>NC_041381.1:277079322-277418447 GCF_002162155.2 Triticum dicoccoides
CTAATTTTTTTTTTGACTGCCCGGACCCAAAAACTGGAAACGGGTCAAAAAAAACTTCCTATAATGGCACCTGTCTCAAAACACTCAGAAACACCTAAAAATAGGATAGCCAGAATTTTTTTTGAAAAATGCGTTTTCGAAAAATTTTGGGCCTAAACGGAGCGTGGCTACCCGACTCCGGCAAGGAAACACGAATCGGAATCTAGATGGATCTCGAAAACAAACCTAATATGACAAGAACTCGGATTGGTGGTGGATATATGGTGGTAGATGGCAGCGGTGGTGGTATATGACAGCTGTGGTGGTATATGGATACGGATTCGAAGCGGTGGCGGATAAACGGTGGTGGTAGATGGGAGGGGCGATGATGATGGTGCGGCGGCGGCGTGACAACTTATGACCAGAACTCGAAACCCTAAAAGACTAGACTCTAAAACCAGCAACTAGACCGACGATGCAACCGCAAATTCAACAAAGCAAAACCCTAAAAAGATTATGCAAAGGCTCAGATTGGTTCGGATATGATGAACTAACCCTAATTTTTTTTGTGTGTGGCTTTTTCGTGGACTGTAGGTATGAAGAACAGACTCGATCTAAACTACGAAAAACTGTAAAATCTCACCGAGCAACCTGGAAATCTGATACCACTTGATAGAGGCAGAGGTGTCCCGTCTTTCGATGAGATGATGGATTTCGCTTTGGTGGAAGTCGACTTTGACGATCCGACTACTAACGTGCGAGGACGTCGCGCCTTAGCAATCGCTAAACCAACTCCGAGAGGTTATTGACCATGCCGGAGCACGATCAACCTGACCACGAGGGTCTGTTTCCTGCGAGCAAACGAAGAACAAGCAAGAAACTGAGATTGCAATCTGGATATTGCGAATATAAGATGAAAGCTTTATTGATCAAGGTGGGGTTCTGTGACGCCTTTGTCTGGTCGTTGAACACAAACGAAGTACGCGAAGTTGCAGCTATGGCGAACTTTTAATCTAAACAAAACCCAAAGTCTAAACGATGCCCTAAGGGCTGTATATATGGAGGAAGAGGGGGGAATTTCGTGGCCCTTGGTGGAGGGGTCCGAAATCAACCCTATCTCTTGTTTCCCCACACATACGGACTCTAAAAATAGCCTATACTTATGTATTTCGAAATTACATGGACCTGGCCCAATAATAAGGTGACGCAGCACCTAAAATAGCCTCGGGACGAAATTTATGAAGTGGCATCTTGTATATTTCGTCCAAGGCTTCATGCACCCATTATGGTGGCTTCAAAGTCCTGAAATCATCACTTGTAACTCCGTTCTTGTTCCCCTTGCGCATGCCATCATCTCCATGCTTGTTCTTGCTCCAATGTTCATCCTTCTCCAAGCTAGGCCCTTCATTTGTAAGCAAAACAAATGTATCCAATTTAGGCAGCATCATATTCTCATGAACATTAGAATCATTACCAAGAAACGAAAGTACCTGGTAATTTAGTTGGCGTGCACGAGCTCTAGTAATTAGTCCAGTATGTATAGCAGCAGGGGCTGTGGGTGTAACAATTGTATTGATGTCCTCATCACACCACCACCACTTGTTCGTAGTCTGTAGGATCATATTCTTGTGTGTTTCTATTGCTGCTAACCATGCCAGGATCACAAGCCGACGAGATTGACTGGGAGAATTTATCGAACAAGGAGCTTCATGATAAGTTTCAGCAAATGATGACTGAACAGGTGCAAGATGTGCTGAACAATTTTGAAGAGGCCATGGAGAAGATCACTGGCCTTGAGAAGACGTTCGAAACAAAGCTCGATAACAAGTTTAATGAATTGCTCGCGCGTCTTCCACCACCACCACCCGCTGCACCTAACGCACCTCTCCAACAACAACAACAACGACTACCTCCACGTCGCGAAGCAGACCTCCGCCGAGCAAGCCGTGTTCCTCTTGCGTTTGGCCAAACTGTTGGTGCTGCTGTTGATACTTCTGTGGCTCCTGCTGCTTATGTGGAGGAGGATGATTATGTGGGAGATTATGAGGATGAGGTTGATCAAAATCAACACTACGTGCAGCCACCTGTACCACCACCAGCAGGTCGACCTCAGGTATATATTCGTAATGGTAGGCCTGCACCACCACCTCAGGTACGAGATGATGTCCATATTCCTAAACTGAAATTGAATATTCCACCTTTTGAGGGTAGATATGTTCCTGATATATATCTTACTTGGGAGTTAGAAACTGAACAACGATTTACATGTTTACAATATCCTGAGGAGAGACGAGTTGCTGCTGCTGTTTGTGCTTTCACTAGTTTTGCATGTGTATGGTGGTCTGAACATTGTAGATTATATCCTATTCCAACTACTTGGGCTGCTTTGAAAACTGCTATGCGTACGCGTTGGGTTCCACCATATTATCAACGTGAATTGCTTCAAAAATTGCAGCGTTTAAGACAAGGAAAAAATTCTGTAGAAGAATATTATCAGGAATTACAAACTGGCATGATTAGATGTGGTATTGTTGAGGAGAATGAAGCTATGCTTGCACGTTTTCTGGATGGATTAAATAGAGAGATTCAGACCATTCTAGACTATAAGGAGTATACTAATATCACTCGTTTATTCCATCTTGCTTGTAAAGCTGAACGTGAAGTGCAGGATCGACAAGCATTGGGGCGAACTAACTTTTCTGCAGGCCGACCTTCATCATGGACACCACGTGCATCTTCTACTTCAACTGCACCAGCACCTCCATCCGGTGCTACCTCCAGCCGTGATACAAGAAAACAGGCACAACCACCATTATCTTCCAAGAGCGCACCTGCGGGTCCTGCACAGCGTTCTTCTTCTTCCATGGCATCAACAGGGCACACAAGTGATATTATTTGTCGTCGTTGTAAGGGAGGAGGTCATTATGCGAGGGAATGCAAATCTCCGCGTGTGATGATTGCTACCGCGGATGGTGGATATGAGTCCGCTAGTGACTATGATGAGGAGACATTGGCTCTTATTACACGTGAAGAACATGGTGGAGATGATTCTGATCATGAGACGCAATACATGGCTCCTGAAGACGCTGACAGGTATGAATGTTTAGTTGCTCAACGTGTTTTGAGTGTGCAGGTCACACAAGCTGAGCAAAATCAGAGGCACAATTTGTTCCATACCAAGGGAGTTGTGAAGGAACGTTCTGTGCGTGTCATAATAGACGGAGGGAGCTGCAACAACTTGGCTAGCATGGAGATGGTGGAGAAGCTTTCTCTCACCACAAGACCACATCCACTTCCTTACTACATCCAATGGTTCAACAACAGCAGCAAGGTTAAGGTAACACGTACTGTTCATGTGCATTTTAGTATCTCTACATATGTGATAGAGGCAAAGGTGTCCCGTCTTTCGATGAGATGATGGATATCGCTTTGGTGGAAGTCGACTTTGACGATCCGACTACGAACGTGCGAGGACGTCGCGCCTTAGCAATCGCTAAACCAACTCCGAGAGGTTATTGACCACGCCGGAGCACGATCAACCTGACCACGAGGGTCTGTTTCCTGCGAGCAAACGAAGAACAAGCAAGAAACTAAGATTGCAATCTGGATATTGCGAATATAAGATGAAAGCTTTATTGATCAAGGTGGGGTTCTGTGACGCCTTTGTCTGGTCGTTGAACACAAACGAAGTACGCGAAGTTGCAGCTATGGCGAACTTTTAATCTAAACAAAACCCAAAGTCTAAACGATGCCCTAAGGGCTGTATATATGGAGGAAGAGGGGGGGAATTTCGTGGCCCTTGGTGGAGGAGTCCGAAATAAACCCTATCTCTTGTTTCCCCACACATACGGACTCTAAAAATAGCCTATACTTATGTATTTCGAAATTACATGGGCCTGGCCCAATAATAAGGTGACGCAGCACCTAAAATAGCCTCGGGACGAAATTTATGAAGTGGCATCTTGTATATTTCGTCCAAGGCTTCATGCACCCATTATGGTGGCTTCAAAGTCCTGAAATCATCACTTGTAACTCCGTTCTTGTTCCCCTTGCGCATGCCATCATCTCCATGCTTGTTCTTGCTCCAATGTTCATCCTTCTCCAAGCTAGGCCCTTCATTTGTAAGCAAAACAAATGTATCCAATTTAGGCAGCATCATATTCTCATGAACATTAGAATCATTACCAAGAAACGAAAGTACCTGGTAATTTAGTTGGCGTGCACGGGCTCTAGTAATTGGTCCAGTATGTATAGCAGCAGGGGCTGTGGGTGTAACAATTGTATTGATGTCCTCATCACTTACTCTAGAGGTTTGCCATCTAGAACCAGGAGTAGAAATTTCCATAGTGGACGGCATGTCACAGAATGCGGTGTTATGCAAACGAGCATAATTTTTGGATATGAAAGAATGAGATGCTCCTGTATCGAAAAGAACAGATGCCGGGTGGCAATTAACAAGGAGCGTACCAAGAACGACGTTGGGATCCTCTTGAGCTTCCTCAGCAGAGATACAGTTGACATGGCCACGTGCAGTGGTGGCCGGCTTGGCGTAGAACACTTTCGCTGTCGGCTTGCCACGGCCAACAGCTTTTCCAGATTGGTTGGGGTTGGTCTGGGGACACTCGCGCAGATAGTGGCCCGATTCCCCACATTTAAAGCAAGTCACAGAGCTGGTACGTGGGGGAGCACTGTTGGTTGGACCACCATAGGGCTTGGTTGGTGCAAACTGTTGGGCGGGGCGAGGCGCCTGGAAGGATGGCCTCGGTGTGAACCTGGGTGGCAGGGCAGTGTTAGGCACCCACACGCGGCGCTTCTGAGGACCAGCACCGGATGAAGAACCCATGTCACGGCCATGCTTGCGTGTTGCTTCATAATCGGTCTGACCAGACTCAGCACTAATGGCTTTGTTAACAAGCTTCTGAAAAGATGTGCACTCATGCAGACAGAGGTCGCGGCGAAGCTCAGGGCTAAGTCCCTTGCGGAACCTTGCTTGCTTCTTTGCATCAGTAGAGACTTCCTCAGTTGCATACCGTGCAAGGTTACCGAACTCCCTGCTGTATGCATCCAAAGAGAGTCGGCCTTGAGTGAAACTACAGAACTCCTCACGTTTACGGTCCATGAGACCCTCCGGAATGTGATGTTCACGGAAAGCCTCGCTGAATTCAGCCCAAGTAGTGACATGGCCCGCTGGGAGCATAGCTCCATAGTTCTCCCACCATAGACTGGCGGGGCCTTCAAGATGATATGCAGCAAAGGTGACCTTATCAGCCTCAGCTACTAGCGCGGAACGCAGTTTGTGAGTAATACTGTGAAGCCAGTCATCGGCGTCGAGGGGCTCGACGGAGTGGTGGAAGGTGGGTGGATGTAACTTGATGAAATCACTGAGTGACACCAAGTTATTCCTCTGATGGTGTGCTGTGTTTTGCTCGATGCGCTCCAACAAACAGTTAGTCTCCCGCTTGTTTCTCTCGGCTTCCAGCATAACTTCGGCCAGAGAGGGAGGGTGAGGCAGGTTTGTTCCCCCAGCTCTGCTGCCTTCGGCCTGCTCTGGGGGAGCAGGGTTGGTGCGGGTGTTAAGCATCCTAGGAAAACAAAGCAATGGTTTAGTCCAGGATGATAGGATTTTGACATAGAAATGTAGAATGTAATGGATAACTTGGAATGTAAGATGATCATCCGTATGACATGGTAGATACAGAAACTGCTTCTTTTATTCCATCGTCATACACACCATACAAGGTTTAGTATAGAACCAAACAAAGTACTACTACGGTGAAAAGAGGATTACATCTCATCGGAGGCATTCCGAGCTCCTATACATTATTTTTCTACACCTCCGGAAGGCGGTACAAGCTAAATCATATCCCACGAGTCACGCAGGACGATGGACGATACAGCTAGTACGATACTAGTGATACTACTACTAACTCAGACAGCTCCGTAGTAGTCTACATAGAAGTCACCTCCATAGCCTGGAAGCTCAACGTGATCATCCGGAAACAGTCGGTCCCGTAGAGCTTGTGGACCATAGGGACTAGGATGAGGTCTTGGACCAATAAACGGTGGCCTGCGGGGACCACGAGGTGGGGTGATGCCTGCTACATCACGCCAATCCATCACGTCTGGCAGAGCAGATCTCACATGATAGAGATCTCGCATATCCATATATCCAGCTTGCACAGCCGGTGCAAACCGAGTCAAAGTGGCCCAATGATCAGCACGGGTATTGAAAAGCTCTAGTCTCAAGGCCCGATTTTCATGGTCCTTGTCTTCAAGCAACTGTGCAGTGGTGCGGGTCCGTGAATCCTCCTGAGTGGAGTCAGCATAGATAGCCTGGAGATAACCTTGTGCTCCTGGAAGTGATGCTGGCATATACCGGAAGTCAGAGTCCCGAAATAGACCAGTCCTGACTCGCATGATGGTCATCATAGAGTAGGCAGCATCCTGCACATCCATCTCAATAGTAACCCCGAGTCCATAGGAGCAGTGGAGGGGCTCGGTAGATCCAGGATAAGATGGAAATATCCTGACAGTGCAAAGATATTGACTTTGATTAAAGTCTCAGAATCTCTCTTCGATCGTGTACTCAGGATAGCAACGGTATCCAGCCTCAGTCATTACCCTAACCAACATACCAGTATGGCCGGGTACATCTAGACATCGAGTCAAACGAACCACTTGATTCTGAGGACGGGTCGCCATCTGGAACATGATAAACACAAGACATTAAGATTCCTAGCAGAAATTGGACAGCATAACGGCTGTAAATGCTCAAAAGGATTTTGAGGCATTTGACAAAGAATTGCATAGACACTCAACAACATCATATCAAGGTTTTGGGTCCATCTTAGCAACATAATGGGGTAGTAGAGCTGAACTAGGCTTGTAACCATCAAACCTATAAGGTACTACTGATTAGTAACACGTGAACCTGATAGAGAAGAGAGATCCTAGTCCTTAACCCCCGGTAGAAGAATAGACTGACTCAGATCAGAATGTTATGAGATAAAGGAGTAAAAAGAGCCTTACGTTCCATCCCACAAACAATTCCCCTACATATAACTAAAGCATTTCTAGACTCAACATCGACCAGTTTGGCTTGGAGAACCTACAGGCAGTCCGGCTCTGATGCCAACGCAGTCAGGACCCCGACTCGATGCCACATCGATCTAGCATGTAACACCTCATATCACTTTACGGCCTCACGCACGGTATTCCCACGGGTGTCTTCTTACCTTTGCCCGGGACCGTTTGCGCCTTTTGGCACACGTATATGATAGTGTCGCTAGCATCCATATGATAAAGTGCCCGGGCTGACATGGCTAGTCGTAAACCCAAAGTGGCACAGACTTACAGGGACAGGCATCCATGACCCAGCATCGAACGTGTCGGTCATCAGCAAGTGAATCCGGCCTATAGCACTGGGCTAGCAGGACGCCGGTAAACCGGGCTGTAGCGGGCTAACAGGACTCCGGTATCCATCGCGTGACATTTCCCCGAAGGGACAGACACAGGAATGAAGAAGGACACATGCCGGCCAGCCTAAGTGTTCCGGAGCAGTAGCAGGCTACCAAGGCTCAGTGGAGACACTAGGAGACATTTCCCGGTAAGAGAGGCTACTAAGAATAAACAACTAGATAGTCAGATCCCACACATACCAAGCATTTCAATCATACACACAATATGCTCGATATGTGCAAATACAACAAGGCATCACAACATGACTCTACGACACCAGTACTTTATTTAAGGCTCAGAGAGCCATACATATCATACACACAAGTACGGGTCACACGACCCTGCATTCAAGCCATACAGACATACAAGCCAACAGCGGAAGTAACTTGTCTGAGTACAGACAACTATTAAAATAAAAGAGGCTTGGAAAGCCTGGCTATACTACGTGGTCCTTCACAAGCTCAGGATCACCACCTGGGCCTCGGTCTACTCATCAATGTCAACGTCTACAAAGAATCCATCAAAAGGGGTTGCAGCGTCTTCTGAAAAATGTAGTTAAAGCATCATGAGTACAAAGGTACTCAGCAAGACTTACATCAGATCCTACATACGTGCACATTATCAAGGGGGTTGGTGGGGTTATTGCAGCAAGCCAGCTTTGACTCTTGGCTAAGCTATCCTACGATACACCAACTTGAAATGGTTTTGCGCACGCGAGTCCACTACTCACCACTTCAATACACCACCGAGGATCCACCTCCGTCATCCTACGAAAGAGCCATCCTCGGCACTCACGCTTATCTTGAGATTTTTAGTAGTATCCATTTACTTGTCTATGAACTGTATAGGCAACCAAGTAGTCCTTTACCGCGCACGTGGCTATTCGAATAGATAATGTTAACCCTGCAGGGGTGTACTTCTTCATACATGTTTCCACCACCTAGCGTCTGCACACGACATGTGCTCGGCAGACTTCAAGCGAAAGTCGACGTGGGTGTAGACCACGACCTACCTAAACACCTAAGTCTCTAGTCCAGGTTTATCACCTATCCAGGTTCCATCCGCAGGGAGTCCGGCCGAGGTTTCCCATACGGCCCCGAACGATGTGTACAGGGTTCCATGACACCTAACGGGTGCCCGGTATTCCCGGCCACGTACCTACCGCATCACAGCCCACCCCTACGGTCAGCGCTGTCCACGGCCTCCAGTGGGCTACAAACACGAGAAACTACTTGCAACTCCTGGATAGAGGACTAGGGTGAATAAGAAGTCGAGCGGGGTCATATTTCAGGGCCCAATGCATGGTAGTAGCTGTATCTTAAATCACACATACAGATCTCAGTGCTTAAGGTCGGCTTCAATGAAACAACCCACCATGTACTCCTACATGGCCTTTCATCGATACCTTTACCAAACCGTGTTCACCACATCACTCTCATTACCGGCACGATCATTTCACTCTAGCCCATCACCCAAATGAAGCAGACCTGACACGACTCTAAGCATAGCAGGCATAGCAAGGTAGGAACAACACATACATATGGCTCAAACAACTCCTACACATGCTAGTGGGTTTCATCTAGTTACTGTGGCAATGACAGGTCATGCAGAGGAAATGGGTTCAACTACGTAGCACACAGCAGTTTGAAATGCGTTGTCTTAATGCAGTAAAAGAGAGCAGGAGCGAGAACATGGGATTGTATCGATATGATCAAATGGTTGGTTGCTTGCCTCGTGGGTCGATGCACTAATATTGTTCTTCGTTAGGGTAATCATGGTACTCCTCGGAGGCAGAACCTGCCGCAGAGAACACCGATACACAACATCACCAAACAATATGCAACAATATGATGCATGCATGAGACATGGCAATATGAGTGTGTTGGGCTAATGCAACTAAGACCAGATGGGTTTGAACCATTTTGAACCAAAGATTCAATTTCCAAACTCATATATGGTCATTTAAGGTGCTTTAACTTGTTCTGCAATAAACAATAGGCTAGCTTGTTTAAACATGCATGAAACCAGTACAGATGGATAGGTTGGATTTTTCTGATCATTTTTCATATATAACACTTTGCATTTGGAGCTATGGTTGAATTACTATGAATTTTTGAAGTTTAGAACATTTTCTGAAATTTATAAATCATTTTAGATTTATTTTAATTCCAAAAAAGGATTACTGCATCAGCATGATGTCATGCTGACCTTAGCAAGTCAACAGACTGGTCCAGGTCAAACTAACCAGTGGGTCCAGGGTGTCGGTGCAATTAGTTTAGCTAAAATAATTAATTAGAACTAAACCGGATTAGTTAACAGGGCTGGGCCCCACCTGTCATTGACTCAACAGAGTTAACCAGGGCCCACCCGTGGTCAAAGTCAAGTCGGCTGCACCGGCGTTTAGCCGTCGGCGAGCCCGACGCGGCGGCGGAAGTGATTTTGGCCGTTCCAGCCACTAAATGGGTCGCGGAAGGCATCTAAGTGGAGCTGGGGACAAACCGCAGCACTTGCTGGAGTTAGTTGGGGTCAGGGTGGCCGGAATTAGCGCCGGCGACGACCTAGGCTGCCGCCGGAGTTCGGGTGGAGGCGAACTCGGGGCTAGGGTGTGCGGTTAGGTGCGGGGAGTGTATGGTTAGACCCTACGCGACGTGGTGAGTGCGATGGACACCGAGAGGTGGCCGGAGGATGGCCGGGAGCATGTCGGCGACGATCTCCGTGGCGGTGCATGCGGGTGATCTTCGTGCGGTTGCTACACAACTCGGGGGCGAGAGAGGAAGGGAAGGGGAGGTAGCTAGGCTCACAGGGCACTCGTGGAGGCAACCGGCGGGGTCGGGGACGGACTGATGCGGCGACGGCGTTGAAGGGGATCTCCGGTGACGGCGGACTTGGGCGAAGTCGGTGCGGTGGACTCGGGCCACACGAGCACGCGGGGCTCGGCTAGCTCGACGAAGAGGATGGCAGCGGAGCTCCTAGACACGGCGAGACGGAGCACGGACGGCGGGGAGCGCGGCTACGGCGATGGGGCGGCGGCGGTGGTGTCGGCCATGGCTGGGGAGCGCGAGGGAGAGGAGCTGGGGAGGAGAGGAGATGTCTGAGGGGTTCGGGGGGAGAGAGGGGGAGCGATCCCCGTCATCAGCTGGACGAGGGGAGCGGCGAGGCGGCGGGCAGCTGCGTGGCACGCATGCTGTGCTCGCCGTCGAGCAGCTGCCTGCCTGCCTGGCCAAGCCAAGCAGCTCGCTGGAGCGGTGGCTGGGCTGGGCCGGCAGGTGGGCCTGCTAGGTGGCGCCAGGTAAGTTTTTCCTATTTTCCTGTTTCTGTTTTTATTCTGTAAGTTTGTTGAATTTCTAAAAATACCTAGGCAACTCCAAAATTTACCAAACTGCACCTGGTCCTTGGTTGGAATATTTCCAGCAAGGAACATTTTAGTTTGGGAATATTTGAGCATTTAAAATATTTTATAAATTTTAAATGCCCAAATTCAAATATTTATGACTTAATTCAAAGACCTTAGGATGACCTAGAAAATTGTGCATCACTTTTGGCAGAGGTTCTGAACCAAGACAAAAATGATGGACATTTTGGAAGGGCATTTCAGGTTCATTGAAAATATTTTTGGTAAACCCTAGTTGGATTCAGAGGGGGCTGGGGGTTCTGTCATCCCCATTTCAAGTTTCTGATGAAAGAAGAGACATGATGCAACACTCTAATGCATGAACTAGCTAGGGTGTGACAGCAACAACATGTAAGTCAAGCTTAAAAACGGTACAAAAAGCCCAAGGATTAATTGTGCATCAAATTTAGACAAAACCCAGATTGAACATGGCAATAACATCTAACCCAACCACTGTTGTTCGCAGTCAGAAACAAATGGATCGGTCTAATCCATAAAATCAACATCCTATGCAAAAAACATTTATTGGAGGATGACTAAAAGTTGTTGTAAATAGAAGTCGAGAATGTTCAGAAGCCCATTTGTCCACCTGAAACTTCTTTTTTTGCTGTTCAACGTGTCCGACCGTGAGAAATCTCTTGTTGACAAACTTAAGCCTCATGGACAATAGTAACCTCGAATTCAACAGGAGGAATGTGACAAAGCTTCTATTTGCCTGGTTGGATGCATATCCTTCCATCGTTATTGTCCTCAAACGAATGTCATGCGAATTGAAAACAGTTAAGGTCTGAAAAAAGAGTATATCGAAAGAGCGACAACTGAATGGTTAATTCTAGTACAATATATACGGTCTTTCAATGTGCATGAAATAATCACCTTTATATATAAATGCTCCAAACATCGAAAGCATCGCAGCACGCGAATAATTATGTTCAGATCATAACTAAACATTCCGATATATAAGATCTTGACAGAATCCAGTTGCATTGATAGGCTATCCATGGACAAACTCCTCATTGAGCATATAACATAATATTAGTACCCAAAGTGCACTCCAAGATGATATAAAACCTATGTGCACAAATGAAAAATGAAGCTTATGATTACAATTGTGTGGATGATAATATACGCTACCTGAAAAGTGAGGAGCCAAACACTAACTTGTCGTGATCATTAAACGGATCACGAATTACACCCAAGGTCTCCAGTTTGGGCACAGAGACGATAGTTATTTGTGAAGGTTTATAACAATAATGACGGAGCAACCTTTGAAGTGAAGGGGCATCTTCGATGATGAGTTGTTGTCCTTCAAAAAAAATTCCAATGCTTTTAAGGTGAGGCGACTTTATTTGGAGATAACTGGTAGGGATTTCTATTCCCAAAACAATTAGCAAGCGCTCTAGGGCAGGGCAACTAGAGTGGATGATGATGTGCAGTGAGGCCTCCGACAGATAAACCACCACAAGCGGAAGGTGTTTTAGCAGTGGGAGTCGAAGCATTTGTACCGGATCGTATGGTAGATGGCACCGGGGGAAGGTGGCGGTGTGGAGAGAGGAGGAAAACCACGAGATGGACAACATAGGTGTGGGCACAAATTCTTGGTGTTCGATTCATGGTACGAAACTTTCTTGGTAATGGTAGAACTCAAACTATCTGGAGTTTTTTGAATTCAAGGGATGTCAACCAAGCGTCAACCATGTAGGGTATGGATAGCAGGTAGCATGTCGGGATGTAGAGGCATTGAACGGGGCCCTGCTAGTGAGAGGAGACGATGGCCCTGAGGAGATCAAATTTAGGAAGCACATATATCTGATGACAATCGAGATTGAGGGGCGCAGTGCGCCATAGAGGGCGCCATGGAGTTGAGAGGACTTGTGTGTGGTAGTAATCCTTGGTGGGGAGAAGCAAGATGATCTACCCAAGGATGTCGTCCGGGAGATCGCAGATGTGGTCCACCAGAGATTCTATGGGTTACTCAGGCCCAGGTGGGGGGCCTCGCCACTTCTCCCTACGCTGCCGGGTCTTGGATCTACAACCGGCGTCGCCGCTGGTAGGAGCCTCATCTTCCTGGTGCTGGGGCCAGCCGACTCCATTTTCCTTGCGGGCTTCGCGCCGAGGTCATGGGTTTGAGAAGAGTAGCCAGAGACGAGCCTAGTGGAAGTGCGAGTGGGGAAGAAGGACAGCTGGGGTTTCCTATAGGAGTGGAAGAAGAGGAGCAGGTGTTTTCTGTACGAGTGACAAAGAAGGTGAGCGGGGTTTTTATGTACGAGTGAGGAAGACAGGGAGCGTGAGGACTTGGGGGCGACGGAATCGGGAGAGTCCAGCGAGCTGTAGTATAAGTTTTTTTAGATTTGCGATCTGCAGTATAAGTGGGAGCGAGAAGGAAGGAGGGTTTTTCTTGGATCGCCCCCTCTTGAAGAAATATGGGATTCTCCTCACAAAAAACAAAAACAAATGGGCTTTAAGATGGATAGGCTTTTGTATTTGCCCAGTCGGCTGCCCATGTTTCGTACTGGAGGGCCTTAACACTAGAGGCAGCACATTAGAGACACTCTCCAGCTCTCCAGCTTATTGCCCATTTGAAAGAGAATAAGAGACGCCTCCAGCTTAATTATGGCTCCTCATCGGTCAACGTACGAATAAGCTTATTCCATCTTACGTTGGTCACTCTACCTCGTTAAAAATGTAGGGATACCTGGAGCACCGTGAGGTCAGCTGATAGTAGGTTCCACTAAAATTGAGGTTTGTGCTTCCGTTTGCACAAATAGATACGATATGGAGATAGATGTCAAGACCCCAACTCAATGCCACATCGATCTAGCATGTAACACCTCATATCACTTTGCGGCCTCACGCATAGTATTCCCACGGGTGTCGCTTTACCTTTGCCCGGGACCGTTTGCGCCTTTTGGCACACGTATATGATAGTGTCGCTAGCATCCATATGATAAGGAGCCCGGGCTGACATGGCTAGTCGTAAACGCAAAGTGGCACAAACTTACAGGGACAGGCATCCATGACCCAGCATCAAACGTGTCGGTCATTAGCGAGTGAACCCAGGCTGTAGCACTGGGCTAGCAGGACTCCGGTGAACCGGGCTATAGCGGGCTAACAGGACTCCGGTATTCATCGCGTGACATATCCCCGAAGGGACAGAACAGGAACGAAGAAGGACACATGCCGGCCAGCCTAAGTGTTCCAGAGCAGTAGCAAGCTACCATGGCTTAGTGGAAGCACTAGGAGACATTTCCCGGTAAGAAAGGCTACTAAGGATAAACAACTAGATAGTCAGATCCCACACATACCAAGCATTTCAATAACATACACACAATATGCTCGATATGTGCAAATAAAACATGGCATCACAACATGACTCTACAATTCAAATATTTTATTCAATAGGCTCCAAGGAGCGAGATATTACAAACATAGGTCTCATGACCCAACATTCAGAGCATACAAGTCAAAGCACATGCGGAAGCTTAACATGTCTGAGTACAGACATCTACAAATGAAAAAGGCTGAGAAGCCTGGCTATCTACTAGATCTTGCTGAGGGCACAAGATCGTAGCTGAGGTAACAAGCTAAACGTCGAAGTCCATGCGGACCTACTAACGAGACCGAAGTCTCTCTGCATAAACACAAAATAGGCAAACGTGAGTACAAATGTACCTAGCAATACTTACATCAGAACTAACTACATATGCATCATTATCAACAAAGGGGATGGTGGGATTTAACTGCAGCAAGCCAGCTTTGACTCGGTGGCTATCCTGAACTACTACTGCAAGTAACTCTTTTGAGGTGGCGCACATGAGTCCACATATTCACCATATCAATACACCAATATGGATCCGCTCCCGTCTCCCTACGAGAACGCCATCCATAGCACTCACGCTTATCTTGCGTATTTTAGAGTATCCACTTCCACTTGTCTATGAACTGTTATAGGCAACCTAGAAGTCCTTTACCGCGAATACGGCTATTCGAATAGATCATTTATAACCCTGTAGGGGTGCACTTCTTCACACACGCTCTCGCCACTTACCACCATGTACACGTCGTGTATCTCGGCAACCTTCAAGCGGAAGCCTAGCGAGGGAGTCGGCCACGACCTGACTAACCACACAAGTCTCTAGTCCAGGTTTATCGCCTATTCGGGTTCCATCCGCGAGGAGTTCCGGCCGAAGTTTCGCTCACAGCACCAAACGATGTGTGCAGGGTTCTCGAGACACCAAACGGGCGCCCGTTACACCGTTCCACGGTGTATCTACCGCATCATAGCCCACCCCTAGGGTCAGAGCTACGCTTGGCCTCCAACACATATCCTACAAACACCAGAAACTAGTTGCAACTCCTGGGAAGAGGACAGGGGCGGTTAATAAGTCGAGAGAGTCAATTAAGGATCCCAATGTGTGGTAGTAGCTGTTCATGGATCACAAACACAGAACTCAGTTCCTGAGGACGGCCTCAATGAGACAACCACCATGTACTCCTACATGGCCTCTCACCGCTACCTTTACCAAATCATATTCACACACTTAGCTCTCAACAGTAGGACATGTTCACACACCTCCGATTCATCCCTGATGAATCAGACCTGACACAACTCTAAGCAATAGCAGGCATGACAAACAAGCATGAATGAGTAGGCACATCAGGGCTCAAACAACTCCTAGTCATGCTATTGGGTTTCATCTATTTACTGTGGCAATGACAGGTCATGCAGAGGATAAAGGGGTTCAACTACCGCAGCAAGTAAATAGATGAATCGTTGTTGTCCTAATGCAGTAAAAGACAGCAGGAGAGAGAGAGAGAGTCGGATTGTATCGGAATGAACAAGGGGGTTTTGCTTGCCTGGCACTTCTGAAGATAGCATTGTGTCTTCATCAGTGTCAACGATCACAACATCGGAACATCGTCTACCGAGAGGGGACAAATACCGGCAATAGAGAAGGAAACACAATCAATGGAATGCACAATATGATGCATGCTCATGACATGGCAATATGAGTGTGTTGGCCTAATGCAACTTGTCGGAGTAATTGGACACGGATACCTCGAAGACGGCAAGACGATATTCCAAGACATCGGGGCTAGCAAAGCCCCTCAGTCTGACTCCCCGGCCGCCCAGGCCGACTACAGGCTACGGACTGCACCACCAGGCCGACTCCGGGCTGCCGACTGCACCACCAGGCCGATTGCTGGCTGCCGACTCCCCGGCCGCCCAGGCCGACTGCTGGCTGCCGACTCCCCGGCCGCCCAGGCCGACTCCGGGCTGCCGACTACACCACCAGGCCGACTTCGGGCTGCCGACTCCCCGGTCGCCCAGGCCGACTGCTGGCTGCCGACTCCCCGGCCGCCCAGGCCGACTGCGGGCTACCGACTACACCACCAGGCTGACTGCTGGCTGCCGACTCCGACATGACGACCGTACCCAGCACTGTTCACGAGACACCCCAGCCATCATGTACAGTGTCACTAGTCCCCTGGCACTATTTATGAAGTGACCCAGGGGACAAGGATGACACCCCACCATGCCTTGCCCATGCCACCACTTAGCTTACTTCCTAAGCTAGCTATGCCTATATATATGGGCACACATCCATCCATCTAGGAGGGACTCACACTCACGCATGAGCACCCACATGCATGCTCACGGCCATGAGCATGGCCGGCCACTAGCATGCCACATATGAGGCATATACGAGGCCAGATGCCTATGGCACTGACCTCAGATACAGCTCAAGGAGCACTCTGTACCAGATATAACAGATATACTCAGACATGCAGGAGTAGGGGTGTTATCTCTCCGGAGAGCCCTGAACTTGGGTAAACTAGCGTGTGCTACTCGCATACCTGTCCCTGGATATTCCAGCAGCAGTCTTGCCCTCACACGAAGCCACCCTGTGGCATATGTCGTCTTGCACCCCCCCGTGAGAATACCACGACATTTGGCGCCCACCGTGGGGCGGTACTATGCTACCGCGCTGCTGCTGGTTTCGCAGTCCAGGCGGGACCATCTTCGTCATCACTGCCGCAGCGTCGCGCCGTCTCTCCGGTAGCGCTCGGGGGCTCGACTTCGACCCGCCCCCGGAGCGGCCGCGTGGGGCGGTGCGTCCTCATCGTCGGCCTCGCCGCCTTCGTCATCGCCACCGTTGCGATGCCGGCCGTCCGTCCGCGCACGCGCCGCGCACGGGGCCTCGCTTCGGTCGGTCGCATCCGCCCACACGCCCATTGCATCTGCTCCCCTCTGTGTTGCGCCTTGCTCTGGCCGAAACGTGCGTTGGCTCTTTGATGAGGACATTAATACAATTGTTACACCCACAGCCCCTGCTGCTATACATACTGGACCAATTACTAGAGCTCATGCACGCCAACTAAATTACCAGGTACTTTCGTTTCTTGGTAATGATTCTAATGTTCATGAGAATATGATGCTGCCTAAATTGGATACATTTGTTTTGCTTACAAATGAAGGGCCTAGCTTGGAGAAGGATGAACATTGGAGCAAGAACAAGCATGGAGATGATGGCATGCGCAAGGGGAACAAGAACGGAGTTACAAGTGATGATTTCAGGACTTTGAAGCCACCATAATGGGTGCATGAAGCCTTGGATGAAATATACAAGATGCCACTTCATCAATTTCGTCCCGAGGCTATTTTAGGTGCTGCGTCACCTTATTATTGGGCCAGGCCCATGTAATTTCGAAATACATAAGTATAGGCTATTTTTAGAGTCCGTATGTGTGGGGAAACAAGAGATAGGGTTGATTTCGGACCCCTCCACCAAGGGCCACGAAATTCCCCCCTCTTCCTCCATATATACAGCCCTTAGGGCATCGTTTAGACTTTGGGTTTTGTTTAGATTAAAAGTTCACCATAGCTGCAACTTCGCGTACTTCGTTTGCGTTCAACGACTAGACAAAGGCGTCACAGAACCCCACCTTGATCAATAAAGCTTTCATCTTATATTCGCAATATCCAGATTGCAATCTTAGTTTCTTGCTTGTTCTTCGTTTGCTCGCAGGAAACAGACCCTCGTGGTCAGGTTGATCGTGCTCCGGCGTGGTCAATAACCTCTCGGAGTTGGTTTAGCGATTGCTAAGGCGCGACGTCCTCGCACGTTCGTAGTCGGATCGTCAAAGTCGACTTCCACCAAAGCGAAATCCACCATCTCATCGAAAGACGGGACACCTTTGCCTCTATCAAGTGGTACCAGGTTGCTCGGTGAGATTTTACAGTTTTTCGTAGTTTAGATCGAGTCTGTTCTTCATACCTACAGTCCACGAAAAAGCCACAAAAAAATTAGGGTTAGTTCATCATATCCGAACCAATCTGAGCCTTTGCATAATCTTTTTAGGGTTTTGCTTTGTTGAATTTGCGGTTGCATCGTCGTTTCTAGTTGCTGGTCTTAGAGTCTAGTCTTTTAGAGTTTCGAGTTCTGGTCATAAGTTGTCACGCCGCCGCCGCACCATCATCATCACCCCTGCCATCTACCACCACCGCTTATCCGCCACCGCTTCGAATCCGTATCCATATACCACCACAGCTGTCATATACCACCACCGCTGCCATCTACCACCATATATCCACCACCAATCCGAGTTCTTGTCATATTAGGTTTGTTTTCGAGATCCATCTAGATTCCGATTCGTGTTTCCTTGCCGGAGTAGGTTTCGAAAAAAAAAGAGTCGGTTAGCCACGCTCCGTTTAGGCCCAAAATATTTCGAAAACAATTTTTCGAAAACGCATTTTTCGAAAAAAATTCTGGCTATCCTATTTTTAGGTGTTTCTGAGTGTTTTGAGACAGGTGCCATTATAGGAAGTTTTTTTTGACCCGTTTCCAGTTTTTGGGTTCGGGCAGTCGAAAAAAAAAAATTTTGTTGAAAAAAAAATTTCGTGCCCATCCTGTCAGTTTGACCTAGGAAGAGTTTTGAGACACTCGCCATTATAGTGATTTTTCGCAAAAAAAAGCAGCGCAAAAAAAAAGAGCGCAAAAAAAAGAGAGCGAAAAAAAAAATTTCAGAGTGTGCTTTTCCCTTGTTTACGTGCCGCGCCGTGATTTTGTTGGTGTTCTAGGCTCGCGTCTCTAGCACAGTCTAGCCTAGGACCAGCACAGTACCGTCGTTGAGCGTTTATTCAACTTTGCATCTCTGAATTGATTATTGCTGACCCTTTTTGCTACCATACTATAAGCCTTCCCAGCTCCACATACATCTACGTCGTGTGTTTGACTCTCCCTGGTAATCGCTCTATCCAAGCTTTGAGAGTTTTTGACTACAACGGTTGCCGATCACCGCCTGCTGCTGGGTAAGAACTGGTAAGAATTTGAGATTTGCTTGACGGATTTGTGATACACCACCACCACTTCTTAGTAGTCTGTAGGATCATATTCTTGTGTGTTTCTATTGCCGCTAACCATGCCAGGATCACAAGCCGATGAGATTGACTGGGAGAACTTATCGAACAAGGAGCTTCATGATAAGTTTCAGCAAATGATGACTGAACAGGTACAAGATGTGCTGAACAATTTTGAAGAGGCCATGGAGAAGATCACTGGCCTTGAGAAGACGTTCGAAACAAAGCTCGATAACAGATTTAATGAACTGCTTGCGCGTCTTCCACCACCGGCTGCACCTGTCGCACCTCTGCAACAACAACAACTACGCCCCCTTCCGAATCAGTATGGACGAGCACAGCGTGTTCCTATTGAGCCAGGACAAAATTCTGGTGCCGCTGCTACTGCTGTTGGAGTTTCTTTGGCTCCTGCTACTGCTGCTGCTGGTACCCAGGAGGATGATGAGTATGCGGGCGATTATGAGGATGAGGTTGATCAAAATCAGATCTACGAGCAGCCACCAGCACCACCACCAGCAGGTCGACCTCAGGTATATATTCGTAATGGTAGGCCTGCACCACCACCTCAGGTACGAGATGATGTCCATATTCCTAAACTGAAATTGAATATTCCACCATTTGAGGGTAGATATGTTCCTGATATATATCTTACTTGGGAGTTAGAAACTGAACAACGATTTACATGTTTACAATATCCTGAGGAGAGACGAGTTGCTGCTGCTGTTTGTGCTTTCACTAGTTTTGCATGTGTATGGTGGTCTGAACATTGTAGATTATATCCTATTCCAACTACTTGGGCTGCTTTGAAAACTGCTATGCGTACGCGTTGGGTTCCACCATATTATCAATGTGAATTGCTTCAAAAATTGCAGCGTTTAAGACAAGGGAAAAATTCTGTAGAAGAATATTATCAGGAATTACAAACTGGCATGATTAGATGTGGTATTGTTGAGGAGAATGAAGCTATGCTTGCATGTTTTCTGGGTGGATTAAATAGAGAGATTCAGACCATTCTAGACTATAAGGAGTATACTAATATCACTCGTTTATTCCATCTTGCTTGTAAAGCTGAACGTGAAGTGCAGGATCGACAAGCATTGGGGCGAACTAACTTTTCTGCAGGCCGACCTTCATCATGGACACCGTTCATCTTCTACTTCAACTGAACCAGCACCTCCATCCGGTGCCACCTCCAGCCGTGATACAAGAAAACAGGCACAACCACCATTATCTGCCAAGAGCGCACCTGCGGGGCCTGCACAACGTTCTTCTTCTTCCATGGCATCAACAGGGCACACAAGTGATATTATTTGTCGTTGTTGTAAGGGAGGAGGTCATTATGCGAGGGAATGCAAATCTCCGCGTGTGATGATTGCTACCGCGGATGGTGGATATGAGTCTGCTAGTGACTATGATGAGGAGACTTTGGCTCTTATTACACGTGAAGAACATGGTGGAGATGATTCTGATCATGAGACGCAATACATGGCTCCTGAAGACGCTGACAGGTATGAATGTTTAGTTGCTCAACGTGTTTTGAGTGTGCAGGTCACACAAGTTGAGCAAAATCAGAGGCACAATTTGTTCCATACCAAGGGCGTTGTGAAGGAACGTTCTGTGCGCGTCATCATAGACGGAGGGAGCTGCAACAACTTGGCTAGCATGGAGATGGTGGAGAAGCTTTCTCTCACCACAAGACCACATCCACATCCTTACTACATCCAATGGTTCAACAACAGCGGCAAGGTTAAGGTAACACGTACTGTTCGTGTGCATTTTAGTATCTCCACATATGCTGATTATGTTGATTGTGATGTGGTACCTATGCAAGCATGTTCCTTATTACTTGGTAGACCATGGCAATTTGATAAAAACTCTGTACACCATGGTAGAAACAATCACTATACTCTTGTTCATAAGGATAAAAATATTACTTTGCTTCCTATGACTCCTGATTCCATTTTGAAAGATGATATTAATAGAGCTAATAAAGCAAAACAGGAGAAGAATATGAGTGAAAATCAGATTGTGGCAAAAGAATTTGAGCAACAAATGAAGCCTAATAATAAACCATCTAGTGTTGCTTCTGAAATTAAATTGAAAAGTGCATGTTTATTTGCCACCAAATCTGATATTGATGAGCTAGATTTCAGCAAATCTGTTTGCTATGCTTTTGTGTGCAAAGAGGCATTATTTTCATTCGAGGACGTGCCTTCCTCTTTGCCTCCTGCTGTCACTAACATTTTGCAGGAGTTCGCTGACGTCTTTCCACAAGACGTGCCACCGGGATTACCGCCTATTCGAGGGATTGAGCATCAGATTGACTTAATTCCCGGTGCTTCACTGCCAAACCGTGCACCATACCGTACCAATCCAGAGGAGACGAAGGAGATTATGCGTCAAGTACAAGAGCTTCTCGACAAAGGTTATATACGCGAATACCTTAGTCCTTGTGCTGTTCCTATTATTCTAGTGCCGAAAAAGGATGGTACATCACGTATGTGTGTTGATTGTAGAGGCATTAATAATATTACTATTTGTTATCGTCATCCTATTCCTAGGCTCGATGATATGCTTGATGAATTGAGTGGCTCTACAACATTCTCCAAAGTTTATTTGCGTAGTGGATACCATCAAATTCGTATGAAGTTGGGGGATGAATGGAAAATAGCATTTTAAACTAAGTTTGGATTATATGAGTGGTTAGTCATGCCTTTTGGGTTAACTAATGCGCCTAGTACTTTCATGAGACTAATGAACGAAGATTTACGTGCTTTCATTGGACGATTTGTGGTAGTCTATTTTGATGATATACTGATTTATAGCAGATCTTTGGAAGAACATTTGGAACATTTACGTGCTATTTTTATTGCTCTACGTGATGCACGTTTGTTTGGTAACCTTGGGAAGTGCACCTTTTGCACCGACCGAGTATGTTTTCTTGGCTATGTTGTTACTCCACAAGGAATTGAAGTTGACAAAACCAAGATTGAAGCTATTGAGAGTTGGCCGCAGCCCAAAACGGTCACACAGGTGAGGAGTTTTCTTGGCCTCGCTGGATTCTATAGGCGTTTTGTGAGAGATTTCAGCACCATTGCTGCACCTCTCAACGAGCTTACAAAGAAGGATGTGCCTTTTGTTTGGGGTACCGCACAGGAAGAAGCCTTCACGGTATTGAAAGATAAGTTGACACATGCTCCTTTACTCCAACTTCCTGATTTTAATAAGACTTTTGAGCTTGAATGTGATGCTAGTGGAATTGGATTAGGAGGTGTGTTATTACAAGATGGCAAACCTGTTGCATACTTTTCTGAAAAATTGAGTGGGCCTAGTCTGAATTATTCTACTTATGATAAAGAATTATATGCTCTTGTTCGGACTTTAGAAACATGGCAACATTATTTATGGCCCAAAGAATTTGTTATACATTCTGATCATGAATCTTTGAAACATATTAATAGTCAAGCTAAACTGAATCGTAGACATGCTAAATGGGTTGAATTCATTGAGACTTTCCCTTATGTCATTAAACACAAGAAGGGAAAAGAAAATGTTATTGCTGATGCATTGTCTCGTCGCTATACTATGCTTTCACAACTTGACTTCAAAATATTTGGTTTGGAGACCATCAAAGATCAATATGTGCATGATGCTGATTTTAAAGATGTAATGCAGAATTGTAAAGAAGGAAGAATGTGGAACAAGTTTGTCGTTAACGATGGATTTGTGTTTCGTGCTAACAAGCTATGCATTCCAGCTAGCTCCGTTCGTCTTTTGTTGTTGCAGGAAGCGCATGGAGGAGGATTAATGGGACATTTTGGCGTGAAGAAGACGGAGGACGTACTTGCTACACATTTCTTTTGGCCAAAGATGAGACGGGATATTGAGCGTTTTAATGCTCGATGCACTACATGTCAAAAAGCTAAGTCACGACTCAATCCTCATGGTTTATATATGCCTTTGCCTGTACCTAGTGTTCCTTGGGAGGATATATCTATGGACTTTGTTTTAGGTTTACCTCGAACAAAGAAGGGGAGGGATAGCATATTTGTTGTCGTGGATAGATTCTCGAAAATGGCACACTTTATACCATGTCATAAACGCGATGATGCTGTTAATGTTGCTGATTTGTTCTTTCGTGAAATTATTCGCTTGCATGGTGTGCCAAATACTATTGTTTCAGATCATGATACTAAATTTCTTAGCCACTTTTGGAGATGTTTATGGGCTAAGTTGGGGACTAAACTGCTTTTTAGTACTACTTGTCACCCCCAAACTGATGGACAAACTGAAGTAGTCAATAGAACGTTGTCTACTATGCTTAGGGCTGTTTTGAAGAATAATAAGAAAATGTGGGAGGAATGCTTGCCTCATATTGAATTTGCTTATAATCGTTCATTGCATTCTACTACTAAGATGTGCCCTTTTGAAGTTGTGTATGGTTTCCTACCTCGTGCACCTATTGATTTGTTGCCTCTTCCATCTTCGGAGAAGGTTAATTTTGATGCTAAACAACGTGCTGAATTGATTTTAAAAATGCATGAGTTAACTAAGGAAAACATTGAGCGCATGAATGCTAAATATAAACTTGCTGGAGATAAGGGTAGAAAACATGTTGTGTTTGCACCTGGAGATCTTGTTTGGTTACATTTGCGTAAGGATAGATTTCCTGATTTGCGCAAATCAAAGTTAATGCCACGTGCTGATGGTCCCTTTAAGGTGTGAGAGAAAATAAATGATAATGCATATAAACTTGAGCTGCCTGCAGATTTTGGGGTTAGTCCCACTTTTAACATTGCAGATTTGAAGCCTTATTTGGGTGAGGAAGATGAACTTCCGTCGAGGACGACTTCATTTCAAGAAGGGGAGGATGATGAGGACATCAATACAATTGTTACACCCACAGCCCCTGCTGCTATACATACTGGACCAATTACTAGAGCTCATGCACGCCAACTAAATTACCAGGTACTTTCGTTTCTTGGTAATGATTCTAATGTTCATGAGAATATGATGCTGCCTAAATTGGATACATTTGTTTTGCTTACAAATGAAGGGCCTAGCTTGGAGAAGGATGAACATTGGAGCAAGAACAAGCATGGAGATGATGGCATGCGCAAGGGGAACAAGAATGGAGTTACAAGTGATGATTTCAGGACTTTGAAGCCACCATAATGGGTGCATGAAGCCTTGGACGAAATATACAAGATGCCACTTCATAAATTTCGTCCCGAGGCTATTTTAGGTGATGCGTCACCTTATTATTGGGCCAGGCCCATGTAATTTCGAAATACATAAGTATAGGCTATTTTTAGAGTCCGTATGTGTGGGGAAACAAGAGATAGGGTTGATTTCGGACTCCTCCACCAAGGGCCACGAAATTCCCCCCTCTTCCTCCATATATACAGCCCTTAGGGCATCGTTTAGACTTTGGGTTTTGTTTAGATTAAAAGTTCGCCATAGCTGCAACTTCGCGTACTTCGTTTGTGTTCAACGACCAGACAAAGGCGTCACAGAACCCCACCTTGATCAATAAAGCTTTCATCTTATATTCGCAATATCCAGATTGCAATCTCAGTTTCTTGCTTGTTCTTCGTTTGCTCGCAGGAAACAGACCCTCGTGGTCAGGTTGATCGTGCTCCGGCGTGGTCAATAACCTCTCGGAGTTGGTTTAGCGATTGCTAAGGCGCGACGTCCTCGCACGTTCGTAGTCGGATCGTCAAAGTCGACTTCCACCAAAGCGAAATCCACCATCTCATCGAAAGACGGGACACCTTTGCCTCTATCATCTATTTGCTATGCTTTTGTGTGCAAAGAGGCATTATTTTCATTCGAGGACGTGCCTTCCTCTTTGCCTCCTGCTGTCACTAACATTTTGCAGGAGTTCGCTGACGTTTTTCCACAAGACGTGCCACCGGGATTACCGCCTATTCGAGGGATTGAGCATCAGATTGACTTAATTCCCGGTGCTTCACTACCAAACCGTGCACCATACCGTACCAATCCAGAGGAGACGAAGGAGATTATGCGTCAAGTACAAGAGCTTCTCGACAAAGGTTATATACGCGAATCCCTTAGTCCTTGTGCTGTTCCTATTATTCTAGTGCCGAAAAAGGATGGTACATCACGTATGTGTGTTGATTGTAGAGGCATTAATAATATTACTATTCGTTATCGTCATCCTATTCCTAGGCTAGATGATATGCTTGATGAATTGAGTGGCTCTACAATATTCTCCAAAGTTGATTTGCGTAGTGGGTACCATCAAATTCGTATGAAATTGGGAGATGAATGGAAAACAGCATTTAAAACTAAGTTTGGATTATATGAGTGGTTAGTCATGCCTTTTGGGTTAACTAATGCACCTAGTACTTTCATGAGATTAATGAACGAAGTTTTACGTGCTTTCATTGGACGATTTGTGGTAGTTTACTTTGATGACATATTGATTTATAGCAGATCTTTGGAAGAACATTTGGAACATTTACGTGCTGTTTTTATTGCTCTACGTGATGCACGTTTGTTTGGTAACCTTGGGAAGTGCACCTTTTGCACCGACCGAGTATCTTTTCTTGGCTATGTTGTTACTCCATAGGGAATTGAAGTTGATAAAGCCAAGATTGAAGCTATTGAGAGTTGGCCGCAGCCCAAAACGGTCACACAAGTGAGGAGTTTTCTTGGCCTCGCTGGATTCTATAGGCGTTTTGTGAGAGATTTCGGCACCATTGCTGCACCTCTCAATGAGCTTACAAAGAAAGATGTGCCTTTTCTTTGGGGTACTGCACAGGAAGAAGCCTTCACGGTATTGAAAGATAAGTTGACACATGCTCCTTTACTCCAACTTCCTGATTTTAATAAGACTTTTGAGCTTGAATGTGATGCTAGTGGAATTGGATTAGGAGGTGTGTTATTACAAGATGGCAAACCTGTTGCATACTTTTCTGAAAAATTGAGTGGGCCTAGTCTGAATTATTCTACTTATGATAAAGAATTATATGCTCTTGTTCGGACTTTAGAAACATGGCAACATTATTTATGGCCCAAAGAATTTGTTATACATTCTGATCATGAATCTTTGAAACATATTAAAAGTCAAGCTAAACTGAATCGTAGACATGCTAAATGGGTTGAATTCATTGAGACTTTCCCTTATGTCATTAAACACAAGAAGGGAAAAGAAAATGTTATTGCTGATGCATTGTCTCGTCGCTATACTATGCTTTCACAACTTGACTTCAAAATATTTGATTTGGAGACCATCAAAGATCAATATGTGCATGATGCTGATTTTAAAGATGTAATGCAGAATTGTAAAGAAGGAAGAATGTGGAACAAGTTTGTCGTTAACGATGGATTTGTGTTTCGTGCTAACAAGCTATGCATTCCAGCTAGCTCCGCTCGTCTTTTGTTGTTGCAGGAGGCGCATGGAGGAGGATTAATGGGACACTTTGGCGTGAAGAAGACGGAGGACGTACTTGCTACACATTTCTTTTGGCCAAAGATGAGACGGGATGTTGAGCGTTTTATTGCTCGATGCACTACATGTCAAAAAGCTAAGTCACGACTCAATCCTCATGGTTTATATATGCCTTTGCCTGTACCTAGTGTTCCTTGGGAGGATATATCTATGGACTTTGTTTTAAGTTTACCTCGAACAAAGAAGGGGAGGGATAGCATATTTGTTGTCGTGGATAGATTCTCGAAAATGGCACACTCTATACCATGTCATAAAAGCGATGATGCTGTTAATGTTGCTGATTTGTTCTTTCGTGAAACTATTCGCTTGCATGGTGTGCCAAATACTATTGTTTCAGATCGCGATACTAAATTTCTTAGCCACTTTTGGAGATGTTTATGGGCTAAGTTGGGGACTAAACTGCTTTTTAGTACTACTTGTCACCCCCAAACTGATGGACAAACTGAAGTAGTCAATAGAACGTTATCTACTATGCTTAGGGCTGTTTTGAAGAATAATAAAAAATGTGGGAGGAATGCTTGCCTCATATTGAATTTGCTTATAATCGTTCATTGCATTCTACTACTAAGATGTGCCCTTTTGAAGTTGTGTATGGTTTCCTACCTCGTGCACCTATTGATTTGTTGCCTCTTCCATCTTCGGAGAAGGTTAATTTTGATGCTAAACAACGTGCTGAATTGATTTTAAAAATGCATGAGTTAACTAAGGAAAACATTGAGCGTATGAATGCTAAATATAAACTTGCTGGAGATAAGGGTAGAAAACATGTTGTGTTTGCACCTGGAGATCTTGTTTGGTTACATTTGCGTAAGGATAGATTTCCTGATTTGCGCAAATCAAAGCTACTGCCACGTGCTGATGGTCCCTTTAAGGTGTTAGAGAAAATAAATGATAATGCATATAAACTTGAGCTGCCTGCAGATTTTGGGGTTAGTCCCACTTTTAACATTGCAGATTTGAAGCCTTATTTGGGTGAGGAAGATGAACTTCCGTCGAGGACGACTTCATTTCAAGAAGGGGAGGATGATGAGGACATCAATACAATTGTTACACCCACAGCCCCTGCTGCTATACATACTGGACCAATTACTAGAGCTCATGCACGCCAACTAAATTACCAGGTACTTTCGTTTCTTGGTAATGATTCTAATGTTCATGAGAATATGATGCTGCCTAAATTGGATACATTTGTTTTGCTTACAAATGAAGGGCCTAGCTTGGAGAAGGATGAACATTGGAGCAAGAACAAGCATGGAGATGATGGCATGCGCAAGGGGAACAAGAATGGAGTTACAAGTGATGATTTCAGGACTTTGAAGCCACCATAATGGGTGCATGAAGCCTTGGACGAAATATACAAGATGCCACTTCATAAATTTCGTCCCGAGGCTATTTTAGGTGCTGCGTCACCTTATTATTGGGCCAGGCCCATGTAATTTCGAAATATATAAGTATAGGCTATTTTTAGAGTCCGTATGTGTGGGGAAACAAGAGATAGGGTTGATTTCGGACTCCTCCACCAAGGGCCACGAAATTCCCCCCTCTTCCTCCATATATACAGCCCTTAGGGCGTCGTTTAGACTTTGGGTTTTGTTTAGATTAAAAGTTCGCCATAGCTGCAACTTCGCGTACTTCGTTTGTGTTCAACGACCAGACAAAGGCGTCACAGAACCCCACCTTGATCAATAAAGCTTTCATCTTATATTCGCAATATCCAGATTGCAATCTTAGTTTCTTGCTTGTTCTTCGTTTGCTCGCAGGAAACAGACCCTCGTGGTCAGGTTGATCGTGCTCCGGCGTGGTCAATAACCTCTCGGAGTTGGTTTAGCGATTGCTAAGGCGCGACGTCCTCGCACGTTCGTAGTCGGATCGTCAAAGTCGACTTCCACCAAAGCGAAATCCACCATCTCATCGAAAGACGGGACACCTTTGCCTCTATCATCGTGCACGCCAACTAAATTACCAGGTACTTTCGTTTCTTGGTAATGATTCTAATGTTCATGAGAATATGATGCTGCCTAAATTGGATACATTTGTTTTGCTTACAAATGAAGGGCCTAGCTTGGAGAAGGATGAACATTGGAGCAAGAACAAGCATGGAGATGATGGCATGCGCAAGGGGAACAAGAACGGAGTTACAAGTGATGATTTCAGGACTTTGAAGCCACCATAATGGGTGCATGAAGCCTTGGACGAAATATACAAGATGCCACTTCATAAATTTCGTCCCGAGGCTATTTTAGGTGCTGCGTCACCTTATTATTGGGCCAGGCCCATGTAATTTCGAAATACATAAGTATAGGCTATTTTTAGAGTCCGTATGTGTGGGGAAACAAGAGATAGGGTTGATTTCGGACCCCTCCACCAAGGGCCACGAAATTCCCCCCTCTTCCTCCATATATACAGCCCTTAGGGCATTGTTTAGACTTTGGGTTTTGTTTAGATTAAAAGTTCGCCATAGCTGTAACTTCGCGTACTTCGTTTGTGTTCAACGACCAGACAAAGGCGTCACAGAACCCCACCTTGATCAATAAAGCTTTCATCTTATATTCCCAATATCCAGATTGCAATCTTAGTTTCTTGCTTGTTCTTCGTTTGCTCGCAGGAAACAGACCCTCGTGGTCAGGTTGATCGTGCTCCGGCGTGGTCAATAACCTCTCGGAGTTGGTTTAGCGATTGCTAAGGCGCGACGTCCTCGCACGTTCGTAGTCGGATCGTCAAAGTCGACTTCCACCAAAGCAAAATCCACCATCTCATCGAAAGACGGGACACCTTTGCCTCCATCACTCTTCCATATACCATTTATGCAAGCTAGCTAGATGCAAGTCAAACTTTGGTCTTACACCATCCATACACCACCCAAAAAGTCTTTCGGATGCAAGTCCTATACGCATCCCAGACTATAGCCATACATGCCTTGTACATGCATCAGACAACACTTGCATACTCGCCAGACATTCTCCGGATGATGGCCATACACTACGCGTGCACAACCCACGCATCAGCCGGATACGAGTTGGACAGAGGTTGTATATTGGTCAGATAATAGCTGGCCTCTGGTCAGATAACGACCAGACGCTAGCTGGTCTTCGCTCCGCATTGAGTGTTGCGCTCCTCCTAAGCCTCCTCTCCTGCCTGGGCATGTTGCTGCTGCCGCTAGCCACCACATCCAACCACCGGGCCTCATCGTTGACCCGTTGGATAGGCTGCTACCTCGACCGCACGAGCCTCCTCCGCCCCTGCCCGTCGCCGGCTGCCGCCTGGGCGGCCAGCCCAGCGGCCAACTTCCTGCAGTCGTCCCGCTAGCCGCACAACCCACGGCCCGTGCCGACTGCGCCGCCTGCCGGGTCGGTGTGCCCTGGCCGGCTCCGCCTCACCTGCCTGCTGGGTCGCCACTCCGCGCCGGCTTCGGGTCGCCGGCGCTGCCCCGCCTCGCGACGCCCAGCTGCTGCTCCGCGTCCGCGCGCCCAGCTTCACAACCAGGCCGTCGCCGCCTGCTGGTTCCACACGCACCCGGCAAGGCTTCGGCTCCCCCGCCTCCGCGTGCCGGCCTCGGGGCCGGCTCCCCGCGTCGACCCGGCCACCCCATGCCGGGTTCGGCACCCCGCGTCAACTCGGCCGCCAACTCACCGCCCCAAGCGCCGGCTTCGCCCGAGTCCTCGTGCTCCTCGCCGACGCGTCCGCCTCTGCCTCACGACCGCGGCCGACCCTCGCCTTCCCGGCCTCCGACTCGCTATGCCGAGCCGCCTCCGCTTCCCGGCCACGCACGACCCAGCATCTTCGCGCCCGCCGGCTGGCTCCCGTCCGACTGCAGCTCCCCGTCGCCTTCCCGCACCGGCTCAGCCACGCGCGCCCGCGTCCGGCTCCGGCCGAGGCCGCCTGCGCCTCCGCGCAACGTGCCGACTCCCCTGCCGCGCCTCTGGCCAGCCGGGTCGCGCGCCTCCACTGCCGGCTCCCGGGTCGGGCGCCGTGTCCGGCTGTGCCACGCGTGCCCCTGCCGGGTCCTGCTCCAGCCGTATGATGAGGCCAGCGCCTGAAGAAGAGAAAAAAGAGAGAGAGGCCAGCTGGGAGAAAAAGAAAAAGGGCCGACTGCCCGATGTAGCCGGCTGCTCGTGCAAAGGAAAAGGGGTCCGAGTGACCAAGTCAACAGCCGGCTGAAAAAAAAGAGAGACAGAAAGAAATGTGCGTCCGATTGCCAGATGTGCGTCCGACCTCTGGCTGCCTGGCCGGCTGCAAAAAGCCCGACTGCTGTGTCGGAGTCCGCCGCCAAGCCGGCTGAAAAAAAAAGACAAAGTAGTCGCCGGGAGATCCGGCCCGACTGCTCAGCAGTCGCCCCGAATCTCGGGAGCTACACCCAGCAGGTGCGCTGACGCGCCCCCGCGAAGAAGGCAAAGTAGCCGCTGGGAGATCCGGCCCGACTGCTCAGCAGTCGCCCCGAATCTCGGGGGCTACACCCAGCGGGTGCGCTGACGCCCCCCGCGAAGAAGACAAAGTAGTCGCCGGGAGATCCGGCCCGACTGCTCAGCAGTCGCCCCTAATCTCGGGGGCTACACCCAGCGGGTGCGCTGACGCGCCCCCGCGAAGAAGAAGACAAAGTAGTCGCCGGAAGATCCGGCCCGACTGCTCAGCAGTCGGCCCGAATCTCGGGGGCTACACCCAGTGGGTGCGCTGGCGCGCCCCCACAGAAGATTGCAGACAAGAGAAGAGTTTTTTGTCCCGCTCCCAGCAGCCGGCAGAAGAGAGAAAAGAAGAAAAAGGGCGCTGCAAGATGCCTCGCCACCTGGCTGGTCGAGCCTGACCGGCCGGGACCCCCCTTCAAGCACCCGGAAGCTCGAAGGCTGCACCCAGCGGGAGCGCCGGCGCGCTCCGCGAGCGCCGAGTCGCGCCGGCTGTCTTCGATGATCGCGACAACACGAAAATCAACGTGAGCTCCTCACCCGCATATTTTTTGCACCACGCAAGCACGGATAACCCCGAGCGATGCTCGGGGGCTATCTTCGCATCTTATTACAGTCGCATCACTATTCGCCCCGGTGTCAGCTAGAGTTGGCCCGGGGGCTGGCCGCTTGGCCTGAGACGTTAGTTTCCGCAGATGGCTTAGTAGCATGCGCGGTACCAAAGGCCCACTCTTAGTCACAAACCGCAGAGCGGCTGTCCGACTGGCAAGAGTGAACGCTGGAGGCCACCCACGCGAAAAACGTCCGGAAAGAAAAACGCTTCGGGCGACCCGACCGTTTCCTTTACAAGTATCTACTCAGTTGAATTCGTTCCCAGACTCTGAGTACTGTACACTCCACTTCGCGGCCCATTCTCAGCTACAGACCGCAGAGCGGCTGTCCGGCGAGCGAGAGCACAAGTCAAAAAGCGGAGGGAACACGAAAAAGATTAAGGGGGCTCGGACTAAACCGAGTCGGCACCCTCCGCAGAAAACTTGCAATGCTAAAAGCAATCATTTGATATATCCGCGTGGACTAACTTTGTCTTTTTTCATGATCATTTCCACGAACACTCGCCAAAAAACCTCTGCCCAACTTTGCCAAAGTTGCCCGGAGGCTTGGGGGCTACTGTCGGAGTAATTGGACACGGATACCCCGAAGACGGCAAGACGATATTCCAAGACATCGGGGCTAGCAAAGCCCCTCAGTCCGACTCCCCGGCCGCCCAGGCCGACTGCAGGCTGCGGACTGCACCACCAGGCCGACTCCGGGCTGCCGACTGCACCACCAGGCCGACTACTGGCTGCCGACTCCCTGGTCGCCCAGGCCGACTGCTGGCTGCCGACTCCCCGGCCGCCCAGGCCGACTGCTGGCTGCCAACTCCCCGGCCGCCCAGGCCGACTCCGGGCTGCCGACTGCACCACCAGGCCGACTCCGGGCTGCCGACTCCTCGGCCGCCCAGGCCGACTGCTGGCTGCCGACTCCCCGGCCGCCCAGGCCGACTGCGGGCTGCCGACTGCACCACCAGGCCGACTGCTGGCTGCCGACTCCGACATGACGACCGTACCCGGCACTGTTCACGAGACAACCCAGCCATCATGTAAAGTGTCACTAGTCCCTGGCACTATTTATGAAGTGACCCAAGGGACAAGGATGACACCCCACCATGCCTTGCCCATGCCACCACTTAGCTTACTTCCTAAGCTAGCTATGCCTATATATATGGGCACACATCCATCCATCCAGGAGGGTCTCACACTCACGCATGAGCACCCACATGCATGCTCACGGCCATGAGCATGGCCGGCAACTAGCATGCCACATATGAGGCATATACGAGGCCAGATGCCTATGGCACTGACCTCAGATACAGCTCCAGGAGCACTCCGTACCAGATATACTCAGACATGCAGGAGTAGGGGTGTTATCTCTCCGGAGAGCCCCGAACCTGGGTAAACTAGCGCGTGCTACTCGCATACCCGTCCCTGGATATTTCGGCAGCATTCTTGCCCTCACACAAAGCCACCCTATGGCATATGTCGTCTTGCACCCCCCCCCGTGAGAATACCATGACACAACTACAACCAGATGGATTTGGGTCATATTGAACCAAAGGTTCAACCCCAAATTCAAATTGTGAAATCAAATAGTGCCTTATCATGTTTTTCACTAAACAGCAAGGTTAAGTTCTTCAAACATGCATGAAAACGGTACAAATGGATAGATTGCATTTTTCTGATCATTTTTCATATATAACTTGTTTGATTTGAAGCTACGGTTCATTTTCTATGGTTTTTAGAAGTTTTGGTTCTTTTCTCGAATTTCCTGTATTAGAAAAATTCCAGTAATTAGTTATTGCGTCAGCATTGCGTCAGGGTGACGTTAGTGGTCAACGGGGCTAGTCCAGGTCAAACTGACCTATGGGCCCTGCGTGTCAGTAGTTAGTTTAACTAACTAATATTAGTTACCGGTAACCCTAGGTTAATTAGCAGAGCGGGCCCCACTTGTCATAAGCTCAGGGGAAGTCAAACTAGGCCCACCCAGTCAAGGTCAACGGGTCAAACCCGCCGGCGTTTATCTGCCGGTGAGGCCAGACACGGCGGTGGGAGTGCAATTTCGCGTTCCGGCGACCAAATGGGCGACGGAGAGTGTCTACGCGTAGCTCGGAGCAAGCCGCAGCGTTTGGTGGCGATGGTTGGGCTCAGGGTTGCCGAAAACGTCGCCGGCGACGAGTTTGGTGGCGACCGGTGCTCGGGTGAGCTCGGACTCGTCGCTAGGGGGCATGGCGAGGCGCGTGGGTTAGTGCGTTGAGCTCATGGGGGTGTGTTAGGGCTAGTGGACAAGGTGGCGCGACCGTTGGGTGGCCGGAGCCTCGTCGGCGACGAGCTCCGCGGCGGCGCGTGTGGGTGAGCTACGTGCAGTCGCTACGGGGCTCGAGAGAGGGAACGGGGAGGATGGGGAGGTAGCTAGGCTCACGGCGGTTGCAACGGAGCTGACGGCGAGATCGGGGACGGCTTGCTGCGACGGTGATGGCGAAGGGGATCTCCGGCGGTGGCGGAGTCGGGCGAGGTCGATGCGGTGGCTTCGGGGCACATGAGCGCTCGGGGCTCGTCCTTCTCGACGGATAGGAGGGTGGCGGAGCTCGTGGACACGGTCGGGCGACGCGTGGACGACTGTGGCTACGGCTACGGCGGCGGGACGGCGGCGGTTGCTTCGGCCATGGCGGAGGGGAGCGAGGGAGAGATGCAGGGGGAAAGTGGACGTGTCCAGGGGGTCGGGGGCGCAACGTGGAGGTCGTCCAGCCCGTCCAGTGGCGAAGCGGCAAGCAGGTGGCGCCGTGGCGAGCTCACGCTCGTTGGCATCACCTCCCTGCCTGCCTGGCGGGGACGAAGCAGTTAGCTGGCACGGGCCAGCACAGTGCTGGGCCGCCTGGTGGGCCGGGGCATGGGTTTGGCCAGGTAAGAGGGTTTTTCATTTGTTTTTGTTTTATAATTATTTCTGTAGGTTTGCTGCATTTCTAAAAATACTTAGGCAACTCCAAAAATCACCAAACTGCACATGGCGACTATTTGGAATATATCCAGCAGGGAACATTTTAGTTTGGAGTTATTTGAACATTTGAAATATTTTATATAATTTAAATGCCCAAACTCAAATAGCTAAAGATTTAATCCAGTGACCTTAGAGTGACCTAGAAATTTGTGCACCACTTTTGACAGTGGTTTAAGACCAGGGCAGAGGTGATGACCATTTTAGAAGGGCATTTCAGGTTCATTGAAAATATTTTTAGTAAACCCTGGTTGATTTTAGGGGGTGCTGGGGGTTCTGTCATCCCCATTTCAAGTTTCTGATGAATTTAAACATGATGCACACATGAAGTTAGCCTAGTGCAATTCCAGAAGCTAGGGATGTGACAATAGACAACCCTGTTTGCACAAATATGTAACATGGTTATTGAAGCAATGTCATTTTTTGGCAGCGGCATATGATTAACAGTAGCATCACATATGTTATCAATGGCATTATAGTGACAGTATGAAAAAGTGCCATTATCTAAGAAGTGCCATCACATGAAATCAACATTGGCACTAAATTAACGGGGGCTTACATTAACATGCATAACAATTGCATTATGACTATGTGATAACAAGGGCATGTGCGGTTCAAGGGGTTTTAATGGGGATTAGCAGGGATTGTGGGGGATTAAATCATGTACAAGCCAAATTCCACTCAATTCCTCTCTAAACCCCTTGTGAGGAGGTTGAACCGAGCAAGGCCTAAGACTAACCACAGTGGGAGTAACTTAATTCCATATGGTATCATAATATAATACTCAACCCTCTCTTTCTTCTTTTAATTTTACGCCACCTCATCAAATTTCACTACAAAAAAATACACTTCCGTGATGATATGTTATATTCACAGTAGGTCACGTTTTCTGTCATGCATGTACATCCATGATGATTTTATGACCAAATCAAGATAGTCATACCTATGCTGTCGTAGAAGTGTTCCATGACATTACCAAAATTATCATCACGGAAGTGTCCACTTCCATGACGATAAATCGCGGGTCATACAAGTGCTTTCGTCAAGGGTGACCGACACGTGGCATCCACCGTAACGGGACGCCGTTAAGCTATCGGGTCCAGTTTTGGATCCGATAACCCGCTAAAAGCCACGACCAATGCCGATTTTCCACGGGCAAAATTCTCATTGGCTGACGGAACCACGTGTCAGCTCCGCGTTGGCACAGGTGTCACTCATCCAATGGGCGAGATGCGCCTATGATATGTTGACACGTGGACTGGCCCAAAAGTGGCCCATAAAGATCAAAAGGGTTGGCCCAACTAAAGGCCCACAAGATTTTGTGGACCATAATGGGTCGGCCCAGCTAAAGGCCCACGAGATTTCGCCGACCATAATGGGCCGGCCCAGTTAGGGGCCCACAAAATTTTGAGGACACTAGTGGGCCGGCCCATTAACAGGTTGCCATGTTTTGGGCCTAATGCCGGCCCATATTTGATCCGGTCCATTAATATCCTGCCACGTTCTGGGCCTAATAAAGGGCTATATGAGATCCGGCCCATTAAAAGCCTACCACGTTCTAGGCCAAATTACGGCCCAGATCAGATCTGGCCCATTGAGAGGCTTTGGGCTAAATTATGGCCCATATCAGATTCGGCCCGTCAACTGGACGCTATGCTTTTGGGCCCACTTGCTAAAGGCCCATTTAGTAATTCGGCCTGATATTAGTTTTGGCCTATTAAAGTCCCATTTAACATTTCGGCCCTATATTTATTTCGGCCTATTAAAAGCTCGTCATATAGTTGGGCCTAACTACGACCTGGTTTGCATCTGGCCTGCTCAAAGCAGATAATCTGATTGGGCCAAACAAGGACCAAGACAATTTTGGCCTAGTAACGGCCCATGATGTGATTGGCACAATCATGGGTCGGGGGCTATTTCGGCCTGCTGCCGGCCGGTGAGCTGTTCAGCATGTTTCAAGCCCAACCTACTTTTCAGCCTCCTAAAAGCCCATTGAGTTTTCTTGCAAAAATAGGGCCGGCGGTTTACTTGGCCTATTAAAGGCCCGAGTCTACTAGTGGGCCAGTTTACATTTAGGCCTGTTAACGGACCAAGATGACGGGGCCCATGATGCGGGTCATACATAGTGATTTGCATGACGGGCCGATTATGTACTGTAATTTTACGGTTTGGCTAGTTTACTGCGAAGATAGGATATCTATACAGTAAAATAGCTGCAGCAACGTTAATAAGAAAAACCTAGACTATACAATAAAGAAATTACGGCATATTACAGCCACTGGGCACCAAAGTTTGCCACTATGATAATAAAGCACAAGCAGACAACAGATTACATACACTGGGCATCAAAGATCGCCACCAGTGCAAATAAACACGCCGACAAAATAATATACAAAACACACAACATTCAATAGAGTTCAAGAAAGGTTAGCCCTGCTCGGGAGCTGCAGCGCAAGCAGCTGAGCAAGCTGATGAGACTGCGCTTGTTTGACACTTATATCCTCCTCACTCTGAAGTATAAACAAGCAGACGAATGACAGGTTTTGCACATATAAGTATCAGTGCTAACAATTCATCACATTTCTTACTGACGAATAAAGTGACACAGTTTAAAAAGCATTAACACAATATGGTATTGTTCAGGTCAAGACATGGCAGGAAATGACATTGTGAAGGAGTTGTCAGCTTCACGACACCACTGGATTACAGATCAAGAACTCATAAGTATCAATGGTTAGTGTGTTGTCAATTTATCCCATTTCAGATTGGCAAATAAAGAGATGGTTTAAATAATAGTAGAATGATATGACATTGTTCATAGTTAAGACATTGTAGAATATGACATTGTGTTGTAGTGGGTAGGTTCACCACACCATTGGATTACAGATCAAGAACAGAAGCATACATGCAGTGCAAAAGAAGATCACTTTCTCTGTATAGTTTAATTTACATGGTATGAAGAAGGAACTTGGTTGTACAACTAAAAACTTGAATTGAGAAGGACAAACTTTTGTTTATGAACTACATAATAAACTTTAAACATGCAATTTGATGCAAACACCAAAAATAAACAGTTGTTGCAGTCATGCCTAACCAAATATACACAACAAAGTTTGAAGGCTTGAGAAGGACAAACTTACATTATTGGTGAAGATAGGCTCTATAAAGCCCTTGACCATGCCGATGGGGGGGGGGCAATTCAAGATGTTTACCACAGAATCTTCTTCATAAGCATTGCCTTAATTCTACAATTTCTTAAGAGTAAATATAGATGTGATAATATAAGAAAAAATGGAGAATATTTAAGATAAGATGAAGAGTGATGCTACATAACCAAGTAGCTATAAATGTAAGTACAGCGATGCAGGCAAAAGGTACATCCAAGAGCAATGCAGAGAACTTCTTCAGTACCATCGGTGTTATCCAACCTTATGGTAAGATTAAATATAGATCTGATGTGTAGAAAATGGAGGGCAAAGGAAAATAAGATGCAAAGTGATGGTACATGAACAACTACCTATCAATATAAGTACACTGATAAAGGACAGCATGTACTTACAAGAATAATGCAGAGCTAAAAAAATTCATTGACATTGGATATATTCTACACTAATATAACCATTCATGCAGATCAGATAATTTGGAGTGAACAATTGATAAGCAAGCTATCATGCATACTGTTGTCACATAATGAATCAGGTATGTATGCAAGTACAGTGATACAGGACAATAGGTACTAACAAGAGCAAAGCAGCGGGCAGCATATTTGTGATATCCTGTCGTTCTTTTCAAACCGAAATTCTTCTTCGAGCAGATTTCCGGCAAAAAAGATCCGTAAGGCACATGCGGAAAAGTAGAAGTTCAAATTTTCATGTGATATCGTAGACAGTACCTCACCCTAGGAACGAGACCAGTGCATAACAAGGTTTTTCCATTCAATGTCTTCTAAATTTAGCACAGGAGACTTCACCGGAAATTCGTTTATAGACTTGCCATCAAAGTGTGATTTTCTCATGTAACACCGATACTGCTGCAATGCTTCCTTGAAAAGCGCAAGCAATCTTTGCTTGTCATGACTATCTAGATTGACCCTTTTCTACTTACAATGATGTAATGTAAATCATTGATGTGTTCAATCAGCAGAAAATAGGAAAATAATCACCATGAATAATAGCACCTACACGTAAGTGGGACAGGAAGATGTGAAAATGGTGTTTGTCTTCACTATAATCTTCCCATGATGGGAATATATGCACGTAGTCCCTAACAACATTGAAAGCATTGTATTTTAAACTGGGAATAACTGGAATGTGGTTCCAATCTGCAGGAATTGGCCGTCTCTGCAGTTGGGATAGGTCTTCGGCAGGTGGACTTGCTATACTTTTTGCTAGAGTGGGATTTTTCTGTGGTACGGCTGGTGCTATGGCAACTGAAATCGACATATCTTTTGCTGGAGTGCAGGTCCTGTGTGGTGGGGCTAGTGGTGTGGCCAATGAAGTATGGGTACAGTCTGCTGGAGTCAGTTCTACATTTACTTCACTGGTTGTACAACCAAAATAAGTGGGGTGCTGTCTGATTTCTCTGGCACCACCACGTTTTTCAAGGACTTTGCTGGTGCTCCTTCAGGTTCGACAATCACCCTCTTCCTTTTTGATGTCGGATGCACAAGAACATCATTTGATTGGAAAAACATTGTATGATGATAGATGGAATATGTATTGATAATGGATGGGCATGGCATCTCGACCTATATGATGAGTAAACTAAGCAGATGGCGGTGCAACAAAGTAGAAGATATGCAAGACAACTTATGCAAGATACGCGTAATCAATAAAACCTTGCCAAATTAGAACATGCACCTTGATGGGTGAATGGGAGAGGCCATCTGCCTTTGACTCCTCAAGGTTAGAATAGTCATTAGGATCATATTCTGAAAAAGAATCAACAGGTGGGGAGCGTATGAGTTTCATTGCATCCAGAATGGCACTCAATACCTTGGTGCCACTTTTGTAAGTCATTGCAGTGTTTAGCTTCAAGAGTGGACTGCTCCTAGTGCGACACAAAGCAGCTACACAGATCATAGTGTAGATATAACGGGAAAACCGTAAGCATCAGAGTAAAATCAGCAAAGTGGAACTTGCTGGAATATATGTGCTACTATTGCTGGTACGGCTAGAAAGGCTTTAGATACCAGCTCTCTTCAAATGAAGGTGTGGTACTATTAATATCAGTGTAACTCTCAAAGGCGACACAGCTCCCCGTATTTCCTTGCTATTCTTATAGGATTCAAGTGGGCAGGCCACTACAAATCCTATTCCTATGTTTAAAAAATCCTACGAATCAAAGAGGCCCGAAGAGTTCAAAGTTTCCATCACAACCGACCATGTAGACCTCTACACTGCAAATGTCCCTACTCATCTTCACTACAAGGAAAATACTATACTACTATCATACTCCCTCCGTTCCAAAATATAAGTCTTTGTAGAGATTTCCACTATGGATCACATACAGATGTATCCAGATACATTTTAGAGTTTAGATTCACTCATTTTGCTCCATATGTAGTCCATGGTGGAATCTATACAAAGACTTGTATTTAGGAATGGAGAGAGTACTTATTAAAGAAGAACAGAAGAGGAACATGCTAAAGAAGAGCAAGCAGATTTTGGATAATAAAATGTTCGATGCGCAGTGCCCACACATGATGAACTAGAGCGCATTAAGAATACAACTCCCTGTTGTCTCTCTATATGTGGTGCATTACTTTTCGAAAGTAAAGTAGGAACATTAGCTGACCAATTAAATGTTATCTGTTTTAGTAATACCAGCATCATATCGGATTCGTATTTGAGCAACAAGTTTCGAATTATGAGTGGCACGTTATTTAGCTTGATGGATTCAGCAGCAGTGCTAAGCAGGTACGATGATGGTACTGAATATAAAGGCATGTCTGCATGCAAATCGCGTGACTTTTGTCGTTTGGGTCAGTCGCCTCGTGTTTCTCACGAAGAGCCTGCTCGGCGGCGGCCTTCTCGTTGGCTTCGGCCACAGCCTTCTTCAATGCCTCCATTTCGGCACTTGCCCCTGGAGCATACAATACAAATATTTTCATCAGGCACTTCTAATTCATGATCAACTTAGCAAACAGGTTTCGACATACCTTGCTTGTCCTCGAGCTGCTTCTTCATGCGGCCAAGTTCCTCTTCGGCCCCTTCCAGACGTTGCTTTAGTCCGGACACCTCCGCACTATGAGCGGCGGTCGTCCCTGCAGACGCCTGTTTTCAAACATAGGGATATACGTCACTAACTGAGTCTCTTGCAAAACGGAAATTTGATCCCCTGTCTGGCTCTCTCTATCTCTTCCCCGGACAGTGCATCAGGGGCTACTACTCATACTATGACAATCTTCCAGAGGTTCCTAAAAACATATCTCAAAGCCTTTTATAAGGCTAAGGCAGGATTCATTCAGCCCGCTCTCAGTGGACTGAATCTTCTCAATAACCGCACCCATGAGGGCACGATGTTCATCGATGATGGACGCACTTTCTAGCGCTGTCGATAGACCGCCCGGCAACTCTACTTGGACAGAGGTTGTTGGCGGAGCGGGCTGGCCTCCCTCCGTCAAGGGGGGCTGCTCGCCCAATCCTGGAGCTTTAAAGGCCTCCAGGACTGTGTCCGGGTGCGGGTCGAATCCAAGATCGCCCCTGTCATCGACGTTCACGAGAACCGCTGCTCCCATGTATCCGGCGCCAGAGATATGTCCTCCCTGGTCCAGGCCAAGCTGAGACGACACCTCAGTGTCGCGCCTAGGCTTCAGGGAAGGGGCCTCTGGAGGCATCTCGCTCTCCAGGGCATCTGAGCTCAGCGAATCCTCCGAGGAGGACTGTTTGGCGCAAGACCTCGTCGGGCTTCACAAAAGAATGGCGACAGTCAAAACTACTACATCCTAATAACCCCGGGTGCGTATGTGTGTTCGGATTTTGTATACTTATGACTTTGCCAGGGGTTGGACCCTGGGATCCCAGTCCGGGCTCCTATCAGCAGCCATGGAGGACGCCTCAGGAAGGGAACCTTTCCCCCTCTTTGGCGATTCGGCCTCCAGGGATGAGGAAGTTGTCTTTTTCTTCCCTCCCCCTATGGGGGGCTCGTCTTCTTCCCCCTCCTCTTCGTCTTCAAAGGAGGGATGGTCGCTGGAGTCTTTGGATTTTGCGTCCGAAGCATCACGACGACGGAGGCCACTCCGGGTCTTCTTGACCTTCTTGGGGGCCTCTTTCTTCGTCGCCTCGTAAGGCCTTGGGACCAGCATCTTCGTCAGAAGAGGTCCGGCCGGTTCCTCCGGCAGCGAGGCAGGACAGTGTATCCGCTCCACCTTTTTCGTCCATCCCTGGGATTATTGTAAAGCATGAGAAAAGCGTCTCCCTCAGGACATGCCAGCTAAAACATGGATGGACAGAGCACGGCAATGACTTACCGGACTTGCAGAGCGGGGTAGTTGATACCCATGGTCCTCGGCGGAGTCCGGCCACGGTTTGCCGGACTTGAAGAGCACCTTCCAAATGTCCTTGTGGGAGGAGCCATAGAGCTCCCGTAGGGTCTGGTGTTCGGCCGGGTCATATTCCCACAAATTGCAGGCTCGATACTTGCAAGGGAGAACCAGGCGAACTAACATCACCTAGACTACGTTGACGAGTTTGACATCCTTGTCGACCACGCTCTGGACGCGCGTTTGGAGAATCGACAGCTTGTCGGATGAGGACCAGTTCATGCCCTTCTCGGGCCAGGACGTGAGCCGCAGCGGGGCTCCGGATCTGAATTCGGGAGCAGCGGCCCACTTTTTGCCGCGCGGTTCGGTGATATAGAACCACTGCTGCTGCCACTCCTTGACGGAATCATTGAAGGCGCCCGTCGGCCATATGACCTTGGGCATCTTGCTCACCATGGCGCTGCCGCATTCGGCGTGCTCGCCATTCACCACCTTGGGCTTTACGTTGAAGATTTTCAGCCATAACCCAAAGTGGGGCGAAATACGGAGAAAGGCCTCAGATATGACGACGAATGTCGAGATATTAAGGAAAGAATTGGGGGAAAGATCATGAAAATCAATCCCGTAATAATGCATGACGCCGCGAACAAATGGGTGAAGGGGAAACCCAAGCCCGCGGACAAAATGAGGAAGAAACACGACCCTCTCGTGGGGCTCCGGAGTGGGGACGATCTGTCCTGCCAGCGGAAGACGGTGGCTGATTTTCTTGGCCAGGTACCCGGCCTCTCGGAGCTTTTTGATGTCCCTCTCCCGAACGGTAGAGGCCATCCATTTGCATCCTGCTCCAGATCCGGACATCTTCGGAGGACCTCTCTTTGGTGGAGAAGAAGAGTGCTTGGGTGCTAGGGCTCAAACAGAGGGGAATGGAATAGCGGAAGGAAAAGGCGTGGGTAAAAAGGAAGAGACCTTATCCTTTATAGAGGCGGTAAAAGTTTTTACGCCTCCCCACTTGCCTGGTGGAACCCGCTCATTTCCCACTCGCCACAATTAGCGGTGCGGTTGGGCTACCCACACCCGTATTGATGAGAATCCCGTAATAAGGGGACGTGATCTCTGCTTCGGCAAGATGTGCAGAGGAAACCGCCTCGCAATATGTGCTGTGGCTGGTTGTGGGAAGATGGTTAAAAAGATGACCTGACCGTGGTGTTATGTCACGTTGTCTAAAGTTGCCCGCAGATTACATTCATGAAATATCATTCTCTCTACGGTGCTATGTGAAGATCATCTTGCAGATCCGGACACGGTTTAAGTGTTCGATAATTACTTTGGAGTACTCGGAGATGGATCCCGCCTTGCAATGCCGAAGACAAGACTGCGCGCCAGACTCATTGTCTTTGAAGCCTGGTTCAGGGGCTACTGAGGGAGTCCTGGATTAGGGGCTACAGCCAGACTATAAACTTTGGCCGGACTGTTTGATGTAGGTTGGAACCCTATGTGGACGATCCTTCATGTTTGGAGTGGATCCTACGGGGAATCACGAAGAACACACAAAAGAACTAGAGGGAAAACACGAGGGGAACGAGAGAAACACTCAACCGACAAGAGATCAATCACACAAGGTCTAGATCATCGAAGCACGAGTAGCACGAGATACAAAGTCAACAAAGGTAAGGATACATAGGTAACCGATCTTCTCCGTGAGGAGGTCTTGAATCCACAAGGGGATCTTCCCACAAGGGGGTCTTGAATCCGATAGGATCTTCTCCGAGGAGGTCGCGGTCTCTCACGAGGAGGAGATCCGATGGATGAGCGAAGCTCTATCTCTAACTTGAGCTAAATCAACGCTAAAGCTAACTAGGAGGAGGTGGAGGAGTATATATAGTCTAGGGCCACGAAGGGGTAAGTGAAGGGGTACATGGGCTGCGACCCAACACATGGCAGCGCACAGGCGTCGGACGTCCGATAGGTACCGCACATCCGGTGGCTCGCGAGGGTCCGGTCGTCCGGTGCATGTCGGACGCCCGGTGTTTTGGCTCTGGACAGGTGGTGTCGGACGTCCGGTCAGCGTCGGTCGTCCGGGCGCTGGAGAGTGTTGGACGTCCGGTGTCTGGCGGTCGTCCGGGCGCTGGGAGTCGTCGGACGTCCGGTGGCTCCGGTCGTCCGTGGATTCGGCTCGGGTCCTCAGGGGCCGGACGTCCGGGCTGGGCCGGTCGTCCGGTGGTTGTAGCTTCGCGCAGCTTCTTCTCTGGGTCCTTGTACTTGGCGTCCTCGCTAGTTGTTCCGTTGGAGGTGGTGGCTTCGTGGCTTTCCTCCAAGTACCTAATCATGCATAGAACACACGTTGGAGGTAGTAGCCATATCTCACATGTAGAAAGTGATGGTTCGAAGAGGAGCGAGTTCACCTTGTGTCCAATGGCGTATGTTCGAGGTCTCGTCATATGTCCACTTGGGGTTTGGAGAGTAGTCGGAGTGTACATGGGGTTGAACGTGGGATGCTCCGCATCATCTCCCCCCTTGGGAAAGATCCGACCTCAGATCATGATCCTCATCACCATGGAAACGGTTGTTGGGGACGAACTTGTAGTTGGACGGAGTTGAAGACATGGCGCAATCCAAGTAGTCCAAGGTGTCACCGGAGTGATAGACATGCAAAAAGAGCAAACACAAGCAACACTCGGGAATACAATGGTTAGCGCACACAATGTGTCCATCATGTAAGAATGAGTCCATGCGGCAAGATTGGTCGTGACAAAGCGCATGAAGCTTATCAAGATGATCTAGAATGAGATGCAAAGCATTCATGGGAACAAAAGCATGGTGCACAAAGCGACAAATTCTACCATTGTGCAAAATGATGTCATAGAGAGACGGTTCATCAATAGCATGAATATGGTAATGGATGCTCGATATGATTATGTTATCACACAATTGATGATAGGCAATATGATCACTATCTATGAATATGCCATCAAGAAAGATCACAACAAATTTGCTAAGAAAATGCACAAGCTCATATATCATGGATGACATGGGAATAGGTGCAACAAGACAATCATAATGTGTGTCAATCCATGCATAGGGTGCAAATTTGTCATGGGTGGTGTTGTACCATAGCTTGATGTCGTGGCACTCCTCAACTTGAAGGTCCATAGGGTCCATCTTCAAAGTCGGTCCTCCATCCAATATATGTATCATGTAGACAATAAGAAGGAAACAACAATGAAAGAATGACCCGTCCAATATGTGTATTTGAGGATGGCTCAAATGGAAGGAGGTCACCTTTAGGAGGTTCTCAAGGATGATGGAGTTGCGCATCTTGTATGCCTTCACATAACCAAGTTGTCTCGTGATGTTACCGCCTTGTGAATCCTTCAAAATGAAAGAACATGACAAACACTCGGAAAAACAAATGAGGTTAGCGGAAGTGCAAAACATATCATTCGTGTGGTAAGATACCCAACAAGTGTATGCATCATGCTCATCATAAGAAATGACAAGGAAGTATTGCATAATATGGAGGCATATGATGCGAGAACAACCAAATGCAATAGGCTCAATCAAACAAGCATGCATCACAAGTAAAGTGTCCAAGTCTCCAAGATCAATAAGCATAGATGCAACTATTGGAAACAAGCGACAATGAACAAGATATATCATGTGAGAGGCATGAACATATATGTCATCAACCCAAGAAAGCGAGTAAGAGTGGAACATGGGTGATGCAACATAGCAAGCAATCATAGCGATCAAGTCAACCATGCTAGTAGTGCGAAGATGCAACATACTAGAAGGAATCATGCAAGCATGTCATGTGTGCAAATAGTGGGCATGAATAATTCACATGTCATAGCACAAGCATGAAAGCAAGATATGAGGAAAGTAGGTTCATGGTGTTGGCAAGAAGTCATATGTAAATAGCAATGTAACATCATGACTCTCCAAACACAAGAATCAGCAATAGTATGAGGCACATGATAAACATGGCAATAGCAACAAGGATCTCCACCAAGCATGCAAATACACATAGGAATATCATAATGGTGCATCATGGGTAAATGCAAGCAAGGGTCACAATTGCATGGCAAAGTCATGTAAAGAGGCATAACATGCAAAGTGAACACGATAGTATGGGCATAAGGTGATAAGTGGTAGATAGCCCATAGCCGTGTGAGAGCCAAGTAGAAGAGGTGCGTGTAGTCCTTGCGCGAAGAGAACGGTGGTAAGGATAGTCCACGAGATCCCAAACCATCGTTGCTCTCAAGAGCTCGTTTCGTCAACTCTTGGGATTGAGAGGTTGACGAGTATACATGAGTACCTACACAAAACAAAGACAAAGGAAAAATTGTGTGTGCATGGTATATGTACACATCATCCATCATGATGCGCACGTGCATGTGTCGGTTAGCACAAAATAGCCAATGCTCAAATAAATGAGATGCGTGATATAGAAACATGCCATCCATCATGATAGGTTTGTTGTTATGTATAGCATAATGGAGACTCAAATTGTGTAATGCGTCACGAGCAATATCTAGAGCATTGTTATTCATGGAATGCATATGATGTACACTATCATGGGAATCATGCAAAGTATGAAATGCATCAAGATCTCCTAATATGTATGAGGAAACTATGGGGGTCTCCTCATGAGCATTAGTGGAAACATCACATGGAGAATATTGACAACATCCAAAACAATTCATATTCGGACCAATGTGCTCATGGCATGGTATAGGAGATGAATTGCACAAATCATGTAAAGGAAGCATGGCAATATCATCACAAGAGAAGCAAAAGCCAATGACCATCATCTCGTCATCTATGCCATAATTGCAAATGGGATTGATTTTAATGGGGCATGCATAGTTACTATGTTGAGATTGAAATGATGCAATATGGGAGATCTCACTCATAGCATATGACAAGTTCAATGGATTGTCAAACATGATGTGACCAAAAGAATTTTTACATGATATCCTATGAAGTATAGCATCGCAACTAGGCAACTCAACATGCTCATCATCATATTCATCATAAATAGGTAAGTCAAGACATGAAGAAGTCGCACTAGCATGAAGCATGGGAATAGGTGGATCAACATCATGCAAGCAATCATTGTCAAGAGAGTCCACTAGAGGGACAAGAGAAGCACCATCACCTATGTTACCTTTGGAGCATCGCTCATGTGTTGTAGGTGAGGTGTTGAAGATCGTCTCATTGTCATCTTCATCATGATGGAACCATGTGGGGGGTGCATCATTATCCACCATGGCCATCGTTTTTCCCATTGGAGGGATGGACTCGTCAAGGATAGGCATGTCGTCATGTAGGAGACCTAGCACCAAAGAAGAAAACACACTAGGAGTAGAGGTTAAGTCGTTAGAAATCATAGTGGCCTCACATGTCGTGTCAACTACCTCACTCACTAAGTGTTGTGGCTCACTCACTCCCTCAAGGATGCTCTCACTCATATGGTTGGTGGAGTCACTCAAATGGCGCTCAACCTCACATAGGATGTGTGGCATGCTCTCATGTGTGGGGCTAGTGGTGGTCACACTCATCCTCTCAAAGGAAATGCTCTCAATGTCACGTACGGTGGAGTCACTCATGTCACTCATGTGGTGGTGGCTCTCCTCACATGACAAATGGGGCATCTCGACATATGTGGGTGTCGAAGAGAAGTAGGTGCAAATGTCTCCATGCGCGGTCGCGTAGCTTGACTCGGAGGATGAGTCCAACATGGGCGTCGTCTTCGTGTTGTTGAAGAGGTTCGCGCTCATAGCCATGGTCGAAGGGGATGGCCCTTGCTCGACCGTCTTGTCACCGTCTTGGTGTTGGAGGCCCATATGATGTGGCACCTCATAGCTCGTCTCCATGACCGAAGGGAATTTCCCATGCTCGGCCATCTTCCTTGAGGGGCTTCCGAAGATGGAAGTGTCGCCTTCGCTTGTAGTTGGTCGCCTTGGACTTGATGAAGTCGATGTAGGCGTACTCGTGGGAAGTAGGCGAAGATGCCATACGTCCAAAGGCGAAGATGCCTTGATAGCACTTGGCGAATATGCCAAAGTGGTTGTTGTAGCCGTAGCACCGTCTTGGTGGTGGTCGTCTCGCGGTCTTCTTTTGTTCTTATGAAGCTTCGACTTTGCGTGAAGTAGGGCTTGTTGGGACTTGTGCATTTGCGCTTGTGGAGCATCTTCATGATGATGATGTCGTTGTCGTGCTTGAGCTCGATGGAGTTCATCGTCGTCGTGCACATGATGCTTGGAGGTGACTTGCCCTTCATGACGATGTTGATCACGAACGTGATGGTGGTCGCCATGTAGATGTGGACGAGGTCGATTTACACTTGCATCTTTTTCGCGCTCCGAAGACTTGTGGCTTCAATGTCTCCGCCTTGAAGATGATGAAGGGGAAGTAGACTTGATCAAGGCTCTAACCTCCTCCATCCTTGAATCTTGCTCCTCTTTATGTGCGACAAGCTTCTTCTCGATGTGCTCTCGCAATCTTGATTGTGCGCCTTGTATTTGTTGTTGTAGATTGAAGAGTGGCGCTTTGGTGATGCAGTTGTTCACGCCGTCGTTGTTGTCGAGGACCGGATATGAAATGCCTTGCCTATCCATCACAAGACTCGAGCAAATATGAGTGGGAGAAAGAGAAGAACTTATACCAATGTACCTTGACCGATGTTGACAATGAATCAAGTTCACTCGAATGCGGACAATGAAATAGCGGTATTGGTACCAATCCTTGTCGGTTCTCACACCTACACAAGTAAAGCTTATGGTGGAGCTCGGTGAGGATAGTGGCACAAAAATTTAATGCAAAATGTTAGCAAGAGTCAAAAATGTTGAAAGAGATTCAGAAATTCGCAAGTGAAACAAATGGACCAATAGCAATATGTGGCACACGGAAACACACACATGGATAGATAAATGGGGTTGTGCAACCAAGGAATGAGCACAAAATGTGGAATCCACGGAAAACGCTCGTGGTGCACAACTCAAGAGAGACGCTAGCACGATTGCTCAATAGGCGAATACGACACTTGTGCACAACCTATAAGATGCAAAATGGATAAACTTCTATCCCAAGTATGCTATGTATGTATGGTTCCCGGTGTTCCTCTCAATATGATCCAAGATGATCGGATATGACAATCTTATGTGCAATGTGGTATGATGCTATGGCACTTGCTTACAAGCTTCTTTGCTCTCTTTCTCTTTTGCTTAAAAGCTTTTTTTTCTTTTTTTATGGCCACTTTTGCACAATGCACAAACCAAGATAGCAATTGTGTATATGCGGGAACAAACTTGTGACACAAGATATGATACCAATATATGCACCACAATGGTATGGTATGTATTCTATGGGAAGTATGGTCACTAATGTGCACAAGTAACGTTGCCGGCAATACTCAAATGGCTAGTCTCGATAGGCAAGTAACGCAAAATGGGCTAGGGGTTAACAATCCAATTTGCAAGGGGAATATATAGTGGTGTTGTCGAGGTTACCGTCCTTTGCGATGATGAGTGGCGGTGTTCTTGATGTAGATACCAAGATGGTGGAGACTCGTCCCTAAGTAGCCGAAACACCTTAGGAAACGGAAAAACTGTGAACTCAAAATCTCAAATGACAAATGTCAAATGGTGGTAGCGGAGAGCGGTGGTGGTTTGTACTTGGCAATGCGGAAGTGGAATGATTGCTATACACGTCTCCGAGTTGAAGTTGCCATCCCTAAGTAGCCGAAACACCTTAGGAGACACAAGCCACAACTCAAAAAAGCTCAAACAAAATTGGGTTAAGTTGGGGTGGAAATGTATGGTGGGTAAGCCTATGCGGAAGTGGTGGTGGTGGTTGATGAAGAAGAAATTGTCCCTAAGTAGCCGAAACACCTTAGGAGACTCGAATCACTACTCAAGCAACCACTAATGCTATGGGGAACAAAATTGGTTAGGTTGCGAAAGTCGGAGGTGGCTATGCTGATGATATGGTGGAGGGACTAGGCAAACTTGCCAAATTTTGAAATATTTGATAGAGTCAAATGATGTTGGTGGTATTTTTGTGGGAAGGGGGATGTGAAGAGCTTCACAATGAGCTAAAGAACGTCAAAATCGGAGTTCGGATGAATTAGTTATGGCCGAAACAAGAATCAGCCGAAGTCAATATCTACAGGTTACGGACGTCCGGAAAGGTCGGATGTCCGGGGCGTCGGACGTCCGGGAAAGTCGGAAATCCGTAAATTCGGTTCGAGTTAGGTGTTCCGGTCGTCCGGAAAAGGTCAGACATCCGGTCATTCCTGGGGCTCCGGACGTCCGTAAAACGTCGGTCATCCGATGGGACGGGGTCAACGCGAAATTTCAGATCCGGGACGCGATTTTGGGCGGAAATTGGGGATTTTGGGGTCAAAATTGACGAGATTTCGTGGATGAAAGATAGGGAAACTTGGGGAGATGCTAGATCCACTTGAAACCAAGCAAATCCACGGATCAAAATCAACAAAACATCATCAAACCAACAAATCACAAAAAAAATTGGGGCTATTTTTGGTCGGGATTTTCGGATTTAGGCAAGAACACACAAAATCAAGCTATAAAATGAGGGGTAGGGGCTCCAAAAACGTGATCAACGTGGCTCATGATACCAAGATGATATCATGAGACAAGCTGGCTCTGATCCAAGATGATGTAGGCTGGAACCCTATGCGGACGATATTTCACGTTTGGAGTGGATCCTATGGGGAATCACGAAGAACACGCAGAAGAACTAGAGGGAAAACACGGGGGGGGGACGAGAGAAACACTCAACCGACAAGAGATCAATCACACAAGGTCTAGATCATCGAAGCACGAGTAGCACGAGATACAAAGTCAACAAAGGTAAGGATACATAGGTAACCGATCTTCTCCGTGAGGAGGTCTTGAATCCACAAGGGGATCTTCCCACGAGGGGGTCTTGAATCCGATAGGATCTTCTCCGAGGAGGTCGCGATCTCTCACGAGGAGGAGATCCGATGGATGAGCGAAGCTCTATCTCTAACTTGAGCTAAATCAACGCTAAAGCTAACTAGGAGGAGGTGGAGGAGTATATATAGTCTAGGGCCACGAAGGGGTAAGTGAAGGGGTACATGGGCTGCGGCCCAACAAATGGCAGCGCACAGGCGTCGGACGTCCGGTGGCTCGCGGGGGTTCGGTCGTCCGGTACATGTCGGACGCCCGGCGTTTTGGCTCTGGACAGGTGGTGTCGGACGTTCGGTCAGCATCTGTCATCCGGGCGCTGGAGAGTGTCGGACGTCCTGTGTCTGGCGGTCGTCCGGGCGCTTGGAGTCGCCGGACGTCTGGTGGCTCCGGTCGTCCGTGGATTCGGCTCGGGTCCTCAGGGGCCGGACGTCCGGGCTGGGCCGGTCGTCCGGTGGCTGTAGCTTCGTGCAGCTTCTTCTCTGGGTCCTTGTACTTGGCGTCCTCGCTAGCTGTTCCGTTGGAGGTAGTGGCTTCGTGGCTTTCCTCCAAGTACCTGATCATGCATAGAACACACGTTGGAGGTAGTAGCCATGTCTCACATGTAGAAAGTGATGGTTCGAAGAGGAGCGAGTTCACCTTATGTCCAATGGTGTATGTTCGAGGTCTCGTATATGTCCACTTGGGGTTTGGAGAGTAGTCGGAGTGTACATGGGGATGAATGTGGGATGCTCCGCATCACTGTTGGACCGTGAAGATACAAGAGTCAAGACTTCGTCCCGTGTCCGGATGGGACTCTCCTTTGCATGGAAGACAAGCTTGGCGATCCGGATATTATATTTCCTTCTTTGTAACCGACTCCATGTAAACCCTAGCCCCCTCAGGTGTCTATATAAACCGAAGGGTTTAGTCCTTATAGACGGAAACATAATCATCATAGGATAGCTTCTAGGGTTTAGCCTCTACGATCTTGTGGTAGATCAACTCTTGTAACACTCATATCATCAATATCAATCAAGCAGGAAGTAGGGTTTTACCTCCATCGAGAGGCCCGAACATGGGTAAAACATTGTGTCCCTTGCCTCCTGTTACCATTAGCCTTAGACGCATAGATCGGGACCCCCTACCCGAGATCCGCCGGTTTTGACACCGACAATGGGTACTTCACGACCATCTATCTATGATCTTTTGCCCATCATGGACCGCATCGAGAGGCATTTATCTACATCCTCATGTCTGTTAAACCAAGGTAGTTGACTCCAACTGTTGCAATCTGTGCTGGCTTCCATGCCAATATATTTTTTGTGCTCCTTGTCTTTGCCCCAAGGCATTCTCAAGCAGATTGAGCGGATCATGAGGCAGTGTCTTTGGCGTGGTAATTCTGACACCCCACGACAGTCATTGGCCGCTTGGGAATTAGTTTGCAGGCCTAAGAAATATGGTGGTCTCAATGTTACTCACCTGGGTTTTCAAAATGAAGCTTTGCTAATGAAGCACTTATTCAAGATCTTCAACAAACTGGACATACCCTGGGTTACCCAAATTTGGGACACATATTATGGATCCTAGGCTCCTCAAGCAACCAAGAGTTGTGGATCTTTTTGGTGGCATGATGTGCTCAGTCTATATGATAAATTTTGTAAACTGGCTATACCGCAGGTGCATGCAGGTGACACAGTGGTTTTTTGGTTAGATCTTTGGAAAATAGATAGCAGATCTGTCTCGTTGAAAGAAAGATTCCCTCATCTTCATTCTTTTGTCATTGATGACTTGATCACGGTTAGAGATATTTTCAACATGACAACTGAGTCTGGTAATTTGCACCTGCCCTTGTCTGTGGAAGCATTTAATGAGTTGCAGCAGCTCCAATCTCTTTTGGCTCCCATAAATTTGGACCCTAAGGGTAAGGACATCTGGAAATGGCCTTCTAAGTCGGGAGATTTTCAATCAAGGCTTTTTTATGTTCTTAACTTTCATCATTTGGTGGTTGACCCCATTCTTAAGTGGATTTGGAAATGCTCATGCACCCTCAAGCTCATCTTTTGCTGGCTCCTCCTAATGGGTCGGTTGAATACCAGAGATATGATGCAACGCAGGCATTGGAATGTGCAAGATGACACTTGTGTTTTGTGTCACATGGCCAGCCACGAGGATCGTGTGCATCTTTTCTTCACTTGCAACTTCAGCCAGCGTGTTTGGAATTATCTTGGTATTTCTTGGATCTCCCATCCGAATCAAACCACATACATGATGGCATCTACTGCCCGGAAGGACTTTGGGTTCCCATTCTTTTCTGAAGTGGTTTTCACTGCCACTTGGAATATTTGGGCTCAGAGGAATGGCAAGATCTTTAGGAATGAGAATCCTAGCTTCAGAGCTTGGAGAAGAAACTTTGTACATGATATCTCTTTGTTAGCTCATAGGATTAACTGTAAATATAGAGATAGCCTCCTATCTTGGATAGCCTCCCTTCCTTAGGTCTTTGTAAGTATTCTTTCCTCTCTACCCCCACAACCTCCAATGTATTTTGTAATTTGTTTTGTCTTGAGTTTTAATAAAGGGCTGTGAGGCTGTTGCCTTGCAGTATATAGTCAAAAAAAGATCAATGAGTAGTCGAATAATTGTGCAACTATGTGAATACTCTCAAACTTTAAAAAATAGATAAGTACTTTATTTAAAACAACAATCAAAACAAAATAAAATATGATGCTCCAAGCAAAACACATATCATGTGGTCAATAAAAATATAGCTCCAAGTAAGGTTACCGATGAACAAAGACGAAAGAGGTGATGCCATCCGGGGCATCCCCAAGCTTAGATGCTTGGTTGTCCTTGAATATTACCTTGGGGTGCCTTGTGCATCCCCAATATTAGGCTCTTGGTACTCCTTATTCCATAGTCCATCAAATCTTTACCCAAAACTTGAAAACTTCACAACACAAAACTCAACAGAAAACTCGTAAGCTCCGATAGTATAAGAAAATAAATCACCACTTAGGTAATGTTGTGGATTCATTCTAAATTTATATTGTTGTTATATCTACTGTGCTCCAACTACTCCATGGTTCATACCCTCCGATACTACTCGTGGATTCATCAAACTAAGCAAACAACACATAGAAAACAGAATCTGTCAAAAAGAGAACAGTCTGTAGTAATCTGGAAACTTTCCATACTTCTGTAACTCCAAAAATTCTGAAAAATTAGGACAACCTGGGAAATTTGTATATCAGTCATGTGTCAAAAATTCAGATCAAAATAACGTTTTAGTGAATTTTCAAATTTCCTGGACTGAGCGCAAAAGTTTCTGTTTTTGCATTGAATCAAGTCAACTATCATCCACACTATCTCAAAGGCTTTACTTGGAATTTTATTGAAAAAAAGCTATAAAACATGATTGCTACAGTAGATTAATCATGTGAACACACAAAAACAGTAGGGGTAAATATTGGGTTGTCTCCCAACAAGCGCTTTTCTTTAATGCATTTTAGCTAGGCATGATGATTTCAATGATGCTCACATAAAAGATAAGAATTGAAACATAATGGGAGCATCATGAAGCATATTACTAGCACATTTAAGTCTAACCCACTTCCTATGCATAGGGATTTTGTGAGAAAAAACTTATGGGAACAAGAATCAACTAGCATAGAAAGGCAAAACAAGCAAATCTTCAAGATTTTCAACACATAGAGAGGAAACTTGATATTGTTGCAATTCCTACAAGCATATATACCTCCCTCATAATAATTTTCGGTAGCATCATGAATGAACTCAACAATATAACCATCACATAAAGCATTATTTTCATGATCCCCAAGCATAGAAAATTTACTACTCTCCACATAAGCAAAATTTATTCTCATTCGGAATAGTGGTGGGAGCAAACTCAACAAAATAACTATCATGTGAGGCATAATACATTGAAAAGTAAAATCAAGATGACAAGTTTCATGGTTATCATTGTTCTTTATAGCATACATGTCATCACAATAATCATCATAGATAGCAACTTTGTTCTCATAATCAATTGGAACCTCTTTCGAAATAGTGGATTCGTCAATAAATAAAGTCATGACCTCTCTAAATCCACTTTCATAATTATCAAAATAAGATTCAACACCCTCCAAGATAGTGGATAATTACTTCCTAAATTTGACACTCTTCCAAACCCACTTTCATCAATATAATCATCATAAATAGGAGGCGTGCTTTCATCATAATAAATTTTCTCATCAAAACTTGGGGGACTAAAAAGATCATACTCATCAAACATAACATCCCCAAGCTTGTAGCTTTGCATATCATTAGCAACATGGATATTCAAGGAATTCATAATAACAACATTGCAATCATGCTCATCAAACAAAAATTTAGTGCCAAACAATTTATTGCATTCTTCTTCTAACACTTTGTCACAATTATCGGAATCCTTATTGTCACGAAAGATATTAAAAAGATGAAGCATATGAGGCAACCTCAATTCCATTTTTTTGTAGTTTTATTTTATAGACTAAACTAGTGATAAAAAAAGAAAGTAAAAGATTCAGTTGCAAGCTCTAAAGATATACCTTCAAGCACTAACCTCCCCAGCAATGGCGCCAGAAAAGAGCTTCGTTGATGGGATGTGAGTCTCGCTTACCTAGCCTCCCTGGCAACACCGCCAGAAAAGAGCTTGATGTCTACTACGCAACCTTCTTCTTGTAGACGTTGTTGGGCCTCCAAGTGCAGAGTTTTGTAGGACAATAGCAAATTTCCCTCAAGTGGATGACCTAAGGTTTATCAATCCATGGGAGGCGTAGGATGAAGATGGTCTCTCTCAAACAACCCTGCAACCAAATAACAAAGAGTCTCTTGTGTCCCCAACACACCCAATACAATGGTAAATTGTATAGGTGCACTAATTCGGCTAAGAGATAATGATACAAGTGCAATATGGATGGTAGATATAGGTTTTTGTAATCTGAAAATATAAAAACAGCCAGGTAGCAAGTAACAAAAGTGAGCGAAAACGGTATTGCAATGCTTCGAAACAAGGCCTAGGGTTCATAATTTCACTAGTGCAAGTTCTCTCAATAATGATAACATAATTGGATCATATAACAATCCCTCATCATGCAACAAAGAGTCACTCCAAAGTCACTAATAGTGGAGAACAAACAAAGAGATTATTGTAGGGTATGAAACCACCTCAAAGTTATTCTTTCTGATCGATCAATTGGGCTATTCCTATAAGTGTCACAAACAGCCCTAGAGTTCGTACTAAAATAACAACTTAAGACACACATCAACCAAAACCCTAATGTCACCTAGATACTCCAATGTCACCACAAGTATCCGCGGGTTTGATTATACGATATGCATCACACAATCTCAGATTCATCTATTCAAACCAACACAAAGAACTTCCAAGATTACCCCAAAGTTTCTACCACAGAGTCAAGACGAAAACGTGTGTCAACCCCTATGCATAAGTTCACAAGGTCACAGAACCCGCAAGCTGATCACCAAAACATACATCAAGTGGATCACCTGAATATCCCATTGTCACCACATATAAGCACATGCAAGACATACATCAATTGTTCTCAAATCCTTAAAGACTCAATCCGATAAGATAACTTCAAAGGGAAAACACAATCCATTACATGAAGGTAGAGGGGGGGAAACATCATAAGATCCAACTATAGTAGCAAAGCTCGCGGTACATTAAGATCGTGCCAAATAAAGAACACGAGAGAGAGAGAGAGAGAGAGAGTGATCAACACATAGCTACTGGTACATACCCTCAGCCCCGAGGGTGAACTACTCCCTCCTCGACATGGAGAGCACCGGGATGATGAAGATGGCCACCGGTGATGATTCCACCCTCCGGCAGGGTGCCGGGACAGGGTCCCAATTGGTTTTTGGTGGCTACAGAAGCTTGCGACTGTGGAACTCCCGATCTAGGTTCTGTTCTGGAGGTTTGGGGATATATATAAGAGGTGTTCGCGTCGGGGACAAGTCAGGGGGACCCACGAGGCAACCACAAGGTAGGGGGTGCACCCTCCACCCTTGTGGTGGCCTCGAGACTCTTCTGGTCCGTCTTTGATGCTCCGTGGGCTTTCTTCTGGTCCATAAATAATCACCATAAATTTTTAGCTCATTTGGACTCCGTTTGATATTCCTTTTCTGCGAAACTCAAAAACAAGGAAAAACATAAATTGGCACTGGGCTCTAGGTTAATAGGTTAGTCCCAAAAATATATAAAGTAGCATATAAATGCATATAAAACATCCAAGATGGATAATATAATAGCATGGAACAATCAAAAAGTATAGATACGTTGGAGATGTATCACCCGACATTTGTGCTCTTGGCAGATAGTGGTGGTGGTGCCTGCTTTCTTGTATCACGATTGGAGGTGGCAGGTGATGGAGGTGCTGATGCAATGGAAGTAGAGGATGCACGCGGTGTCCATGATGAAGATCGACCTGCAGAAAAGTTTGTTCGTGCCAATGTCTATCGATCATGCACTTCACGTTCAGCTTTACAAGCAAGATGGAATAAACGAGTGATATTATTATATTCCTTATACTCTAAAATAGTCTGAATCTCATTATTTAATACACCCATAAAACATACAAGCATAGCTTCATTATCCTCAACAATACCACATCTATTCATACCAGTTTGCAATTCCTGATAATATTCCTCTACAAAAAAATTCCTTGTCTTAAATGCTGCAATTTTTGAATCAATTCACGTTGATAATATGGTGGAACCCAACGAGTATGCATAGCAGTTTTCAAAGCATCCCAAGTAGCTGGAATAGGATATAATCTACAATGTTCAGACCACCAAACAAAAGAATAGCTAGTGAATGCACAAACAGCATCAGCAACACGTCTATCCTCAGGATATTGTAAGCATGTGGAATGTTGTTTAGTTTCTAACTCCCACGTAATATAGACATCAGGAATGTATCGACCCTCAAATGGTGGAATATTCAATTTCAGTTTAGGAACATGGTCATAATCTCGTACCTCAGATGGTGGTGCAGCCTTACCATTACGAATATAGGCATGAGGACGGCCTGGTGGTGGTGCTGGTGGTTGCACATAGTGCTGATTTTGATCAACCTCATCCTCGTAATCTCCCTCATGAACGTCCTCCTCATCGGCAGCAGCAGGAGCCACATAAGCATCAACAGTAGGTGTAGCGGCACTAGAATTTGACCAGGCTCAAGGGGAATGGCAGTGCTCGTCCCACTTAATTTGGAAGGTGACGTTGTTGTTGTTGTTGTAGAGGTGCGACAGGTGCAGCCGGCGGTGGTTGTGGAAGACACGTGAGCAATTCATTAAACTTATTATCGAGCTTTTTTTCGAACGTCTTCTCAATGCCATCTATCTTCTCCATGGCCTCTTCAAATCTGTTTAGCACATCATGCACCTGTCCACTCATCATTTGCTAAAATTTATCATGTAGTTGTTTGTTCGTCATGTTCTCCCAATCAGTCTCATTGGCTTGTGATCCTACCATGGTTAGCAGCAATAGAAACACACAAGAATATGATCCTACGGACTACTAGGAAGTGGTGGTGGTGTGTCACAAATCTGTCAAGCGAATCTCAAATTCTTACCAATTCTTACCCTGCAACAGGTGGTGATCGGCAACCGTTGTAGTCAAAATTCTCAAAGCTTTGATAGAGCGATGGCCATGGAGAGTAAAACGCACGACGTAGATATATGTGGAGCCGGGAAGGCTTATGATATGGTAGAAAAAAGGTCAGCAATAATTAATTCAGAGATGCAAAGTTGAATAAACGCTTAACGACGGTACTGTGCTAGTCCTAGTCTAGACCGTCCTAGAGATGCGAGCCTAGAACACTACAAAATCACGACGCTGCACGTAAACAAGGGAGGATCACTCTCTGATTTTTTTTCTTTTTTTGACCTTTTTTGCACTTTTCCCTCTCTTTTTTTACTATGCAACATTTTTTCCGAAAAAGTCTACAAATGGTCTAAAAACTGCCTAGCCAGAATTTTCCAGACTTAGTTTTTTTTAAACTGGAACTATTTTTCTACTGCTGGTAGCACGGAATTTCGGGAGTCCTACTCTTTCACGACTCGGAGTATGGCGTGATCTAGAAATCAACAATAGAGTAATTAATACTGGGCTCGGACTAGGACTGGTGGCGGAGATGAATCTGGTGGAACTCGGACTGGTGGCGGAGTTGAATCTGGTGGAACTCGGACTGGTGGCGGATATATATTGCAGGTGGAATCGGATTGGCGTGATGGCGGCGGATAGGTGGTAGCGTATATGGACTCGGATTGGCAGCGGATATGTGGTGGTGGTATATGGCATCCGCGATGATGATGATGCGGTGGTGATATATGGCAACGGCGACGTGCTAACCTATGAATAGAACTCGAAACTCTAAAGGACTAGACGCTAAGACCAGCAACTCGACACGACGATGCAACTGTAAATTCAACGGAGCAAAACTCTAAAAAATATTATGCAAAGCCTCGGGTTGGTTCGGATATGATGAACTAACCCTAAATTATTATTGTTGGCTTCTTCGTGGACTATAGGTATGAAGAAAAGACTCGATCTAAACTAAGAAAAACTGGAAAATCTCACCGAGCAACCTGGAAATCTGATACCACTTGATAGAGGCAAAGGTATCCCATCTTTTGATGAGATGGTGGTTATCTTTTTTGATGGAGTAGACTTTGACAATCCGACTACGAACGTGCGAGGACGTCGCGTCTTAGCAATTGCTAAACCAACTCCGAGAGGTTATTGACCATGCCGGAGCACGATCAACCTGACCACAAGGGTCTATTTCCTGCAAGAAAATGAAGAACAAGCAAAAAACTGAAATTGCAATCTGGATATTGCGAATAAAAGAGGAAAGATGTATTGATCAAGGTAGGGTTCTGTGACGCCTTTGTCTGGTCGTTGAACAAAAACGAAGTACGCGAAGTTGCAGCTATGGCAAACTTTTAATCTAAACAAAACCCAAAGTCTAAATGGCGCCCTAAGGGCTGTATATATGGAGGAAGAGGGGGGAATTTCGTGGCCCTTGGGGAAGGGGTCCAAAACCAACCCTATCTCTTGTTTCCCCACACATACGGACTCTAAAAATAGCATAAACTCTAGTATTTCGAAATTACATGGGCCTGACCCAATAATAAGGCGACACAACACCTATAATAGCCTCTAGACAAAATTTAGGAAGTGGCATCTTGTATATTTCGTCCAAGCCTTCATACACTCATTATGGTGGCTTCAAAGTCCTGGAATCATCACTTGAAACTCCGGTCTTGTTTCCCTTGCGCATGCCATCATCTCCATGTTTGATCTTGCTCAAGTGATCATCCCTCTTGTCCACACTAGGCCCTTCATCTGTAAGCAAAACAAACATATCCAATTTAGGCAGCATCATATTCTCATGAACATTAGAAACATTACCAAGAAATGAAAGTACCTGATAATTTAATTGGAGTGCACAAGCTCTAGTAATTGGTCCAGTATATGTAGCAGTAGGGGTTGTGGGTGTAACAATGGTATTGATGTCCTCATCAGGACGATGACACAGCCCGAGGGTTTTGTCCATCCAAAGAATTCTAGCATGGTACGCAAGCTTCAGAGATCCATTTATGGATTGAGGCAAACATCTCGGAGTTGGAACATTCATTTTAATGAAGCGCTCAAAGAGTTTGGCTTCGTCAAGAACGACTATGATCATTATGTGTTCAAGAAGGTCAGTGGGAGCTCAGTCGCATTTCTGATCTTATATGTGGATGACATATTGTTGATTGGAAATGATGTTCAAATGCTTGAATCTATCAAGGACTCATTGAAAAATAGTTTTTTGATGAAGGACTTAGGAGAAGCAACTTATATTTTGGGAAGCAAGATCTATAGAGATAGATCGAGAAGCCTTATTGGATTAAGCCAGAGTACTTATATTGACAAGGTGTTGAAGCAGTTCAACATGCAAGATGCCAAGAGGGGTTTCTTGCCCATATCGCATGGCATTAGTCTTAGCAAGACTTAGAGTCTGTCGACTCCTGATGAGCAAAGACGCATGGATAGGATTTCGTATGATTCGACTATCGGGTCCAACATGTATGCCATGGTATGTACTCGTCCTGATGTTAGCTTTTCTCTAAGCATAGTGGGCAGATACCAGGCTAATCTAGGTGAGAGTCAATGGACGGCGGCTAAGAATATCCTTAAGTACTTGAGAACTAAGGACATGTTCCAAGATTATGGAGGTGAGGATGAGCTCGTTCTAAAGAGTTACACCGATGCTAGTTTCCAAACTGATAGGGATGATAGTCGATTGCAATCTGGGTTTGTGTTCATTTTGAATGGAGGAGCAGGACCTGGAGAAGTTCCAAGCAAGATACGGTGGCTGATTTTACAATAGAGGTCAAGTACGTTGCAGCTTCTGAAGCTGCAAAAGAAGGTGTTCGGGTGAATAATTTTTTTTCTGATCTTGGTGTGTGTTCAGAGCTCGTCCGATCCATTAGAGCTCTGTTGTGATAATAGTGGTGCTATTGCACAATTCAAGGAACCACGGAACCATCATAAAACCCAACACATAATCAAGTGTTTTAACCTTAGTCATGACATTTTCGAGAGAGGTGATGTAAATATATGCAAGGTACACATGGATGCAAATGTTGTTGATCCATTGACGAAGCCTCTCCCATAGCCAAAGCATGAGGCGCATGTGAGGTCCATGGGCATACGATGCCTAAATGATTGACTCTACTGCAAGTGGGAGACTGTCGGAGATATGCCCTAGAGGCAAACATGTGACAATGATATTTCCCTATGTATTCCTGAGTCTTTTGTATTGTCCTTGAATATCGTTAATGATATGTATCAATAAGTATGTGACTTGTTTGTGGAACTATATATTGTATGATGATCGTTCTAATGGTCCCTATTTGATAAGGTTATGCGGACACATACCCTTGAATAGTATACGACTCGGTTGATGACTATGTTTCACAAGTCATGTGCATGGAGATGCTAAACTGATAGTATGGACTCGGGGATGGAGATCGCCGAGTCGGACAGACCCACTTTGAGACGCGGTGAGATATTGTCATCTATTAGTATGAAGTACAATGTCTATTCCATGTCCTAGACCTGAGGTCCTCGCATGTTCTTGGGATGAGGATCGACTCAGTTAAGGTCTATCAAACGCTACTCCGTAATTGGGTAGTTATAAAGATAGCTTTTGGGTGAGTCGTGAAACATGCCGCGAGATATGGCTGACCAAGATGGGATTTGCCCCTCCTATTTGGAGAGATATTCTCTGGGCCCTCTTGAGTGATCAGATTCACAAAGCATGGCCATGCGACTTGAGTTAAGTGTTAACCCGGTTCGGAAATCTGTACTCAGCTTGAGCTTGACAACATATATCGTGAGGCAAAAGGTGTTGGGTTCTACAGGAGCGTGTGTCGGCTGCAAATTTAAAAATCCTATGCGCAGATCAACCAAGAACATGCTTCGGGAGATGGATCACAGATTGTTACCACTAGATGCACAATGCCGTGCAGCGGAAGAAGAGTTGGGGCAGCGCGTCCGCGTGGTTCGTCTCCTCCTAGTCTGATCTCCCTTGAACAGTCGGTAATTGGATCTCTCGTACTGGTTCGCCGGAGCGGCACAAGTGCACCGCCTCTAACGGTATCTGCGCGTGTAGGAGGAACACTATGTAGCGGACTGCTAGGTTCGATCACAAAGTCGGCGGCGAGTAGAGGTGGCTATTCGCAACACATGCGAACCCTAGTTACAGCGCCGAAGCGATCAACTGAATGAGTGTGCTGCACCCCCACTATATATAGGCATTCGTCATGGGCTGAACACTTGGGCCTCCCGCCGATCCTAAAGCCCAAAGTCTGTTCGGCCTGGATCCGAGTCTGAGTAGGATCACATCCGACTCGTGGAGTCATGTCCAGCCTCACAGGTTCCCTCCCTTAAGCGTGCAACCCCTTAGGTTCTCGTTCACTTGGTCACGAGTCAGATCACATCCAGCTCGTCTAGTCGGTAGCGGCCTCTAGCGAAGCATGCCGACTCCAAGTGTTCGATGAAGCTGGTTAGGTGAACATGTACAACATGTCACACTTCTATTCCCTTTGCCACACGATATATGTTGTTGGGCTCAAGGAGAGTCTGTCGTCCTTGTGCTAGGCCGACCTCTTTCTTGTTCCAGTGATGCCGACCAGAAACCAGATTATCTCATAATCCATGTCGCATGGCCATGCTTATCTTGGTCGAATCATACGAGGGGCCCAGAGTATATCTCTCCTGGTCGGAGGGGAAAATCCCATCTTGCTCGACCATGTCTCGCAGCATGGGTCTGGACAAGCCTGAAACCTATCTTTGTAACTCCATTGTCGTGGATTAGCATTTGGTCGGCCCAAAGCAGGTCTGTCTCCATCCTGAGTACATGCGCCAGCTCAGGTTTTAGGACATAGAATGTATGTTGTACTAAAGACTCACAGATGAGATGTCGTTGCGTCTCATAGTTGGGCATATCCTACTCGTACCTTATCTCGACTTGGATCCGACTATATCAAATCTGTCCAGATCTTTCCGGGTCCATATTATCCGGTTAGCATCCACTGTTGCATGGCTAGTGAGACCGAGCCATCCACCGTGTCATATCTTAGTCTAGTCGGATGCGCGTCCACGCAACGCTTTTGACTAGGGACCTTTTAAGACAGTCATCATACAATGCGTAGTACCATAAACTAGTCACGTACTTGTTGATACACATCATTGATAATGTCCAAGGACTATCTTTATTCATAAACACATAGGAAATATCATCATACATGATTGCCTCTAGAGCATATCTCCAACAAAAGGAATGTTCCATATGACACATTGTGGAGGTTCGTCAAACGACTTTATGCACACATGGGAGTTGTCACGTTCTGCTAGGAGCCACTACCAACTATCGACTCTGGTCATGTCCATGTGTACATAAACCTATGGGGTTGCACACATAAGGGGTTGCAACCCATTGGGATTGAATCTGAGTGGAAAATGGATGTAGACTCCTTGTGGTCTCAAGTGTTGATCCCACCTCGGAGGTCTATATAAAGGAGAGTTGGCGCACCACTCAGGGTTGATCATTTTCCACCCTGGACAGTCGCCGCCACAACTCCCAACGCCCATGCCACGCGAACGGACATAGCAGCCTGCCGCCCGTCGCTACTCCCTGTACGTGTGGATACCTTGGGGGCATCGCATCTGTAGTTCTTGGACGAACCATTCGAGATAACTGCGAGGTGTCGTTAGCGAGAGACCGTTCACGGGTCTTCGCTGTTCGCGGGAGATTGACGATGCAAGGAGGAGACGCATCAGGAGATCGACTCACGCATCCACTATGGTGACTATGCATCTAGTGGTAAACCCGATCCCGTGACCCATTTCCAGCACCATGATCTTGGGTGCGTGGTAGATTTTTTTTATTTGGCACTAGAGTAGCGTACTGCATGTTACAACAAGTAGTTTGAAAGTGTTTAAAGGAGAACACTGTTGCGGTTCCTATGACGGAAGCACAATATATTGTGGCTTCCGAAGCTTCGAAGGAGGTGGTCTGGATCAAGAAGTTTGTTTAGAATTTGGTGTGGTCCCAAATGCAATGAACCCAATGGCAGTATATTGTGATAATAGTGGTGTCGTTGCTCAAGCAAAGGAACCAAGATCCCACATGAAGACTAGACATATCGAGCGCAAGTATCACACTATCCAATAGTATGTCGACAAGGGTTTTGTGGAAGTACTCAAGATTTAGACAGATTTGAATGTGTCAGACCCGATGACGAAGCCTCTAGCACGAACAAAGCATGAGCAACACCGGATAGCCATAGGTGTTAAGAAACTATGTAACTAGATCATCGACTCTAGTGCAAGTGAGAATCTGTTGGAAATATGCCATAGAGGTAATAATACAATATTATTATATTTTCATATTCATAATTAAGAGTTTATATTGTATGTTATAACTGCTATGATCCTGGAATGTGCGATTCAGTGGAAAACTTATATGCATGTGTGGAATGATAAAACCGTAAAATAAGATTCCTAGTCTCGCCTCTAAGACTAGCTCAAGTGTTGTTTGTGATCATGTTTTCCGGATATTAGGATATCGATGAGTGTAACGATACCCTTCTCGCGGGGTTGATTCCTTCCTTCTCCCCTTTCTTCAATGTTGTGATATCGCATTACCAGATCCACCTGCTGCATCTAGACCCCTGCTCTGTTATCCTTCTCGCCATCTTCGCCTTCCTCTGCGAGGCCATGGTCGGCATCACTCCTTCTGTGGCCTTATTTCGCCATTTCTTCTAGCTTCGGTTGGTCGACGCCCGCCAATGCTCTGGGTGCGCGACCTTTGAAGCTGTGGCTGCAACCGCTGGTTCGGGGATCGACTTTGAGCTCTCGCCTGCTGCGAAGGGATTCTCGAAGTAGTGGTATCTTATGGATGCCCGTGCATTCAGCCCCCTGCTCCAGACTCCTAGGGCACCGGCCTCGCCCAGCGCCGGTTGGTGCCAAAAGAGGCTCTCCGACCGACGTCTTGCTTTCGTCAGGAAGACATTGGCGAGGCTTCGGGAACTAGAAGTGATGACGCCAATGGTGGTGAAGGAATTTGTCAGGCAGCGCATTGCTCCCCTCCAGCGCCATTCTCGCCCAATGTGGGACTTCGCAGGCGTCGAGGATCCGATGAGGATGCAGAGGCTATTGCTGGCTGTCGACACCTTGAGCATGGTGCTCAAACTACTGACCGGTGAGCCCGAGCCTGCTGACCTTCCTGGGGGTGGCTGCCTTCTCTATCTGTGCTCGAACAAGGAGGCCTTTGCTGGGCAGATGCCTCTATTCGACGAGTGGGGGTTGCTTCCAGAGGGCCTTGAGGGGCCCAGCGAGAACCCCGTCTTCGTGGCTCCTCTCCTGATTGACCCTACTGTGGGCGCCCCGAGTGTGGAGGCAGGGGGCGCGCGCCTCCAGCGGCCATCGAGGGTTCCTCCGGAGGCCCGACGTTGTTGACGGCCCAGGGGGCCGAGGCTCCTGGGGTCCTGGAGAGAGTTGCCGCAGAACTGACACGACCCCAAGCTCCGGAGGCTGAGGCCCCTGATGCCCAGGGTGGTGGCTCTAGATTGGTTGCTGGCGGCAAGGAGACCACCAATGGCTCCGGAGCCGTAAGCCAGAAGATCTCGCCGGGCTCCCCTGCCTCTAGGGTCCCTACCCCGGCTGCCCCGCCGAGCGCTCCTCCTCCCGAGGATTGCCCGCCGGGGTCCGGTCGGCCTCGCCTATGCCTTGAGTCACTCCTGAAGAGGAAGAGGTCCTCGTGTCGAAACGATGGCACCCGTCGGCCGCTGAAGTCGAGGAGATACGTGGCTGCTGATGAGTAAGTACCTTTGCTCTTGATCTCCCTGCGCAATGCGCTTTCTCACAGCTGGGGTCTTGCAGGGCTCCCACAAAGGCGAAACCTAGGGAAGCAGGTGCCCGAGGATTCCAGCTTGACACCCGCGCACAACCCCCGGCGCCCTGATCCTGCACATGGCGTGGGGCCGACTCCAGTTGTCGTGACGTCGCGAGGGTGCCCTGGAACCGGGCCCCCTGCTCTCTCTCCCTGTGACTTTGCCCGTGAGATGGGGGATGTCCCAGCGATCCTTCCTCTTGTCATTGCCGGCAGGGGGGTGCCCCCTGGGAGGCCTTCGTCTTTAAGTTGTGGGGCTACACCAGCCAGCCCCCGGCCGGCGGCTGGCAGGGCACCCAGCGCCTCCCGAGCGGCCTCCGCAGCTGGCGAAGGTCTTGGCGATGAGCTCGCGCTTGCTCACGGGTGCAGTGCTGTGCGCTTCGGGCTCTTCGATGAAGCGATGCGTGCGATGATCAATCTTGGCGGGGAGCTCGCCAATGTCGACACCAGGCTTGAGGCAGAGAACCGCCTCCTGGAGCATGAGTGGCAGCGGCTGAAGGTTACCATTAACCTTGGGAAGCTTCAGCATGACGAAGCCGAAGCACGCGCGGCGGCCTTGCTCATGACTTCTCGCGAAGCTTGCACCCGCTCCATGGAAGAGGCTGAGGCAGCCAACCGCCGCCGTGAGGCGGCTGAGGAGCGGGAGCAAGATCTTATGTCTTGAAATGCGGCTCTCCAGCGTGAAGTCAAGGAATGTCGCGTCGTTCTGGCCTCCTCACCAGGCGAGGTGGCCCTTGCCAAGGCGGATCTCCTGAGGCGCCATGAAGATTTGACGCTGGAGACCGTGGAGCACAGCTTGGCGTTGGAGAGGCTAGAGGTGAGGGAGCGATAGGCTGCCGCGGCTGAGGACACCATCACCGCCCGAGAAGCTCAGATCCAGCTGGAGGTGGAGGAGAGGGTGGCAAAGGCGCGTGCTAAGCTGGCTGGGAGGCACCGCCTAGATCTGGAGCTGCTCGAGGCCGAGCTTGAGGGCCGGACCTCCCCCCTGAAGTCTGAGCTGCAGGCTGTGGAGCAGCGTGAGAGCGCTGCCCGAGGGGCCCTGACTTCCTCCGAATCTGCCCTGAATTCTGCCCGTGCCGAGATATCCTCTCTCCAGAAGCAAGTCTAAGACACCACTTCCCTCCTGAAGAAGGCTTCGAGTGAAAAGAGCCGCCTCCTGACATTGGAACGGGAGCACGGCTCCATGCTCCAAGGTCTGCGTGTCAGAGCTAACAATGCCTTGGGTGCTATTTGTGACGAGAGCACTTCTCACCCACACGAGAGCGACTATGCCAGCCATCTCAACTTCTTCACTGATATCGTGACCCGCCTGGATGTTCAGGCCACGAAAGCTCACCAGCTTGTCGAGGAGAGGAGCCGGGGCCTCCTCGGGCGCGCACTCTCGCGCATCTTCAGCAACCTCCTTAACCTTGATTCCCATTTTGATTTCAGCACCGTGCTAGCCCCCGTGCCTGCGGCCACCCAAGACAAGCTCGCGAAGTGGGTGGATGGCCATGTGGACACCTTGGTGAAGGAGTTGACTCCTGAGGACGGCACAGCTTTGCTCGCAGCGAAAGAAGCTGGTGCGGGCGGCGATGATGAGGAGGATGGCAGCCACGACATAAGTAGCGCGGATGGGAGTGACGAAGAAGGCGCGTCCAGCTAGGCTTGTGTTTCTTTTGCTTTGACCTATATCCTTGTGAGAGCATTTTGAAAAGTGGGTGCCCCTTATGATGTGTGAGATTGCGAAATGCTTTTGAAGTAGCACCCAGAGCGGGGCCTGCTACGTCTTGAGCTTGCGTTGGTTTTCCCTGAAGAGGAAAGGGTGATGCAGCAATAGTAGCGTAAGTATTTCCCTCAGTTTTTGAGAACCAAGGTATCAATCCAGTAGGAGGCTCCTCAAAAGTCCCATGCACCTAGACAAACAAACAAAGAACTCGCAACCAACGCAATAAAGGGGTTGTCAATCCCTTCACGGCCACTTGCAAAAGTGAGATCTGATAGAGATAGTATGATAAGATAAATATATTTTTGGTATTTTATAATAAAGATGCAAAAAGTAAAGATGCAAATAAAAGTAGATTGAAAGCAAATATGATAAGGGATAGACCCGGGGGCCATAGGTTTCACTAGAGGCTTCTCTCAAGATAGCATAAGTACTACGGTGGGTGAACAAATTACTGTCGAGCAATTGATAAAAAAGAGAATAATTATGAGATTATCTAGGCATGATCATGTATATAGGCATCACGTCCGCAACAAGTAGACTGACTCCTGCCTGCATCTACTACTATTACTCCACACATCAACCGACTCCTGCCTGCATCTAGAGTATTAAGTTCATAAAGAACAGAGTAACACATTAAGCAAGATGACATGATGTAGAGGGATAAACTCAAGCAATATGACATAAACCCCATCATTTTATCCTCGATAGCAACAATACAATAAGTGTCTTGCTGCCCCTGCTGTCACTTGGAAATGACACTGCAAGATTGAACCCAAAGCTAAGCACTTCTCCCATGGAAAGAAAGATCAATCTAGTAGGCCAAACAAACTGATAATTCAAAGAGACTTGCAAAGATAACACAATCATACATAAAAGAATTCAGAGGAGATTCAAATATTTCTCATAGATAAACTTGATCATAAACCTACAATTCATTGGATCTCGACAAACACGCCGCAAAAAGAGTTTACATCGAATAGATCTCCACAAGAGAGGGGGAGAACATTGTATTGAGATCCAAAAAGAGAGAAGAAGCCATCTAGCTAATAACTATGGACCCGAAGGTCTGTGGTAAACTACTCAAAACTCATCGGAGGGGCTATGGTGTTGATGTAGAAGCCCTCCATGGTCGATTCCCCCTCCGACGGAGCGCCGGCGAAGGCTCCAACATGTGATCTCGCGGATACAGAAGGTTACGGTGCTGGAAATTGTGTTTTGTTGGCTCCCTAGATGTTTTCGGGTTATGTAGGCTTACATAGGAGGAATAAGTACGTCGGTGGCCGCCCGAGGGGCCCACGAGATAGGGGGGCGCGCCCAAAGGGGGTGGGCGCGCCCTCCTGTCTCGTGGCCGCCTTGGCTGGTTCTTGACTTGCACTCCAAGTCCTCTGGATCACGTTTGTTCCAAAAATCACACTCTCAAAGGTTTCATTCCGTTTGGACTCCGTTTGATATTCCTTTTCTTCGAAATACTGAAATAGGCAAAAAACAGCAACACGGGCTGGGCCTCTGGCTAGTAGGTTAGTCCCAAAAATGATATAAATGTGTAAAATAAAGCCCATAAACATCCAAATGGGGTAATATAATAGCATGGAACAATCAAAAATTATAGATACGTTGGAGACGTATCAGGGCCCCGCGGGGTTGCGGGTCGCCGAGCGAGGTAGTTGTTTATGACTTATCTTTGGTTTCGTGGGTCTCGAGTGAGGCCTGGTGTCGCGGCGACGCTCCTACTCCTTAGGCGAGCCTGCTGCGGGCTCGCAAGGTTCTGTGCCTCTCGAGGGGCCCGCCGGCCAGCCGAGAGTGCCTCGTGAGAAGCCAACTGCCAGACCGTGACGAGGTGGGCGCGCTGGGCGGCCGCACCCTCGAGCCCCCGGGGGGAGCGATTGCCACCAGCGCGTGCACCGTACCCAGCCCCCGCTCGCGAGGCGCTTCAAATATTTCTCATAGATAAACTTGATCATAAACCCACAATTCATCGGATCTCGACAAACACACCGCAAAAAGAGTTTACATCGAATAGATCTCCACAAGAGAGGGGGAGAACATTGTATTGAGATCCAAAAAGAGAGAAGAATCCATCTAGCTAATAACTATGGACCCGAAGGTCTGTGGTAAACTACTCAAAACTCATCGGAGGGGCTATGGTGTTGATGTAGAAGCCCTCCATGGTCAATTCCCCCTCCGACGGAGCACCGGCGAAGGCTCCAACATGTGATCTTGCGGGTACAGAAGGTTACGGTGCTGGAAATTGTGTTTTGTTGGCTCCCTGGATGTTTTCGGGGGTATGTAGGCTTAGATAGGAGGAATAAGTACGTCGGTGGCCGCCCGAGGGGCCCACGGGATATGGGGGCACGCCCAAAGGGGGTGGGCGCGCCCTCCTGTCTCGTGGCCACCTCGGCTGCTTCTTGACTTGCACTCCAAGTCCTCTGGATCACGTTTGTTCCAAAAATCACGCTCTCGAAGGTTTCATTCCGTTTGGACTCCGTTTGATATACCTTTTCTTCGAAATACTGAAATAGGCAAAAAACAGCAACACGGGCTGGGCCTCTGGTTAGTAGGTTAGTCCCAAAAATGATTTAAATGTGTAAAATAAAGCCCATAAACATCCAAATGGGGTAATATAGTAGCATGGAACAATCAAAAATTATAGATACGTTGGAGACGTATCAGGGCCCCGCGGGGTTGCAGGTCGCCGAGCGAGGTAGTTGTTTATGACTTATCTTTGGTTTCGTGGGTCTTGAGTGAGGCCTGGTGTCGCGGCGACGCTCCTACTCCTGAGGCGAGCCTGCTGCGGGCTCGCGAGGTTCTGTGCCTCTCGAGGGGCCCGCCGGCCTGCCGAGAGTGCCTCGTGAGAAGCCAACTGCCAGACCGTGACGAGGTGGGCGCGCAGGGCGGCCGCACCCTCGAGCCCCCGGGGGGAGCGATTGCCACCAGCGCGTGCACCATACCCAGCCCTCCCTCGGGAGGCGCTTCAAATATTTTTCATAGATAAACTTGATCGTAAACCCACAATTCATCGGAGCTCGACAAACACACCGCAAAAAGAGTTTACATCGAATAGATCTCCACAAGAGAGGGGGAGAACATTGTATTGAGATCCAAAAACAGAGAAGAAGCCATCTAGCTAATAACTATGGACCCGAAGGTCTGTGGTAAACTACTCACAACTCATCGGAGGGGCTATTGTGTTGATGTAGAAGCCCTCCGTGGTCGATTCCCCCTCCGGCGGAGCGCCGGCGAAGGCTCCAAGATGGGATCTCGCGGATACAGAAGGTTACGATGGTGGAAATTGTGTTTCGTTGGCTCCCTGGATGTTTTCGGGGTACGTAGGTGTCAGGACCCCGACTCAATGCCACATCGATCTAGCATGTAACACCTCATATCACTTTGCGGCCTCACGCACGGTATCCCCACGGGTGTCTCCTTACCTTTGCCCGGGACCGTCTGCGCCTTTTGGCAAACGTATATGATAGTGCCACTAGCATCCATATGACAAAGAACCCGGGCTGACATGGCTAGTCGTGAACCCAAAGTGGCACTAACTTACAGGGACAGGCATCCATGACCCAGCAATGAATGTGTCGGTCATCAGCGAGTGAATCCAGGCTATAGCACTGGGCTAGCAGGACTTCGGTGAACCGGGCTATAGTGGGCTAATAGGACTCCGGTATTCATCATGTGACATTTCCCCGAAGGGACAGACACAGGAACGAAGAAGGACACATGGCGGCCAGCCTAAGTGTTCCGGAGCAGTAGCAAGCTACCATGGCTCAGTGGAAACACTAGGAGACATTTCCCGGTAAGAGAGGCTACTAAGGATAAACAACTAGATAGTCAGATCCCACACATACCAAGCATTTCAATAACATACACACAATATGCTCGATATGTGCAAATACAACATGGCATCACAACATGACTCTACAACTCAAGTATTATACAATAGGCTCCGAGGAGTGAGATATTACAAACATGGGTCTCTCGACCCAGCATTCAGAGCATACAAGTCAAAGCACAAGCGGAAACTTAACATGTCTGAGTACAGACATCTACAAATGAAAAAGGCTGAAAAGCCTGACTATCTACCAGATCCTGCCGAGGGCACAAGATCGTAGCTGAGGTAACAAGCTAAACGTCGAAGTCCACGTGGAACTACTAGCGAGACTGAAGTCTCTCTGCAAAAACATAAATTAAGCAACGTGAGTACAAATGTACCCAGCAAGACTTACATCAAAACTAACTACATATGCATCATTATCAACAAAGGGGTGGTGGGGTTTAACTGCAGCAAGCCAGCTTTGACTCGGTGGCTATCCTGAACTACGACTGCAAATAACTCTTTTGAGGTGGCGCACATGAGTCCACATATTCACCATATCAATACACCACTATGGATCCGCTCCCATCTCCCTACGAGAACGCCATCCATAGCACTCACGCTTATCTTGCGTATTTTAGAGTATCCACTTTCACTTGTCTATGAACTGTACAGGCAACCCAGAAGTCCTTTACCGCGGACACGGCTATTCGAACAGATAACGTTAACCCTGCAGGGGTGTACTTCTTCACACACGCTCTCACCACTTACCGCCGTTTACACGACATGTACTCAGCAACCTTCAAGCGGAAGCCTAGCGAGGGTGTCGGCCACGACCTGACTAACCACACAAGTCTCTCGTCCAGGTTTATCGCCTATTCGGGTTCCATCCGCAAGGAGATCCGGCCGGGGTGTCGCTCACGGCCCCAAACGATGTGTGCAGGGTTCCCAAGCCCACCTCGACGGGTGGATCTACGCTTGGTACACCGTGCCACTCTGCCTAGTCTGTCCCAAGCCCACCTGTACCGGGTGCCACTTGGTAGACTACTAACACTACCTACAAACACCAGAAACTAGTTGCAACTCCTGGACAGAGATCAAGTTGATTAATAAGCCGAGAGGGGCACTTAAGCATTCCAATGCGTGGTAGTAGTTGTTCATGGATCACAAACACAGAACTCAGTTCCTAAGGACGGCTTCAATGAGACAACCCACCATGTACTCCTACATGGCCTCTCACCGCTACCTTTACCAAATCGTGTTCACACAGTTAGCTCACACACAGTAGGACATGTTTACACACCTCCAATTCATCCCCGATGAATCAGAGCTGACTCAACTCTAAGCAGTAGCAGGCATGAAAAACAAACATGAATGAGTAGGCACATCAGGGCTCAAACAACTCCTACTCATGCTAGTGGGTTTCATCTATTTACTGTGACAATGACAGGTCATGCAGAGGAAAGGGGTTCAACTACCGCAGCAAGTAACAGTTGTATCATTGTTGTCCTAATGCAGTAAAATAGAGCAGGAGCGAGAGAGTGGGATTGTATTGGAATGAACAAGGGGGTATTGCTTGCCTGGCACTTCTGAAGATAGCATTGAGTCTTCATCAGAGTCAACGATCACAACGTCGGAACATCGTCTACCGAGAGGGGACAAATACCGGCAAACAAGGAAGAACACAATCAATGCAATGCAGCAGTATGATGCATGATCATGACATGGCAATATGCTGTGATTTGAGCTAATGCAACTAACAACAAGTTAAATGAAGTTGGTTTGAATCAAAGATTCAAATTCAAACTCCATATGTGATTTATTACATGCCATTTAATTGAATTGTCCTAAACAGTAGTCATAAGTTGTTCTAACATGCATGAAAATGGTACAGATGGATAGATTGGATTTGTCTGATCATTTTTCATATATAAATTATTTCATTTGGAGTTACGGTTGATTTTCTATGAATTTTAGAAGTTTTGAACATTTTCTGGAATTTCCTGAATAAGAATAAATCCAGTAAATGATTTATTGTGTAAGCACTACATCACTGTGACGTTAGCAGGTCAACAGGCGCTGCTGCAGGTCAAACCTGACCAGTGGGATCCACTGGTCAGTGACAAGGGTTGGTTAGTGCCGCTGACATGTGGGCCCAGTCAACGACCACGTCAGCTGGGTCAATTCTGACGCGTGGGGCCAGTCAGCGTGTGACGTGGCCTGGTCTAACTGACCTGTGGGGCCCGTAGGGTTAGTTTAATCTAAACAGGAGATAATCCAGGGTTAGTTAGTCAGCGGGGCCCAGGTGTCAGTGGCTGCGGTGGTAATTAGTGGGTGGATTAGACCTAATCTAATCATGCCACGTCGGCGTCGCCGGATCAAGTCGCCGGCGACCTTAAAGGACGGCGGTGGCTCGTCGGAGTTTCTATTCCGGCGACCATTCGCAAGGCGGAGGGCATCTATGCGTTGCGGGTGCTTGGCCGCATCCATCTACGCAAACAAGAGGGGCTGAGGTCAGCCGAGCTCGCCGGAATCAAGCTCACGGCGGCGGTCGGAGTTCGGGCGATGATGCAACCGTCGCTATGGTGCACGGCAGGAGCAACGGGTGGCCTCTAGGTGCTCCTGGAGGTTTGCTGAGCACCGAAACATGCTCAGCTTCGAGCCCGAGCGGCTGCGGCGACGGCAGTGACATGGCCGGCGGCAGAAGCTTTCCGCTCCGAGGAAAACCACGGCTAGGGGGCGCGTTCCGCAGTGAGAAGAGAGGGGAAAGACGGCAGGGCTCACGTAGATCACGAAGCAATGCTCGGGGTAGCCGGGGGCGTGCTGAGGATGACGAATCGTCGAGGGCGATCGCCGGCGACCGAAGCTTGAAGACGGAGTCGAGGCGGTCGTCTTGGGGCGTCCGGGCGCTCGGGGCTCGCTCCAGGAGGTGTAACAGATGGTGGCGGAGCTTTCAGACGACACGGGGAGGCGAGGGGAGCATGGTAGGCGTGGCTCCGGCGAGCGGCGGCGACGAGCTCCGTTCGGTGGTGCAGGGGGAGGAGCTAGAGAGGAGTGGAGAGGCCAGGGAGAGAGGGAGAGGGGAGAGGGGTCATGGGTGTCCCTGTGGCATCGCTAGAAGGGTCGGGGAGGGGGTGAAGCAGGCAGGGAGGAGGCCACGGTGACGGCAGCGCTCGCCACCGAGCTGCTATGGGGCGAGGGGAGGAAGACGACAGGAGGTCGCGGTGGGCTGGGCTGGCCAACTCGGCTGGGCAGCTACAGTGCTGGGCCGCACAGGTAAGTTAGCAGGGTAAGCCTCTGTTCTTTCCTATTTTTATTTCACTTTTCTATTTCTTCTGCAACTTAAAGGCTTTATTAAAAATACTAAAACGTTTCCAAAAATCCTGCAAATAATTGTGGCCTCTGTTGGGATTATTCAAAATAGCCCACACTTAATTTTAGAATTAATTGAGCACTTAAAATTATATATAGCATTTAAATGCCCAATTGCAAATACTATATGATTTAATTCAGTGACCAAATATGTCATGGAAAAATGTGCAACACCTCTGGTTATGGTTTCTAGCATTTTCCAGAAATGATGAACATTTTTGAAAGCCATTTGGACTTACTGAAAATATTTTAGGTGAACCTAGTGAATTCCTTTAATGCTAGGGTTTAGGCAATCCCTATTTCAAGTTTTCAAAAGAATTTAAACATGATGCATGGAAGCTAAAGCAAAGACAAGCAAGGCCTGAACTGGGGATGTGACAACTCACCCCCACTAAACAAGAATCTCGTCCTGAGATTCAAGCGTAGGGTAAGAAGCCACAGGGACACAAGCTAACACGATTTTCACGATCCAGGTTGCACTTCATAAGGACGCTGACTCTATCACCATCTTTATCTTGATGTCTTGCTCCGAGAACGCCAACCGACATGACAATGAGAGTGGAAAGAAAACTCTAGAAGGATCGATCTCCTCGAAGGTCGAACAACTCAGGATTAACTCACGGAATGAGACATAGCAACATCTCTCGAGCTGAGAGGCAAAACATGCATCAGGAGCAACAGAAGAAACAATTTGATGAGGGTTTCAAAGTAGCGAGGGAAATTTCCATGATTCCAAAACGGGGCACCTCAGGGAAGGTGACTTGTAGAAATATCCCCTTAAGTGGCAAAAAGAATTACCTTTGATTTAGAGATCATTGGAACTCTTTATACCAGCCTAAGGCAATTCTCAAGCGATCGTTTGGAGGGGGTTGGTAGAATGGCATGCTTGGATTAGAATGGATGATGTGGATTACCTTGTTGAAAACAACACAAGGGATGAATTTGGTAACTGAGGAGAAGCTCAACAGTAGAGAGTGAGTCCACTATTTAAGAAGTTATAGCATAACCGAGGAAGCTGAGAGCAAACCCAGTTAGTGCCGATGATAACACCTAGCGCTTGCGCGTGCTCTCAAGAACTTGAGCATTTCCATATTCATCAAGGTTTTACCAACATCCGTGCCAAGGATCCTGGCAACACAACATACTACCATGATGGATAGTGATGGACGATGCAGATGCATAGGAAGATAACAGCTTCTCAGATTTCACCTTAGCGAGGCCAAGGAAACAAAATCTGGATGATCGACCGAGAAACATTTAGCAGTCCGCTTCTAATGTTCTCCTTGATGTGCTAGCGTAATCCATAGATAATTATGGTTTGATATCTAGAACATCAAGTAAAAGGTCAGACTTCAGGAACACAAAAATACATAAGTAACAACTAGGGAGTAGATCCTACTAAATCCTTATGGGGAGGTGGCCAACTTCCTCAATCAAGATACTACAATATTAGGTCTTTTGGGTGGGTGGTGTTGGCCACGACATCCACTTTACCGGGTTACAGAGAGACCAATATAATAGTTCTTGGGAATTGTTCCAACCATCATATGTGCCTGAGATTCAGATCTGGTTGGTGTCAGGATATTCCAGGCTCATCGAGTCTAGAAAGAAAAATGAAAGTTTGCAACACAAATCAACGAGATGACGTTGCGAGATTCTCGGGGAATAAACTACGGTAGTAAGCACCAAAACATGAGCTGGTTCTGCTACACACATGTGAACACGTTGTCCCAGACAAAACATTATCACATGGTAGTCTTACAATAAAACACTACCGAGTTCAGGTTGGAAACCATCAACGAGGATATCAAAGTCCTTGCATAAGGCATGCTCTTAAGAAGGAACTTCTTCTCCTTGAACAAATCAATCAGTGGCTTGGTGTGCTCGGGACATATATGGAATGAAGGTTGCAAGTCTCTAGACCACAGAATACTTCGCACGTATGCATGACTGACTTGGGATGATTCCAGAGGAAGCAACATTGACTTTCTCGAATCCACGGCGGCAACTTGCTCCAAATGCACATGAATTAGAGGAAGTCACTCCTTTCATCCAAACATATGTTCATCAATGGATCACAAAATAATGCTTACAAAAGTTTCCAACACCAGCTTGATGTCCGACAAAATCATGGAGAGGATAAGGATGTTGTCGATGGGCTCAACAACAATTTATCAAAATTTCCATAAAATGGAATTCCACGACTAGGTGAACAAGGTGATAGCATTGGTCAGACCAAAAGATGTAATGGTGTATGCTCAAGGGTTCAACCACGAATAAGACAACATTACGAACATCGTTGGTTCTGATTCGATTTGGCGATAGCCCATACTCAAATCAAAGTTTTGATAAGACAACAGATCCAGCAATTGGTCACGGGGATCAATCAATGAAGATATCATCTTTCTTCAACACACATATACAAAAGACATCCCTTTGAAATGAACTAAGTTAGGCAAAGCTTTTATCTTCCAACTCTCCAAGTTGTTGTTTAGCTCAACCAACTAGTTTAGGGTATCCAACACAGATTCTTGGAGAAAGGGTGGTTTATAGGAATAAACCAACTTGATCACGAACTCAACATAAGGGTCAGGGGACAACCTGGTGATACCTCCGAGAAGACATTCGGAGAATCACGAACCACCGATATGTTACTAAGCTTGAGAACAATCTTACTTTTCAGGGCAAGACGATATAACCAGAAAGAGCGAGGGATTGCCAAAATCCTAACTCATTGATCGAAGAGTGCACCAGGAAATAAGGACTAGGTAGCACAATCATACTTAGGGTGATAATTCAATAATCAGCATGCTAAGAATGAGGTTATTGTCCTTTAACTTACCAAGAAACACAGTTGCTAGGAGTATTGATTTCACACATCATGATTCACTTGTCGGCATTCCGGTTGCGACAACATGGGGACCGAGAAATGAATAATGATGGAGAGAGTATCACTGTATCAAGAGTTCATAGGATGGTGTGCAATTCCCATGGCATTCTCGATTTAAACATGATAATACTACAAGGTAGAACAGAACAAAAGTTGGGTTGGCATTTTGATCTGCGAGGTACAACTACTTTGACCCAATCTTGGATATGGATGAGGTTCTGGAGTTTGTTTCTCCTAGTCATTCTGAAATAGAACGGCTCGACAGGCAACAGGAATAATAGGCATCGATACGCGAATGCATAATCAATCCTGACTATCAATTGATAGACGAGGGCCAGGAAACAACTAAGGAGGGACAACTCAAAGGAACATATCGTTTTCTGAGTTGTGGATGCATAGATTAGTATGTCAAACAAGTTCAACATATTTCTTCCAGATAACCCATGCAGAAAGGTTGAGCTGGCAGAGTCATAATATAGAATCAAGAACTCATCGAGAGCACTTTTGTTGTGATCTTTTGATCCAACAAACTACTGCCATAAGTGGTTCATAGTATTTGGAAGAAGGAAAATACCATGGACCTCGAGGACTAATGCAAAGGTTACTAATTTCCTAAAGGAACTAGCAAACACTATCAACATGAGGTAAATGGGGTGAATCTCGGGATCAGAACCCAGAAATAGAATGCCTACTAACTAAATGGCATCACGGGATGCTTTCGATAATGACGGCCAGAATCATCACACTGGAAACACAGATCATGGCTAAACTACTAGATGATCCCCTAAAACACCTAGGGTCATAATATTAACTCCAACATATGTGTCGAGGCAATAAAGTACCTCAACTCACTAATTTGTGTGATTAATCTGACCAAAGGGACATCTGGAACGGAAAGAAGGGATTTGCAAATGCATCAGACTGTTTAGAAACCTGGGATGACTCGGACAGCATAACGGCTGTAAATGCTCAAAAAGATTGGAGACATAGCCACTCAGAAGTACAATATCAAGGTTTCGAGATCAACAGTTAACATACGGAAGTAGTAGAGACTGAACTGAGGCTTAAAACCAACAATCTTAAAAGTCTATGGATTAGTAACATGTCATCCTGATAGATAGATGAGAAGGCCTAGTTCTTAATCCCCATAGAAGAGAAGAAATTGACTCAGATCAGAAGGCCATGAGGTATAAGGAGTAAAAAGAGCCTTATGTTCCACCCCACAATCAATTCCCTTATATAACTAAAGAATTTCTAGACTCAACTTCGACCAGTTTGGCTTGGTAATCCTACAGGCAGTCAGGCTCTGATACCAAAGCTGTCAGGACCCCGACTCAATGCCACATCGATCTAGCATGTAACACCTCATATCACTTTGCGGCCTCACGCACGGTATCCCCACGGGTGTCGCCTTACCTTTGCCCGGGACCATTTGCGCCTTTTGGCAAACGTATATGATAGTGCCGCTAGCATCCATATGAGAAAGAACCCGGGCTGACATGGCTAGTCGTGAACCCAAAGTGGCAGTAACTTACAGGGACAGGCATCCATGACCCAGCAACGAACGTGTCGGTCATCAGTGAGTGAATCCAGGCTGTAGCACTGGGCTAGCAGGACTCCGGTGAACCGGGCTGTAGCAGGCTAATAGGGCTCCGGTATTCATCACGTGACATTTCCCCGCAGGGACAGACACAGGAACGAAGAAGGACACATGCCGGCCAGCCTAAGTGTTCCGGAGCAGTAGCAAGCTACCATGGCTCAGTGGAAACACTAGGAGACATTTTCCGGTAAGAGAGGCTACTAAGGATAAACAACTAGATAGTCAGATCCCACACATACCAAGCATTTCAATAACATACACACAATATGCTCGATATGTGCAAATACAACATGGCATCACAACATGACTCTACAACTCAAGTATTATACAATAGGCTCCGAGGAGTGAGATATTACAAACATGGGTCTCTCGACCCAGCATTCAGAGCATACAAGTCAAAGCACAAGCGAAAACTTAACATGTCTGAGTACAGACATCTATAAATGAAAAAGGCTGAAAAGCCTGACTATCTACCAGATCCTGCCGAGGGCACAAGATCGTAGCTGAGGTAACAAGCTAAACGTCGAAGTCCACGTGGAACTACTAGCGAGACTGAAGTCTCTCTGCAAAAACATAAATTAAGCAACGTGAGTACAAATGTACCCAGCAAGACTTACATCAAAACTAACTACATATGCATCATTATCAACAAAGGGGTGGTGGGGTTTAACTGCAGCAAGCCAGCTTTGACTCGGTGGCTATCCTGAACTACGACTGCAAATAACTCTTTTGAGGTGGCGCACATGAGTCCACATATTCACCATATCAATACACCACTATGGATCCGCTCCCATCTCCCTACGAGAACGCCATCCATAGCACTCACGCTTATCTTGCGTATTTTAGAGTATCCACTTTCACTTGTCTATGAACTGTACAGGCAACCCAGAAGTCCTTTACCGCGGACACGGCTATTCGAACAGATAACGTTAACCCTGCAGGGGTGTACTTCTTCACACACGCTCTCACCACTTACCGCCGTTTACACGACATGTACTCAGCAACCTTCAAGCGGAAGCCCAGCGAGGGTGTCGGCCACGACCTGACTAACCACACAAGTCTCTCGTCCAGGTTTATCGCCTATTCGGGTTCCATCCGCAAGGAGATCCGGCCGGGGTGTCGCTCACGGCCCCAAACGATGTGTGCAGGGTTCCCAAGCCCACCTCGACGGGTGGATCTACGCTTGGTACACCGTGCCACTCTGCCTAGTCTGTCCCAAGCCCACCTGTACTAGGTGCCACTTGGTAGACTACTAACACTACCTACAAACACCAGAAACTAGTTGCAACTCCTGGATAGAGATCAAGTTGATTAATAAGCCGAGAGGGGCACTTAAGCATTCCAATGCGTGGTAGTAGTTGTTCATGGATCACAAACACAGAACTCAGTTCCTAAGGACGGCTTCAATGAGACAACCCACCATGTACTCCTACATGGCCTCTCACCGCTACCTTTACCAAATCGTGTTCACACACTTAGCTCACACACAGTAGGACATGTTTACACACCTCCAATTCATCCCTAATGAATCAGACCTGACTCAACTCTAAACAGTAGCAGGCATGACAAACAAACATGAATGAGTAGGCACATCAGGGCTCAAACAACTCCTACTCATGCTAGTGGGTTTCATCTATTTACTGTGGCAATGACAGGTCATGCAGAGGAAAGGGGTTCAACTACCGCAGCAAGTAACAGTTGTATCGTTGTTGTCCTAATGCAGTAAAATAGAGCAGGAGCGAGAGAGTGGGATTGTATCGGAATGAACGAGGGGGTTTTGCTTGCCTGGCACTTCTGAAGATAGCATTGAGTCTTCATCAGTGTCAACGATCACAACGTCGGAACATCGTCTACCGAGAGGGGACAAATACCGGCAAACAAGGAAGAACACAATCAATGCAATGCAATAGTATGATGCATGATCATGACATGGCAATATGCTGTGATTTGAGCTAATGCAACTAACAACAAGTTAAATGAAGTTGGTTTGAATCAAAGATTCAAATTCAAACTCCATATGTGATTTATTACATGCCATTTAATTGAATTGTCCTAAACAGTAGTCATAAGTTGTTCTAACATGCATGAAAATGGTACATATGGATATATTGGATTTTTCTGATCATTTTTCATATATAAATTATTTCATTTGGAGTTACGGTTGATTTTCTATGAATTTTAGAAGTTTTGAACATTTTCTGGAATTTCCTGAATAAGAATAAATCCAGTAAATGATTTATTGCGTAAGCATTGCGTCACTCTGATGTCAGCAGGTCAACAGGCGCTACTGCAGGTCAAACCTGACCAGTGGGATCCACTAGTCAGTGACAAGGTTTGGTTAGTGCCGCTGACATGTGGGCCCAGTCAACGGCCACGTCAGCTGGGTCAATTCTGACGCGTGGGGCCAGTCAGCGTGTGACGTGGCCAGGTCAAACTGACCTGTGGGGCTCGTAGGGTTAGTTTAATCTAAACAGGAGATAATCCAGGGTTAGTTAGTCAGCGGGGCCCAGGTGTGAGTGGCTGTGGTGGTAATTAGTGGGTGGATTAGACCTAATCTAATCACGCCACGTCGGCGTCGCCGGATCAAGTCGCCGGCGACCTTAAAGGACGGCGGTGGCTTGTCGAAGTTTCTACTCCAGCGACCATTCGCAAGGCGGAGGGCATCTACGCATTGCGGGTGCTTGGCCGCATCCATCTACGCAAACAAGAGGGGCTGATGTCAGCCAAGCTCGCCGGAATCAAGCTCACGGCGGCGACCGGAGTTCGGGCGATGATGCAACCGTCGCTATGGTGCACAGCAGGAGCAACGGGTGGCCTCTAGGTGCCCCTGGAAGTTTGCTGAGCACTGAAACGTGCTCAGCTTCGAGCCCGCGCGGCTGCGGCGACGGCAGTGACATGGCCGGCGGCAGAAGCTTTCGGCTCCGAGGAAAACCATGGCTAGGGGACGCGTTCCGCAGCGAGAAGAGAGGGGAAAGACGGCAGGGCTCACGTAGATCACGAAGCGATGCTCGGGGTAGCCGGGGGCGTGCTGAGGATGACGAATCGTCGAGGGCGATCGCCGGCGACCGAAGCTTGAAGACGGAGTCGAGGCGGTCGTCTTGGGGCGTCCGGGCGCTCGGGGCTCACTCCAGGAGGTGTAACGGATGGTGGCGGAGCTTTCAGACAACACGGGGAGGCGAGGGGAGCTTGGTAGGCGTGGCTACGGCGAGCTGCGGCGACGAGCTCCGCTCGGTGGTGCAGGGGGAGGAGCTAGAGAGGAGTGGAGAGGCCAGGGAGAGAGGGATAGGGGAGAGGGGTCATGGGCGTCCCCGTGGCATCACTAGAAGGGTCGGGGAGGGGGTGAAGCAGGCAGGGAGGAGGCCACGGTGACGGCAGCGCTCGCCACCGAGCTGCTTTGGGGCGAGGGGAGGAAGACGACAGGAGGTCGCGGTGGGCTGGGCTGGCCAACTGGGCTGGGCAGCTGCAGTGCTGGGCCGCACAGGTAAGTTAGCCAGGTAAGCCTCTGTTCTTTCCTATTTTTATTTCTCTTTTCTATTTCTTCTGCAACTTGAAGGCTTTATTAAAAATACTAAAATGTTTCCAAAAATCCTGCAAATAATTGTGGCCTCTGTTGGGATTATTCAAAATAGCCCACACTTAATTTCAGAATTAATTGAGCACTTAAAATAATATATAGCATTTAAATGCCCAATTGCAAATACTATATGATTTAATTCAGTGACCAAATATGTCATGGAAAAATGTGCAACACCTCTGGTTATGGTTTCTAGCATTATCCAAAAATGATGAACATTTTTGAAAGCCATTTGGACTTACTGAAAATATTTTAGGTGAACCTAGTGAATTCCTTTAATGCTAGGGTTTAGGCAATTCCTATTTCAAGTTTTCAAAAGAATTTAAACATCATGCATAATGCTAAAGCAAAGACAAGCAAGGCCTGAACTGGGGATGTGACAGTAGGCTTATATAGGAGGAAGAAGTACGTCAGTGGCCGCCCGAGGGGCCCACGAGATAGTGGGCGCGCGCGCCCTCCTGTCTCGTGGCCGCCTCAGCTGCTTCTTGACTTGCACTCCAAGTCCTATGGATCACGTTCGTTCCAAAAATCACGCTCCCGAAGGTTTCATTCCATTTGGACTCCGTTTGATATTCCTTTTCTTCGAAATACTGAAATAGGCAAAAAAACAGCAATACGGGCTAGGCCTCCGGTTAGTAGGTTAGTCCCAAAAATGATATAAATATGTAAAATAAAGCCCATAAACATCCAAAAGGGGTAATATAATAGCATGGGGCAATCAAAAATTATAGATACGTTGGAGACGTATCAAGCATCCCTAAAAAATCATATAGTCTGGTTGTTGCTCTATCTTCATCACACAAAGTATTTAATCATGCACAACCCTGATGACAAGCCAAGCAATTGTTTCATACTTTAGTAATCTCAAACTTTTTCAACTTTCACGCAATACATGAGCGTGAGCCATGGACATAGCACTATATGTGGAATAGAATGGTGGTTGTGGAGAAGACAAGAAGGAGAAGATAGTCTCACATCAACTAGGCGTATCAACGGGCTATGGAGATGCCCATTAATAGATATAAATGTGAGTGAGTAGGGATTTCCATGCAACGGATGTACTAGAGCTATAAATATATGAAATCTCAACAAAAGAAACTAAGTTGGTGTGCATCCAACTTGCTTGCTCATGAAGACCTAGGGCATTTTGAGGAAGCCCATCATTGGAATATACAAGCCAAGTTCTATAATGAAAAAGTCCCACTTACTATATGCAAGTGACAACATAGGAGACTCTCTATCATGAAGATCATGGTGCTACTTTGAAGCACAAGTGTGGAAAAAGAGATAGTAGCATTGTCCCTTCTCTCTTTTTCTCTCATTTTACTTTTTTTCTTTTCTTTTTCTCTTTTTTTCTTTTTCTTTTTCCTTTTTTTCTTTGGCCTTTCTTTTTTCTTTTTTCTTTTTGGCCTTTCTCTTTTTTTGTAAAGTCCGAGGTCTCATCCCGACTTGTGGGGGAATCATAGTCTCCATCATACTTTCCTCACTGGGATACTGCTCTAATAATGAAGATCATCACACTTTTAGGATTTACAACTAAACAATTACAACTCAAAGCTAGAACAAGATATGACTCTATATGAATGCCTCCGGCGGTGTACCGGGATATGCAATGAATCAAGAGCGACATGTATGAAAATTATGAAGGTGGCCTTGCCACAAATACAATGTCAACTACATGATCATGCAAAGAGCAATATGACAAAAGTAATGCGTGTCATATGAACGGAACGGTGGAAAGTTGCATGTCAATATATCTCGGAATGGCTATGGAAATGCCATAATAGGTAGGTATGGTGGCTGTTTTGAGGAAGGTAAATGGTGGGTGTATGGTACCGGCAAAAGTTGCGCGGCACAAGAGAGGCTAGCAATGTTGGAAGGGTGAGGGTGTGTATAATCCGTGGACTCAACATTAGTCAAAAGAACTCATATACTTATTACAAAAATCTATAAGTCATCAAAAACAAAGTATTACGCGCATGCTCCTAGGGGGATAGATTGGTAGGAAAAGACCATCGCTCGTCCCCGACCGCCACTCATAAGGAAGACAATCAATAAATAAAATTGTGCTCCAACTTCATCACAAAGCGGTTCACCATACGTGCATGCTACGAGAATCACAAACTTCAACACAAGCATTTTTCATAATCACCCAACTAGCATGACTTTAATATCACTACCTCCATATCTCAAAACAATTATCAAGTATCAAATTGATCATGGCATCCAATTCACTTTCTATGATAGTTTTTATTATACCCAACTTGGATGCTCATCATTCTAGGACCAAATTTGTAACCATAGAAAATACCATGCTGTTCTAAAAGACTCTCAAAATAATATAAGTGAAGCATGAGAGACTAGCAATTTCTTCAAACTTAAACCACCACCGTGCTCTAAAAAATATAAGTGAAGCACTAGAGCAAAAACTATCAAGCTCAAAAGATATAAGTGAGGCACATAGAGTATTCTAGCAAATTCTAATCAAGTGGGCTTCTCCCAAACGGTGTGTACAGCAAGGATGATTGTGGTAAACTAAAAAGAAAAGACTAATATAATACATGACGCTCCAAGCAAAACACATATCATGTGGCGAATAAAAATATAGCTCCAAGTAAAGTTACCAATGGACGAAGACGAAAGAGGGGATGCCTCCCGGGGCATCCCCAAGCTTAGGATTTTGGCTATCCTTGAATATCTTGGGGTGCGATGGGTATCCCCAAGCTTAGTCTCTTGCCACTCCTTATTCCATAGTCCATCAAACCTCTACCCAAAACTTGAAAACTTCACAACACAAAACTCAACAGGAAATCATATAAGCTCCGTTACTGCAAGAAAACAAAACCACCACATAAGGTACTGTAATGAACTCATTATTTATTTATTTGGGTATTAAACCTACTGTATTCCAACTTCTCTATGGTTTATAAACTGTTTTACTTGCCATAGATGCATCAAAATAAGCAAACAACACACGAAAAACAGAATCTGTCAAAAACAGAACAGTCTGCAGCAATCTGTAACTAACGCAAACTTCTGGAACTCTAAAACTCCTACCAAAATAGGAAGTGCTGGACAGTTTGTCTATTGACAAGAAGCAAAAAGAATCAATGCAAAAGCACGTTTCTGTGATTTAACAAAACTAAATGCGTGCATGCAAAGTTTCTGTTTTTCAGCAGAATCAAATCAACTATCATCATAGGTTATCCTATAGGTTCTACTTGGCACAAACACTAACTAAAACATAAAAACACATCTAAACAAAAGGTAGATGCAAAATTTATTACTAAATAGGAACAAAAACAAAAAACACAAATAAAATTGGGTTGCCTCCCAACCAGCGCTATCGTTTAACGCCCCTAGCTAGGCATAAAAGCGAAGATAGATCTAAGTAGTGCCATATTTGGCACTAAATTCATAAGTAGCCCGCAAGATAGATTCATAAGGTAATTTGACTTTCTTTCTTGGAAAGTGCTCATTGCCTTTCTTTAATGGAAATTAGAATCTAATATTCCCTTCCTTCATATCAATAATAGCGCCAATCGTTCTAAGGAAAGGCCTACCAAGAATAATAGGGCAAGAAAGATTGCAATCTATATCAAGAACGATAAAATCTACGGGCACCAAATTTCTATTTGCAACAATGAGAACATCATTGATCCTTCCCATTGGCTTTTTAATGGTGGAATCCGTAAGGTGCAAATTTAAAGAGCAATCATCAAGATCATGGAAACCTAGAATATCACATAAAGTTTTTGGAATCGTGGAAACACTAGCACCCAAATCACACAAAGCAAAACACTCATGATCTTCAATTCTAATCTTTATAGTAGGTTCCCACTCATCATTAAGTTTTGTAGGTATAGAAACTTCCAAATTAAGTTTTTCATCATAAGATTGCATCAAGGCATCAACGATATGTTTGGTAAAAGCTTTATTTTGACTATAAGCATGAGGAGAATTAACAACGGATTGCAACAAGGAAATACAACCTTCTAAAGAACAATTATCATAATCAAATTCCTTGAAATCCGAGATAGTGTGTTCAATGCTATTTAAAGTCATGACCTCTCCAATCCTACTTTTACCAATTTTAGCATCAAGATCTAAAAACTCTGAATTCTTGGGACGCCTTCTAGGTAAAGTTGACTCATCTCCAGTCCCATTATTATCAAGATTCATATTGCAAAAAAAAGATCTAACAGGAGATGCGTCAATAACTTTAAGATCTTCATCATTATTTTCATCTAACATTTCTGGTTTGGCGGCCATCTTATTGACTAAGTTGGCTTTCTTATCATAAATTTTGGCTATAGCATTTTCAAGTCGGGCAATTTGAGAGTTCACACCATAAAATTCTTTATTCATATCATCAAGCTCCTTGTTCATAAAACCCCCAAAACCTTTTTGTTCCTTAAGCTCTTTTCTGAAGAAATTATTATGCTCAAATTGCAAATTCATAAAGCTTCTAATATTTGATTCAATCTCTTCCAACCTTCTAATAAGGTGGTCGGTACTCTTAGGCAAAGAAATAAGGACAAACGGGCACACAAGCAAACAGAAAAGGCAAGCGAAAGAGAGAGGAGGAGATTGGGAAAGAGAGGGCGAATAAAACGGCAAGGGTGCAGTGGGGGAGAGGAAAACGAGAGGCAAATGGCAAATAATGTAAATGCGAGGGAGATGGGTTTGTGATGGGTACTTGGTATGTCTTGACTTGAGCGAAGACCTCCCCGGTAACGGCGCCAGAAATCCTTCTTGCTACGTCTTAAGCTTGTGTTGGTTTTCCTTGAAGAGGAAAGGGTGATGCAGCAATAGTAGCGTAAGTATTTCCCTCAGTTTTTGAGAACCAAGGTATCAATCCAGTAGGAGGCTCCTCAAAAGTCCCACGCACCTACACAAACAGACAAAGAACTCGCAACCAACTCAATAAAGGGGTTGTCAATCCCTTCACAGCCACTTGCGAAAGTGAGATCTGATAGAGATAGTATGATAAGATAAATATATTTTTGGTATTTTATAATATAGATGCAAAAAGTAAAGATGCAAAAAAAAGTAGATTGAAAGCAAATATTATAAGGGATAGACCCCGGGGCCATAGGTTTCACTAGAGGCTTCTCTCAAGATAGCATAAGTATTACGGTGGGTGAACAAATTACTGTCGAGCAATTGATAGAAAAGTCAATAATTATGAGATTATCTAGGCATGATCATGTATATAGGCATCACGTCCACAACAAGTAGACCGACTCCTGCCTGCATCTACTCCTATTACTCCACACATCGACCGATTCCTGCCTGCATCTAGAGTATTAAGTTCATAAAGAATAGAGTAACGCATTAAGCAACATGACATGATGTAGAGGGATAAACTCAAGCAATATGATATAAACCCCATCTTTTTATCCTCGATGGCAACAATACAATTCATGCATTGCTGCCCCTACTGTCACTCGGAAAGGACACCGCAAGATTGAACCCAAAGCTAAGCACTTCTCCCATGGCAAGAAAGATCAATCTAGTAGGCCAAACTAAACTGATAATTCAAAGAGACTTGCAAAGATAACTCAATCATACATAAAAGAATTCAGAGGAGATTCAAATATTTCGCATAGATAAACTTGATCATAAACCCACAATTCATCGGATCTCGACAAACGCACCGCAAAAAGAGTTTACATCGAATAGATCTCCACAAGAGAGGGGGAGAACATTGTATTGAGATCCAAAAAGAGAGAAGAAGCCATCTAGCTAATAACTATGGACCTGAAGGTCTGTGGTAAACTACTCACAACTCATCGGAGGGGCTATGGTGTTGATGTAGAAGCCCTCCATGGTCTATTCCCCCTCCGGCGGAGCGTCGACGAAGGCTCCAAGATGTGATCTCACGGATACAGAAGGTTATGGTGGTGGAAATTGTGTTTCGTTGGCTCCCTGTATGTTTTCGGGGTACGTAGGCTTATATAGGAGGAAGAAGTACGTCGGTGGCCGCTCGAGGGGCCCACGAGATAGGGGGCGCGCCCAGAGGGGGTGGGCGCGCCCTCCTGTCTTGTGGCCGCCTTGGCTGCTTCTTGACTTGCTCTCCAAGTCCTCTGGATCACGTTCGTTCCAAAAATCACGCTTTTGAAGGTTTTATTCCGTTTGGACTCCGTTTGATATTCCTTTTCTTTGAAATACTGAAATAGGCACAAAAAAACAGCAATACGGGCTGGGCCTCTGGTTAGTAGGTTAGTACCAAAAGTGATATAAATGTGTAAAATAAAGCCCATAAACATCCAAGAGGGGTAATATAATAGCATGGAACAATCAAAAATTATAGATACGTTGGAGACGTATCAGGGACCCGCGGGGTTGCGGGTCGCCGAACGAGGTAGTTGTTTATGACTTATCTTTGGTTTCGTGGGTCTCGAGTGAGGCCTGGTGTCGCGGCGACGCTCCTACTCCTGAGGCGAGCCTGTTGCGGGCTCGTGAGGTTTTGTGCCTCTCGAGGGGCCCGCTGGCCTGCCGAGAGTGCCTCGTGAGAAGCCAACTACCAGACGGTGACGAGGTGGGCACGTAGGGCGGCCGCACCCTCGAGCCCCCAGGAGGAGCGATCGCCACCAACGCGTGCACCGTACCAAGCCCACGCGTGCGAGGCGCTTGAGGGCAGGGCGGCAATCACGAGCTCTAGAAAGAACGCAAGAACTAAAGGCAAGAGAGCGACACAAAACGAGAAAACTTCCCCCATTTTTATAAATGCACGAAAAACAAACTCCTTCAAGAAATCAACAAGCAAGTACAAAAAGTAGGCAAAGGCAAATGGCCGCGTTCGGCGTCTAGCTAGTCTTCACTCTTAAGTCTTCTCACCAGCACGGATCTAAGTGCTTCCACTAGCTAGGCATAGTCATTGGGGACAGTGTTGATGGCCAGCACGGAGCATGGTACTTCCACTAGGACGTGGGCAGGAGCCCCCGTGAGGCCCCATTGCGGCACTTAGGAGACTCCTGGGCGTGTACAGCCCCACTCATTATTACGTGAGAGTGTCACGAGCAGAAACCTTCACAGGCCGGAGCCTTGCTTCATGCCTCCCGACGAGGACCCCGTCGTGCGCCACCCCTGACCACCGTTTGGGAGACCGGAAACAAGGACAAGACCAAGGGACTAGGGGGACGCTGGCGGCATCCTCGGCGACCGTAGCCCCCCCCCTCGGGCAGGAGGGCTCGCCGACGCCTTCCCCGGCGGGTAACCTACCTCCAGGCAGGGCCCTGCTTCGTGCAGCGCGAGGAGGGCCCTGCCACCGGGCTTCCCCCGCGCTGCTCCCAACGTCCTTCGCGCTCCTGCGGGGGATCTGTTGTCCTGAGAGTCCTAGTGGCTGCCACACCCTGGTTCACCTCTGATCCATGGTCAGCGTAAGCATGCTTCTGCAGCGTTAGCTGTACCCAGAGGCTGTCGCCATTGGAGATGTTGTCAGGGCTTGGTGGCGGCTCAAAGGAGAGCTCGACCTCATGTATATCCAGCGCCCAGCCTGGCGTGGGGGATCGGCTGGGGCCCTCTCCCAGCCGACCTCATGTATATCCAGTCGGCGCGTGCCTTGTATCCATCACGACGGGGACGTAGGCCTCCGGGCTGCCCGCTCTAGGAGCGCCACCCGGATGCCTCACGTTCCCGCCTTCTTCAGTCGCCCTCTGGTCCTGTTGGCCAGGGGCAGATACTCCAGCGCGGCCCCTGGTGATGTCGCATGGAGCAGCCCCGCGTCGAGGTGGCATGTTGGGAGTGGTGTGGGCTGCTCCATGGGGCTGGTCGGTGTTGAGAGGCTCTCTAGGGGCCCTGGGAGGGGGCACGCAGTTGTGTCGGGGCCCTGGGAGGGGGCGCGCAGTTGTGGCCCCCACCACAGCCTGCGATGTGGGCAGGGTCAGAACGGCGCCGCCCCCTGCACGCCGCATCCAGCAGCTCAGCGACCCGTTCCAGCAGGGCGTCGCGGCCACTTTCCAGCAGCCTGCACCGTGAGAGCTCTCGGGCCACGATGACCGCTGCCTGCATGTTTGCTTGTTCTCTGCACATGTGTGGAGCGGTTGCTGCAGCGTAGTTCGCAGATCACACGGCGGCGTGGCTGCGGCACCGTACCAGTGGAGAAGGTTGCGTCGTGCGCCCTCCACGGCCGGTCACCCCCGGCGGGCGCGGGCCGCGAGCAGGGCGGAGTGGAGATCTTCCTAGTCAGCAGGCACTGCCGAGGTAGCCTGGACGACCCAGAGCTCGACGTGCACCCTCGGGGCGTCGGCCATGGCATCGGTGGAGCGGCGGAGAACTGGTCGGTGGAAGAGAAGATCTGACGCACCCCTACCTGGCGTGCCAAATGTCGGATTATGGGATCCGCAAACCCTTGAGAGATTCGAACTCTGGGGTGCGTGCGAGATCTCAACCTACCCAGCCTGCCTACTCGCGATCCTCCTAAGACTAGCAGTTCAAGCTCAAAAAGACAAAGAGACACAATAGTTTATCCTAGTTCAGGCCACCTTGCGGTGTAATACCCTACTCTAGCGTTTTGGTGGATTGCCTCGGAGGGCCGAGGATGAACTAGTACAGTGGATGAACTAGCCTCAGGAGGTGAGGTGTTCTTGAGCTGGTGTGATGTGATCTAGTTCGACTTGTCCCCTTTCTATGGTGGTGGCTAGTCCTATTTATAGTGGCCTTGGTCCTCTTCCCAAATGTTGGCGGGAAGGGATCCCACAACGGCCGGATTTGAAAGGGGACAAGTAGTACATCTTATCTTGACAAAAGTAGTCTTTGCGTGCAAAAAGCCTCTGGTCGTGACACTGCGGTGGGCTCGTCGATGACCTTCGTCCTGCCGTCCTTGGTCTCGTTGCACCAGAATGGAAACCTTTGGCTGATTCCTCGGGACTCCGCGCCTGTGGCTTGCCTCCCTTGCACTGAAGAGGAAACCTGCGCTCTGCACCCATCTGGCGCCCGCCTGTCCTTGGACGTCATGGCTCATGTCAACTGAGCCTCATGAGGAGAACCTTGCATAGAACTCTCCGCCCCTCAGGAGCCAGCCTGAGGAGGCCGATCCTCTCGGGGGTCTTTGCGTCGCCCGCCTTGTGAGGCTTCGCCCTTCACGAGGGTCTTGAGTTGTTGATGTTGAAGCTGGGCCGTACCAGGCCGTCGATGGAGCCACGTGGTGGGCCGCAGGTAGGCAGGGCTGGATACCCCCAAATCTAGGACGCCGATAGCCGAGGTGACAGTGCTGCCCGACTTGAATCATTTACCTACCCACAGAAAATGGTGCAAGCCAGACATAATAATAATAAATTAAAATAAAAATCATTGCATAATTAATAATTTATGCAAAGTGAATAATAAGAGAAATATGTCCCATGCGCTGAACACCCGCTGAGATAGAGCTCTCTCGGCGATGCCGGAGTCCCCGAGGCAACCGAACATGTTGGCAATTCGACCAACCAGGTGATCATGCGAGCCGATTTATGCCGATTGGGATGATGACGTCGGCTTGCCGAATTGACCGCGTGAAGCAGTCAAAGTCATTTAGCTACATAAGTAAAATAGTGCAGTCCAAAAAGTAATAATAATAAAGGTAATAATACGTATATATATTAAAAAAATCTTCTACTTAATTAACTTAAGTAAAGTAAAAAAAGGCCTGAGCGCCGGGGTCGGCCTGGTGGAGTGACAATGCAAAGATGCCGGCACAGGAATGCGTGCTGAAGCGATGCCAAAACTGGGTTGACGCGGGTGGGACGACGATAGTGGCTCGCTGAGGAGGTCGCAGTCGAGGTCAATTATATGTTGCAGCGCGTTGGATCGCCTTTGGAACCAGTGGACAAAAAAACTCCACACGCAGCGCCACCCCTGACAAGCTCCTTGAAAGTCGTGAGATAGCACTTTGATCTTCTCGTCAGGCAAAACACAGCCCAAGTATTGCTAGTACGTTAGTGCTTGGTTTATAATGTTCAATTAAAAGTGGAGGTCCATGAGGGGCAGCGTAGATACTATAGATTAAAAAAGGAAAGAGGAAAAGAGCCTCCCTGATGCCCCTCTGCGTGCTTTGTCTATCAGTAGCAAACTTGAAAAGCAACAGGTCGTGTGACCCCTTAGAACTCTGCAATTGATTTGCAGCAGCTGGCCAGGTTGGTCTTGGGCACCGTGCGGACCCAGTCCATGGCTGTTCCTGGGATTCTGACAGTACACGGATCTCCGCCAATGTCTGCGTGCGCTCGATAGTACACAGATCTCCACCGGCGTCTGCGTCCACTCGAATTGATTGAGAAGCCATATTGTTTTCGAACCCAACCATCCGATACCTCGCGAAGAACAGCCGCCCAAAAAGTTATGACCTAACTATAGTTCTGCGAATATAGTTGCAAGTTGAGAGCAGTAATTTGCAAAGAAGATAATATACATGAAACAGATCGGACTAGAAAAACATCACCTAACGGTTGATTTTGGCTCCCATCAAACCGCGATGATCACCTAGCAGACTCTCAATGAAAGCACCAATGTCGGTTCTAAATCCGGCATATCTCATAGTAGGGGTCGTAAGCTAGGCGTCTTGGAGCGATGGTAACATGGACACATGATTTTAACGAGGTTTGGGCTTTCTTGAAGAGATAATACCCTACATCCTGCTTGTGATTGTATTGATATAGGTGTAGTACAGGGTACATGTATCTACCACGAGATAGTTCTAATGAATATGAGATCATCTATCGACTAGCCTAGCCTCGGTTTATATACGCACCGAGGGCTAGGGTTTAGGAGAGTCCTTGTCTTGGGCATCAAGTCTTGCGGAATCCTCCTTGTATACGTCATGGGATGTCCGAACTGGCCCACGAGTGTCCTGCCATGGGGATCCTCGGCCCGATCCACCTCGTTGGGAGATGACATAGTGATTACCCCCTAGTCCAGGACACCGTTAATACCCTCTCTATTTGTCTTCATAGGTGTGCTTGTTGTGTTGTGGGGCGCGATCGAAAGGTTGAAGAGACTAAGGTATAATGGCGGCAGGAATTAAAGGGGAAGACGGACGGCCTGGAATATCGGCACGCCTTGATGGCAGTTCTAATTTGCAGCGCGTCACTCCATCTTTTCGCACGTAACTGCATCGCGTGGTGACACATGCGGCACAACCGCATGCATATGGGGCCCCCGACGTGATCGTGCGCAGGCCCAACCGCTGGTAGAGCGCGCGTGGAGGGACGCGAGGAGAGCACTCCGTGGTCTCCTCAATGGCGAGCAACCATATATATGCATATAGAAGTTGAACACACAAGGAAAAGTTGTCCACAAGCCGAGCGTGCCGACGGATGCGAGCATAGCATGTCATGGTGCCTAACGGCGAGCAGAGCTTGCTGAGGGACGCGAGCAGAGGCCGGCACAGTGATACATGGCAAATAACATGAACTGTGCGAGTGATGTCGGAGACATCAAGCACGAATCAGATTAGAGTTGCATGTTCGATACGTGGCATACAGTTGATCCATCCGAGTTGTTTGTGATGGAATAAGTTGAGTGTGTTGTGGGCAAATGCTTGCTGGTATATAAGCTTAAATTTAGCCAATAAAGCATGTTACAAATTATATAACTGGAAACTATGTTCAATTATGAATCCAATGACATAATCTTTGGTGACATGCATTCGTATTTTATTAGTTAAATCCTACTTATAAACCAGGACGGGATATAGTAGGTAGTTAAATCGCAAACGTTTTTTTATTAACCATATGCGTATGTGTCCTTTCGTCCTCCTCTCGCACGTCTTGTCACCCCACTGCTGCAGACGACTTTCGAGCGCAAGCTTAAGCAGCGCGTGGGGGCGTTCTTTTGGCCAAACGATGGTGATCCTATTCCCGCGCAAGCTTCCCGCCCGACTCGGTGAAATCACCCAAAATACCAATGCTTACCAGCCAACTATATAAACCCTCATGGCCGGCGACTCTGCGTTGCATTTTCCCCTCCCCTCCCTGTAGCTTATCTCGTCTGCTTCTCCCCCAATCGCCAATGGCACCGGCCCATCATCGTTGCTCAACCACTCCATCGTCATAAGAGGATAGCTCCAGCTGGGAGGCTACACTATGGTGGCGGTGCAGACCCTAACATAGTGTAGGGTGCATGGTGTCCCAGTTGGGTGTGCGCGGAATACCCACCACACGGTCCACCACCACTGCCCGTCGGCAGCTGTTGCCGGTCGTCATTGCCGCCACACCACCGTCGAAAGCCAGGGTGATGTAGGGTCGAACCCTAGATGTCCGATCTTTCACGATTGGAGTGGATCCTACCAATAACACGAACAACACGAGGGAAAACACGATGAGAGAAATCACTCAAACCAACAAGATTTGATTACACATGTGGTAGATCTTCGAAACACAAAGAGATACATGATCCATGATCAACAAGGGACGATACAAGTAGCTAGTTCTTCTCCATGAGGAGGTCTTGAGGGTCTTCTCATGAGGGGTCTTGAATCCAAGATTGATCTTCTCCGAAGAGGGAGCGGTCTCTCTCGATGGAGTAGATCCGGATGGATGACCAAAGCTCTATCTCAAATGAGCTAATCCTTTGCTAACCCTGATACGGAGCTAGGGTCAAGTATATATAGTCCAAGGGGTAAGTGGGGGATACATGGGGTGAAACCCCTTTCACTACGCACAGGCAGGGCGGTAGTACCGGTCATGGGGCCGGTTGTACCGCTGGGAGCCCAGGTGCTGGTTCCTGGAGGTGTTCGCGGAAGGGAGTAGCGGCTGTACCGGTGGTTGGGGCGGTTGTACCGGTCTTTTGGCTGTTATGGGCATAAACTGGTGTTGTACCGGCCTTGCACCACACGATCACAGAACCTGGGCCGGTTGTTGGGCGGTAGTCGAGCGGTTGTACCGCCCGGGCAGTAGTTGGGCGGTACATGGGTGGTTATACCGGGATTTCTGGGCTGGGAAGATTCTCTTGATGCTGTTGATGTCCAACTTGCACCATAACTTCTCCTTGGTTGCTTCCTTGGTACCTAAGCACACAAAGCATCTCCGTTTGAGGTAGTAGCCATGCCTCAAGTGTGTCAAAGGGGAGTTCAACAAGGAGAGAGTTAACCTCCTTTTTGATAGCTCTCACACGAGCTCTTGTCATTGCTCCAAGGTGTCGTGAGAGATGTAGGATGGGCCATGGGGATGACCATGGGATGCTCCGCATCTTCTCCCCCCACTTGGGAAAGATCCAACCTCGGATCAAAATCCTCATCACCTTGGTAGGGAGAGAGATCCTTGATGTTGAAGACGTTGCTCATGTTGTACTTGTCGCGTGGGAGATAGATCTTGTATGCATTGTTGTTGTAGCATACTAGCACCTTGAATGGTCCATCGGCTCAAGGTAGAAGGTTGGACATGCGTTCGTTGGGGAAGCATTCCTTGCGAAGGTCTAGCCACACGAGATCTCCAACATCGAATATCATGGGTTGCTTGTTGATGTTGAGCTTGGTCGCGAGTCGTTGTACTTGGCGCTCGATGGTGTGCCTTGTTTCTTCATGCATCTTCTTGAGGTAGGTCACTCATGCACTCGCGTCCATGTTGATGTGCTCTTGTAGCAGTAGAGGAAGAATGTCCAATGGGGACAATGGGTTGAAACCGTAGACGACCTCGGAAGGGGAACTGCTGGTATTGAATGTCTTGCTCGGTTGTAGGCGTACTCGATGATGGGTAGACAGTCCTCCCACTCCTTGATGTTCCTCTTGATCAACACGCATAGTAGAGTGGAGAGCGTATGGTTTGTCACCTCCATTTGGCCGAAGAAAACAAGAGCTTGATTCCGAGCTTGGCGCATAGAGTCTTCCAAAAGTAACTCAAGAACTTGACGTCACGGTCCAAGACAATCGTCTTTGGCACTCCATGGAGACGCATGATTTACCTACAAAAAATATTTGCAATATGTGAAGCATCGTCTATCTTGTTGCATGGATGAAATGAGCCATCTTAGATAATCGGTCCACAACAACAAACATAGAATCTTTGCCATTTCTAGTTCTAGGGAAACCAAGCACAAAATCCATGCTAATATCTTCCCATGGGTGATATGGAGCTGGAAGGGGCATATAAAGACCATGGAATTGAGCTTTTGACTTACCTTTTCGACATGTTGAGCATCGATTGGTGAAGCGTGAGACGACGCTGTTGGGGATATAACTACTAGGTATAAACCACCCAGGTAGGGCCAGGTTATACCTGTAACAAGTCATTCATATTGAAGCCCATGAAGACAAGGAATGTGGCGCTTTACTTAAAAAGCTTAGAGGCCCAGCGCCCAAAGGCGGGTTAGGGCCCGTAGACATAAACTGCCATATATTATGTAACTTGTGTTGTAAGATAGGAAAGGGTAGAAACCGAGCCGGACACGTGTATGAGCCGGCCGGGATTCTGTAAACCGTCGGGCGTCAACCTGTGTATATAAAGGGACGACCCGACGGCGGTTCAAGGACAAGAAACAACAACTCGAGAGCTAGGTAAAGAGGATTCGCTCCCTGATCATCCAGACCCCATCAATTCCACCATAACTGGATTGTAGGCTTTTACCTTCACCGCAAGGGGCCGAACCAGTATAAACTCCCTATGTCATTTGTCCGGTTTAACCCCTTTAAGCTAATCTCGCTGCGATGGCTCCACGACTAAGTCATCACACTAGGACATCTGACATGATAATTCCACGACAGTTGGCACCCACCGTGGGGCTATCGCATGATGGTTTCGAGTTCTTAAAGGGCAACTTCGAAGTACTCCAGGGATACGCAGTGGGCCAGATGACCAAGAGTTGTCGTGGCAAGCTCTACATCGACAACGCAGACTGGGGGCCCGACACCTGCTCAATCGAGTATGGGTACCGGGTCCCCTTAAGAGGAATTCATGTTTTCATTGGCAAGATCGGCGAACCGGGCCCTGAGCCAGACACCTGCACCGACCTTGTCAAGATGGCTCAGCGTGCAAGCCTCGCCCGGGTTCGGCCTGCCATGAAGCGTGCGTTCGTAGGATTCATCAACAGTGCGGAATCTGAACTGGCATCCAACAGTGAGACAGTTGTCTATTCGGATGGCGAATCATCCACCGGTGAGAACGACTCACTGTACCAACTGCAAGATGGCCAGTTTGGGGGTTGTTCCGATGGCGACAGTATTTCGGACCCCCTTGGACCGCCAAACCGGGTTGCGATCTTCATGGCCGGTATGCAGCTCACGCGGCACTCCTCAGCTACAGCAGCGATGATTTCCGGATCGGCAGCCGGGGCAGGAGGCGCCGTGCGCCCGCTGGCTCACATCCTGTCCGGTTTATTGGACGCCTGGACAACATTGTTGACCACAGAGGTTACCGCGGACAATCGAGATCAGCACAACGCAGAGGTCACAAAGCTACGAGACCAGATAACTCAGGCCAAGGAGGACTTGGCGGTTGAGGAAACCAAGATGGCTGAGGAGCGGGCTGCTTTGGATGCTCAGGCGCAGCGGATTCAAGCAGAAAATTACCGGCTCATGCGGGATCAAAACGCTTCAAACGATGTGTTGAGGAGGAGGCATCGGTCTCGTCTGCCACCATTTTATGAGGCAACGAATCTCTTCAACACGCCAGGAGCAGGAACCAGTAATCCGGCATCGCTGAACTGGATTGAAGCACCTGGGACAGGAGCACCGGATCAGCCACGGGTGATGGACCCGCCTCGACGGAACCATGACCCGCCTCAGTACATACCGACATCATCGGATCACTTCTCCACCCCTTTGGACAGCATGATCGCTATGGTGTCGCGATTGGAAGCTATTCCAATGGAAGGCGAGTCTCCATCAGTGGTCGAGATGCGGAGGGCCAGAGATCTCCTTCAAACGACTATGGTTCAGTAGTAGGCCTATTCGTATAGTCGAGACAGAATTCATTCAACCCCTCGCCTGAGTCGTAGTTACAGCAAGCATATTGATGAACCGGCTGTGTCGAGTAGTGCGCAGAACCGTAACGCCCCTCGAGGGCCTAACCTGGCCGGCAGTGGTGAAAACGCCCAAGATGTGGTGGATAACGATAGAGCATCGAGAAGCCGAGTTAGCAGCGCAGTACGTGGACAGTCAGCTTACTCCGTTTTGTCCGACAACTTCAGTGGAACCAGGTGTTGCTTTCAACTCTTGGGGGGTGCCGTGTCTCACCCCGGCTCTATGCAATGTGCGGCTGCCCAAGGATTTCAAGGGTCTGCGTAAAGTGCCCAATTACATTACTGACTTACCCCCCGAATCATGGGTCGAAATCTATGAGATGGCAATGGAGATGCTAGATGTAGATGAGGCATCATGTGCTAAGTACTTCACCATGATGCTGGATGGAACGGCTCGCACTTGGCTGAAAAGTTTGCCAGCTAATTCCATTGGGTCATGGGTCGAGTTAAAGGCCCAGTTTATACTGAATTTCAAGGACACGTGCAAGCAACCCATCTCAATTGTGGATCTAGCCGCCTATGTCCAAGAAGAAGGCGAATCGAAAACCCATTGGGTGTGACGGGTTTCAGAGATCTTGCATTCATTGGACCGAATCAATACCAATTTAGCAATCATAACATTGGAAAGCAATTGCCGGTTTAAGCCTCTAAAGTTGAAGTTGGGACAGCTCAAGCATCACTGCAATGACATGAGAACACTTATGGCAGATCATGGACTGTCCGGCGGTTCAGGACCGGGGTCTCATGGGCCAAGTTATGGTGGAGGTAGTTCTGGCTCAGGATTTCAAAGCAATCGAAGCGGCCATGGCAATCAAGGCAATCAGGGCAACCAGGGTGGTTATAATCAGCAGGGAGGTCAGCAGCAACAATAGTCGGGTTATCAGAGCCACCCAAAGCAGTTGAATAGTGGGCAGTATCATGTCTTCACCACTAGCATGTGCAAGCATGATCAGAAACTTCATAAAAGGGTAGTAAACTCCGTTGAACCGGCGGTACCCCGTTACTTGCACTGGTCTGAACAATCTATTGTGTGGAGCCGGGAGGATCATCCGCCCCGGGTTGATAATCCGGGTCATCTGGCATTGTGGCGGCGCCTCAGATTGGAGGTTATAAGTTCACCAATGTGCTCATGGACGGAGGGAGCAGTATCAACATCTTCTATTATGAGACCTTCCGTCGTATGGGGTTGACAGACAAGAATCTTAAACCGTCGAACACGTTTTCCACGGTGTGGTGCCTGGTAAACCGGCCTATCCGGTCGGCAAGATAGCTCTGGAGGTTGCTTTTGGAGATGATCAAGATTCGAGATCAGAGACATTGACTTTTGAAGTGGGGAAAATCAGGAGCCCGTAACATGCCCTGTTTGGATGGCCGGCTTATGCTAAGTTCATGGCAATACATGGAAGCTGAAAGATCGCTTTGGAATGTGAGGAAGGTGATGCGGCATATGCTGAGTCAGTTTGTGCAATAGAGGAGTTGAAGTTCTACAAAGACAATGTTGATCTGGCGGATATGACTTCTTTGAAAAAACCAACTACAGAGCATGATCCAACTTTGAAGTTTAAATCGCATGATGAGACTAAGTTGGTTGATTTTGTTCCTGGCGATTCATCCAAGCAGTTTAGCATCAGCGCTAACCTGGATCCGAAATAGGAAAGCGCGCTCATCGAGTTAATCCGTGAGAATCGGGACATCTTTGCATGGAAACCTTCTGACATGCCAGGTGTACTGAGGGAACTCGCTGAGCACACTCTTAATATCGATCCTAAGTTTACACCGGTCAAGCAGTTACTCCGCCACTTCAATGAAGAAAGACGCAAAGCCATCGGTGAAGAGGTAGCCCGGCTCTTGGCAACATGGTTTATTGTGGAGGTTTTTCACCCTTAGTGGTTAGCTAACCCGGTGCTGATAGTCAAGAAGAATGGCACTTGGCGTATGTGTGTGGATTACACAGACTTGAACAAGGCTTGTCCAACTAATCCCTTTGCCCTCCCTCGTATTGATCAAATTATTGATGCTATGGCGGGTTGTGAGCGTTTGAGCTTTCTGGATGCTTATTCTGGTTATCACCAGATCAAAATGGCTGTTAAGGACGTGGAGAAGACAGCCTTTATAACTCCCTTTGGAGCCTTCTGCTATGTGTCTATGCCTTTTGGGCTCAAGAGTGCCCAGGTGACTTATCAGTGATGTGTGCAGAATTGTCTTCATAATCAGATTGGGTGCAATGTTCATTCTTATGTGGATGATATCGTGGTGAAATCCAAGAAAGCAGAGACGTTAATAGCTGATTTGAAGGAAACCTTTGATAATCTCTAGGTTTATAAGATGATGCTTAATCCGGCCAAGTGTGTTTTTGGTGTACCGGCAGGCAAGCTCTTGGGTTTTCTGGTGTCTAACAGGGGCATTAAAGCTAACCCAGAAAAGATCAAAGCTATCACGTCTCTGGCTAAACAGGCGTGTATCAACGATGTTCAATGTCTGGCGGGTCGTATTGCAGCATTAAGCCGGTTTATCAGCCGGTTGGGGGAGAAGGCCATCCCTCTATATCAGATGATGAAAAAGACAGACAACTTTGTCTGGAGTGATGCTGCTAATGCGGTGTTTGAGGATCTGAAGAAGCAGTTACCGAACCGCCTGTTCTTGTTGCTCCCATTGATAAAGAACCATTGTTATTATATGTGGCTGCCAACGCCCGGGATGTCGGCATGGCTATTGTGGTGGAGCGCAAGGAGGCAGGTAAGGAGTATCCAGTTCAACGGCCGGTTTATTACATCAGTGAGGTGCTTACTAAGTCAAAACAGAGATATCCACATTGGCAGAAGCTGGTGTATGGAGTTTTTATGGTGAGCCGGAAGCTTAAGCAATACTTTAAGGGCCATCCCATCACTGTGGTCAGTTCCACTCCTTTGGGAGATATCATCCAGAACAGGGAAGCAACCGGTCGGGTTGCTAAGTGGGCTATCGAGCTTGGACCTCACAGGTTAAAATATATGCCTCGTATGGCCATCAAGTCCCAAGCTCTTGTGGATTTCGTCAATGACTGGACAGAATTGCAGGCGCCGGAGGATAAACCGGATAACACATACTGGACTATTCACTTTGACGGGTCCAGACAATTGGAAGGCTCGGGGGCTAGAGTGGTTCTTACTTCCCCTCGAGATCACAAACTTTGTTATGTTCTCTGCTTGATGTTTCCCTGTAATAACAATGCAGCTGAGTATGAGGCCTTGCTCCACGGTCTTCAGATGGCTAAGGAAATGAACTTAACCCGGGTAGTATGCTTTGGAGACACTGATTTAGTGGCTCAGCAAGTCTCTGGTACTTGGGATTCTAAGGATCCACTCATGGCGGCTTATTGGTGCGAGGTGGATGTCATTGCTGGTCATTTGAAGGGTTACCAAGTCGAGCACATTGATCGGCGCAAGAATGAAGTGGCGGACGCTCTAAGCCGGCTGGAGTCTCAACGTAAACCGGTGCCGCCCAATGTCTTTCTTGACGTTTTGCATAACCCGTCGGTCAAACTACCGACGGAGGAGGATCTGGCTGTTCCCGACCCGGAGGCTCAATTGGTGTTCGTTCTCCATGCTATTCCTGATTGGACGGTGCCATACCTAGCGTATATGACCCAGGGCGAGTTACCTGAGCACGAAGTTTTGGCCAGACAGATAATCCGGCGGTCCAAGTCCATGACTATTGTCAATGGCGAGTTACATCACTGCAGTGTCTCGGGGGTGTTTCAGTGCTGCGTTTCTCCTGAAGAAGGCTGTGAGATTTTGCATGAAATCCACGAAGGGGATTGTGGTCATCATGACGGTTCAAAATCCCTTGTGGCTAAAGCTTTCCGACGAGGTTTCTACTGGCTAACGGCTCATGCTGATGCTGAGGATTTGGTCAGGAAGTGTGATGGTTGTCAGAAGTTTTCACGCCGAGCCCATGTTCCGGCTCAGGAGTTGAGGATGATTCCAATCACCTGGCCGTTTGCAACTTGGGGGCTGGATATGGTTGGGCCTTTAAAGAGGTCCAAGGATAAGAATACCCACCTTCTGGTGGCGGTTGATAATTTCACTAAGTGGGTGACGCAAGAGCCAGTCAGCAAGTGTGATTCGGCCATGGCGGTTCAATTCATGAAGAAGATGATTTTCCGCTTTGGTTTTCCACATAGCATCATAACAGATAATGGCATGAACCTCTCCAAGGGTGCTATGGAAGAGTTCTATCAACGTGAGCACATCCGGCTTGTTGTGTCATCAGTGGCTCCCCCCCAGTCTAATGGTCAAGCTGAGAGAGCTAATCAAGAAATCCTGAAAGGCATCAAGCCCCGGCTTATGGTCCCTTTGCAGAGGACACCGGGTTGTTGGGTGGAAGAGTTGCCTTCCGTATTGTGGAGCATTAATACCACCCCCAATCGATCTACGGGTTATACGCCCTTCTTCATGGTTTATGGAGCAGAAGCAGTTCTCCCAAGTGACATTCGCCACAACTCGCCTCGAGTGGCAGCTTATGTTGAAGCAGACAAAGAACAAGCACACCAAGATGCATTGGACCTGTTAGATGAAAACTGACATAACGGTAGCTCGTTCGGTGATTTATCAGCAAGACATGCGGTGTTATCATAGCCGCCGGGTTAAAACCAGAGCTTTTCAAGAAGGCGACTTAGTGCTCCGGCTTATCCAAGATCAGACTGATATGCACAAATTATCCCCATCTTGGGAAGGGCCCTTTGTGATCAGCAAGAATCTGAACAAGGGGTCATACTGCCTTATCGATGTTTGAGAGCACAAAGACTCACGCAAGTCGGAGGAGGAGACCCGCCGGCCGTGGAATATTTCTCATCTTCGGCCTTACTACACCTGAGCCATAGGCTCCTATTATGTACATATTCTTGACAATGTATATATTATGATCAATATAATAAACCGGCATCCTTGCTAAAGCGGGGCCTCTGCCGTTCTTCCTTAAAAGTTTTTCTTGGTTACATGGGGGCTTCTGCTTATAAAGTGGAGTTCTGATTGTCCATTAAATCCGGCTTATAAAGATACAAAAAAAGATCTTGGGGGCTTCATACCCAACATCATAAGGAGCCAAAGAGAGTTTATTGCAAGGCACAACTCAAACATAGGCGCGCACTGAGCATAGCTCAAAATATTGTTTGGGGGCTCTTTGCTTCTACAAGAACAAAGAATCTACAACCTTGCAATAGGCTATAAAAGCCAGGCTTGGAAGCCAGGTGTATTCACGTAAAACCCCGGGTTATCCTGCCTTTTTAAGTAAGTCACTCCGTCCAGGTAATCCTGGCAAGACCCGTCAAACGTTTGACAGTCAATCTTATAAAGACCCTGAACTTGTCATAGTTAAATTGATGATTAGTTAATGTGAGGTCCATCTTATAAGGCTTAGTAAAATGGTTTAACTCAGTGGCCTGGCAGCCCATGAAAAGCCTCGCCTTTTTATATGTTTTTCTTCGCAAGTCTTTTCTTTTTGATGTTTATTTCGATGAGGTTTATATTGAATCCGATGCTTTTTAACCCAGTCTGGCTTTTGAGTTGCCAAGTACAAACTTACAATATGTACCGGTGTCAATTGACCCGGCTTGGCTTCAACTATAAGTTGTCAGTACACGAGCAATTATAATCCGGTGTTTGTTAACCCGGTCTGGCTTTGACTATAAGTCGCCAGTATGATCATCCGGTGTTTATTATAACCCGACATGGCTTTATTATAAACCAGCAAAGCATGGTGGGAGTTATCAGCACTCAAGATTTGGGTTATTACCCCTACTACAATAAAGTTGGTAAATCAACGATGTGATTCAATGTCACAGGTATGATGTATTTCATATTTAATTATTCTTGAAAATACAGCCTTGGTTATAAACCCTGGCTTTATATTGGGTGTTATGACCCGTCCGGCGGTAAACCGCCAGGACAATTTAAGTTTATTATATGCAGAAACATGATTGCATAAAGCTTCGAAGGATCATAAGCAGAGATAGCATAATCATGACGGATTAACAGTATTATGCAAAGTGAATATGCATGATGGCATAGCAGACCAAGTGTTTAAACTAGCCTATTACAAGGCGTTTTGATGCCCCAAAAGGATAATTGTTTATCACACAGATTGCAGTATGTAGAAGCTAAACCGGCCACCGGATCATGATTCTTCACCAGGGTGACTTGAAGGATGTGGATCATCCTGCGCCGGTTCATCCTCCTCCTCTCCACCCAGTGGCTGGAAGTCAATGGTTGCCCACCCAATCCTAGTTAAGGCGCGAAAGAGAGCTTCATCGCTTATAAGGGTCGACGGTTCAACGTCAGGGGCGTAAGTATGCTTACAAATTGGAGGGATAAGATTTTGCACATCATGAGTCAGTGCGCTAACCCATTTGTTGTTGGCATCATAAATCGTCTGGTAGAATGACAAGTCAGTGTCTTCAGCCAGTTTGCTGGCCAGTGGACGCATTTCCCTCGTTATGGCCCTGAGGTCATCATTATCAAAATCTGACCCATCCTCTTTTTGGCCGGGATAGCCATTTCCAATATCTTCCGGATCAAGATCATATATCCAGGCCTTGGCCCAAGTCAATGCAATCAGAGCACCGGCCCTTGCAGCTGATTTCTTCAAATCCTCAAGCTGGGCAGGCATCATGGATAACTTTTCCAACATGTCTTTGATCAACGTTGGGGGCGGTTTATTATGTGAAGCTATGCAGATGACCCGTTGAACGCCTGTATATAGTTGCTCTATCAAGGTATAGGCAGCTTTCAGTTTTATGCGCATATCCGAGCCAAGATGAGTAACACAGCCACCTACAATGGTCAGAATATTGTTAAACCGACAGGTTCATGGATGTTACTTATTTAAAGTTTATGAAGAGGTTATTTACCGAAGACAGCAGAAGTCATAGCATTGATCTACCACTTCAAGCCAGTCAGTTCTTCTGTTACCGGATTAAGGGCTGCTTCAGCATCTTCCGCCCGCTTTAGCAAAGTTGCTTTTTCAGCCTCCCAGTCTGCCCGTTCGCCTTTAAAGCTATCCTTCAATTGTTCCATGGATGTTAAAGCGCCGGTCAGCTCTTCTTTAGCCTTGGAAGTTTCTGCTTGCTGGGATTTGATATTTTCTTGAAGCCGACGATTTGAGATTCCTTTTTGTTCAGATCAGCTGATACGTCTCCAACGTATCTATAATTTTTGATTGTTCCATGCTATTATATTACCTGTTTTGGATGTTTATGGGCTTAACTTTACACTTTTATATCATTTTTGGGACTAACCTACTAACCAGAGGCCCAACCCGAATTGCTGTTTTTTTTTGCCTATTGCAGTGTTTCGAAGAAAAGGAATATCAAACGTGTCCAAAAGGAATGAAACCTATGGGAGCGATCTTTTTGGAACAAATGTGATCCAGAGGACTTGGAGTAGAAGTCAAGAAACAAGCAGGTGGCCATGAGGGTGCCCGGCGCACCCCCTAGGGCTGGGCGCACTCCCCACCCTCATGGGCCCCTCGAGCATCCACCGACCTACTTCTTCCTCCTATATATACCCATGTACCCCAAAAACATCAGAAGCAACCACGAAAAACTATTTCCACCGCAGTAACCTTCTGTATCCGTGAGATCCCATCTTGGAGCCTTCGCCGGCGCTCCACCGGAGCGGGAATCGATCACAAAGGGGCTCTACATCATCTCCAAGGCCTCTCCGATGAGTTGTGAGTAGTTTACCACAGACCTTCGGGTCCATAGTTATTAGCTAGATGGCTTCTTCTCTCTCTTTGAATCTCAATACAAAGTTCTCCTCGATCTTCTTGGAGATCTATTCAATGTAACTCTTTTTGCGGTGTGTTTGTCGAGATCCGGTGAATTGTGGGTTTATGATCAAGTTTATCTATGAGAAATATTTGAATCTCCTCTGAATTCTTTTATGTGTGATTAAGTAATCTTTGCAAGTCTCTTCGAATTATCAGTTTGGTTTGGCCTACTAGATTGATCTTTCTTGCAATGGGAGAAGTGCTTAGCTTTGGGTTCAATCTTCCGGTGTCCTTTCCCAGTGATAGCAGGGGCAGCAAGGCACGTATTGTGTTGTTGCCATCGAGGATAAAAAGATGGGGTTTATATCATATTGCATGAGTTTATCCCTCTACATCATGTCATCTTTCTTAATGCGTTACTATGTTCTTTATGAACTTAATACTCTAGATGCATGCTGGATAGCGGTCGATGTGTGGAGTAATAGTAGTAGATGCAGAATCGTTTCGGTCTACTTGTCACAGACGTGATGCCTATATACATGATCATGCCTAGATAATCTCATAATTATTCACGTTTCTATCAATTGCTTGATAGTAATTTGTTCACCCACCGTAATACTTATGCTATCTTGAGAGACGCCACTGGTGAAACCTATGGCCCCCGGGTCTATCTCTTATCATATAAGCTTTCAATCTACATTTATTTGCATCTTTACTTTTCCAATCTATATCATAAAATACCAAAAATATATTTATCTTATCATATTATCTCTATCAGATCTCACTTTCGCAAGTGGCCTTGAAGGGATTGATAACCCCTTTATTGCGTTGGTTGCGAGTTCTTGTTTGTTTGTGTAGGTGCGTGGGACTTTTGAGGAGCCTCCTACTAGATTGATACCTTGGTTCTCAAAAACGGAGGGAAATACTTACGCTACTATTGCTGCATCACCCTTTCCTCTTCAAGGAAAACCAACGCAAGCTCAAGACGTAGCATTAGCATGCAAGAGACATTTACTGAGTTGATAGTACATATTTGAAGTCCCAAGCACATAAAAAGTTATACACTTGGCACTTGGGGGATAATGCATATTGCTTTTTATCAACTGTCATTTTCAAAGTCCCAAGACAATAACAAGTTATCCGCTTGGCGCTTGGGGGCTAATGCATATTTGCTCAAGTTCACGTTATGGATTTTTCCTATTCAGACGGATTACATTGATGATTATCAAGAATTTTGTAAGCTGCATGACAGAGATGTACTGGTTCATACTAAAGGTATAAACCGGTCCCTAGGGGCTACACAAGAAAGATTAAATATTGTTCTACTACAAGTCCCGGTTCGCATCTATATTATGAACCGACCCTTGGGGGCTACGGCAAGTGATAGTCTAAACCGATCATAAAGAAAAGACAGCTTATGCAAGAGTGAGTGATATTTACCTCATACCGTTCCTTCATCAGGCCCACTAAACCGGCTTCATATTCGCGGCTTGTGTACAGGCGGTTCAAAAATCTAGAATGAATGTCTTGGGCGTTGAGGTGGGCATATCTTGATAAATATGTTTTCCACTTGCCCTTATCCATAGCAGAAAATTCTTCCTTGGCAGTATGCTATGATAAAGCGACAGGATTGCCAGGGGAGGTGAAACCAGTGCCAGTAATGACAACATCGTCATCAGCACCTTTAGCCGAGCTTGGTGGATCATCAGCATGAGCCGATGGGTCAATAACCATGTTCTCAGCTTCAGTTGTTTGATCCGGCAATGATGGGCCGTCAGGAATGTTATCAGCATCTGGATGAGACGGTTCAGGAGCTTGTTCCATTTCATCCAGATTGGGGTCTTCAGCCGGTTTGGTCACTTTGGCTTTCTTGCTGGTTCTGGCTTTGGCCCTGCCAAGTAATAAATATGCATCAGAGCAGTGCAAGGATCACAAATATAAAGGAATGACGAATTAGCAAAATCTACTTACCCAGGAACCGTTTTAATGGTGGGAAGCTTTGTTGATGTTGATTCGCCAGAAGATGAATGGGAGGTCCCCTGGTAATTCGAGTTAGACGGATTAAGAGGATATCGGAAATAACCCGCCCTAGGATAAGATGTATCAGAAGTACAAGAGACCTCTTGGCAGCATTTACGAACCGGAGAGTTCGGTAAACCGGAGGAGGTTACCACTTGGCTGCTATGCCGGGTTGTGCGGCGAGCTTCATGCTGCTGTGTCTTCAAAAGAAAGTGCGGATCCGAATAAGCAAGAGGGTGTGAAAATTTTACTTCCCGGACTGCTTGATGAGTTTTTGGTGTTGGCACAGGATCTGAGTCGGAAGAAAGAATAGTTACCTCTACATCACCAGCGCGGCTAGCTTCCGCGCCATCCTGATAATGATCATTGTCAATGAGGTGTATGAAAAAAGAACCAAGAGAGTCAAGTTCTACCTCTGACTCCAGATCATCAAGTTCTTCCTCATTGGGCAGGTCAGGGGACTCGGCGGTTTTCTTCTTCGCGGGTTTCTTTGTTAATTTGGTTTTGATGCGAGGCGCTTTCACCGGTTTATCCTGTGGCTTCGCTGGTTTATCCTGTATTTTCCTCTTCCAAAACGGATCATCACCCTGCACAGATGGAGAACAAATTATAAAAGAAATATTTAAGAGGGGATGGATTAAGACAAGAATGGTGCAATTCTTACAGCTGGCGGTTTATTGGAAACGCAGAAAGGACTAAGCCCTGTCTTGCTGCATTCAGATACCGGTTCATCCAGCATCTTCTTGACAAATTCAGTAATTTCCTCATCAGTTAGCTGAATATCAATATGCCGTTGAGGATCTTTGAGATCTCTTGTGTACTCGCACATTAAACCGGGGCGACGGCTTAAGGGCAAGATACTCCAAGAGACCCAGCAGCGGACAAAGTCGATGTTAGTTAACCCGTTTGCCATAAAGGCTCGGAGATTTGCAAGCCGTGGTGCATACTTGGCTCGTTCCTTTGTAGTAAGTCGTTGGGGAACTGGATGCTTATTGCTAAGCTGGTAAGCATGATAACCCGATAGAGGATTTTCGTCATCCGGAGCTGTGTTTCGGCAATAAAACCAAGTCTGATTCCAATCTTTAGGGTGGCTATGATGCTTGGCATGAGGGAAATTGACATCTTTCCTCTTCTGAATTGAAACACCGCCAAGTTCAGTGTTGGGCCCGTCCGTAAACTCAGTACGGCGGTTTAAGTAAAAGAAGTCCTGGAATAGCTCAACAGTAGGTTCTTCTTGCAAATAAGCCTCACAAAATACTTGAAAATTGCGACACGGAGTTCGGTCCAATATCTTGAGGGCGGATTTAAAAGCTAGCAAGCACGTCACGGAAGAATTTTGATCCGAGAGGGCTAAACCCTCGACTCAGATGATCAGCAAACACAATCACCTCTCCAACTTTGGGCTCAGGGGGATTTTCTGGACCCGCCAGTGGATGGTCTCTTTACTCGCTAAAGCGCTAGTTGCAACACATCCGGTCAGCTGTTCTTCCGTTACCCGGGAAGGGACCCAGTTGCAAGCATAAAATTGTTTGGCCATTTCAATGAAAAGCTGGAAAAAGATCAATGTCGGTTTAAGATTCATGGCCAACAAGTATAAAGCGGCGCAAGGTCATAGGGATAAGATGTTGAGGCATATATACATATCAAACTGGATTCAGACATTGGCAGGGTTATAGAAATGATGAATCGGCGGTTTAAGAGAAGGCTAATGTTACCTAGCAGGTTATAATTTCCTTAAAGGTTAAACCGCCTACAATGGTGTGGAAGTTACAGATCTGAAAAAGCTGCTAAGTATTGCACAAACAAATTTTACAGGTTGATATTATAATTTTGGATCTACCGCAGTTCAAAAAGGGAGAAAATTCCAAAACCCTAAGTGGTGGCAGCGGAACAGTTAAGGTCCATATGGGATTTTTTCACTAAAAGGAGATGTTGTGATGAGGAAAAATAGATTATGGCTACGGCCGCACAAGGAAAATGTCAAGTTTTACAATCATGTGATAGCGAAGTTCAAGTGAAGAACGCCAAAGAACGCCGAGGAACACAGAAACCCTAATGAACTGATCTGGGACGGAAAGAGAGAAGGCTTACTGAGGCTGAGAGAGCAGTAGAGAGGCGTCGCGTTTTTTTGGTGCGTTCAGGGTGACGCAGCGGCCGAGATGAGGTCGAAGACGCGGCTTGACGGCGGTGGCTGAGCTCGAAGTGCTGGAGCGGCACGAGGAAGACGACGAGACAAAGAGGCACGAAGGGGAAAAGAGAAAATGACCCCCGGTCCTATTTATAAAGCCTAGGGATAAGCGACAGGCATGAGAATCAAGGAACCCAAAAAATGGATAAGTGACAGAGTTGTCGCCTCGATTTTCGGAGGCTCATTAATAAGAGGGAGGTATGTACGGTTTTTCAATAAGCAGGTGATGTCATTGCGGTTTATTACAATCTTGAAAGATGACGTCATGGCGGATTACAGGGTCACATAAAGGTGTTCAAGAAGGAATTTTCTTAAGTCTGGAAGATTGACATGAACAGGTTCAAATCAATCTGGGGCGTAATGTTGGGGATATAACTACTGAGTATAAACCGCCCAGGTGGGGCCGGGTTATACCTATAACAAGTCATTCATATTGAAGCCCATGAAGACAAGGAATGTGGCGCTTTACTTAAGAAGCTTAGAGGCCCAGGGCCCAAAGGCGGGTTAGGGCCAGTAGACACAAACCGCCATATATTATGTAACTTGTGTTGTAATATAGGAAAGGGTAGGAACCGAGACGGACACGTGTATGAGCCGGCCGGGATTCTGTAAACCGCCGGGCGTCAACCTGTGTATATAAAGGGACGACCCGACAGCGGTTCAAGGAAAAGAAACAACTACTCGAGAGCCAGGTAAAGCGGATTCGCTCCCTGATCATCGAGACCCCATCAATTCCAGCACAACTGGATCTTAGGCTTTTACCTTCACCGGAAGGGGCCGAACCAGTATAAACTCCCCGTGTCCTTTGTCTGGTTTAACCCCTTTAATCTAATCTCGTTGTGATGGCTCCACGACTAATTCCTCACACTAGGACATCTGACGTGATAATTCCACGACAGTCACGGAACATCTTGGGCCAAAAGTAGTTCTTGGAGAGCATGTCGAATTAGTCTTGTCGCATCCAAAGTGTCCCATTAGTCCTCCTTCATGAGCCTCTTGCAAAAGTAACAAACGAAGAGAATACTCGGGGATACATAGTTTGTTAGATCTCATAAGATAATCATCCTTGAGGTAATAGCATTCCCAAGATATATGCGTCAAACATTTGGCATAAGGAATAGCAAAAGTAGGATCATGCGCATACAAGTCTTTTATGTGGTCAAAACCAATGACATTCAATTCTAGTTTAGTAACAAGCATGCATTTGCGGGAAGGTGCATCCGCTACAACATTGTCTTTTCCCTTAAGGTACTTGATGACATAAGGAATAGACTCTATGAATTAACTCCACTTAGCATGACGCTTGTTCAACTTAGTTTGACCCTTAAGATACTTGAGAGTTTCATGGTCGGTATGGATGATGAATTCATGAGGGCGAACATATGTTCCCACTCGCGCAAAACTCGCACTAAAGCATAAATCTCTTTGTCATAGACGAGATAATTGAGTTGCGCTCCGGAAAGTTTCTCACTAAAGTAAGCTATGGGGCGCTTCTCTTGCATTAACACACCTCCTATGTCGTACCCACTAGCATCGCAATGTATCTCAAACGGTTTATCAAAGTTTGGTAATGCAAGCAAAGGAGCATGTGTAAGCAAATTCTTAAGCTCATTGAATGCGGTATCTTGGGATGGTCCCCAAACAAAAGGTGCATTCTTGTTACTCAAAGCATGTAAAGGAGAAGCAATGGTGCTCAAATTCTTAACGAATCTACGATAGAAACCGGCTAGGCCAAGGAAACTTCACACTTGTTGCAAGTTGGTTGTTTGTGGCCAAGTTTTAATAGCATTGATCTTAGATTCATCTACATGCACACCCTTAGAAGATACTACAAAACCCAAGAAAACAAGCTTATCAACACCGAAAAGGCATTTGTCCATATTAGCATAAAGGCGCTCTTTCCTAAGGGTTTGAAAAACGGTTCTTAGATGTGTGACATGATCTTTGAGGGATTTGATAAAGACAAGGATATCATCAAAATAGACCACAACAAATATACCAACGTATGGCTTAAGAACAAAATGCATGACTTGCATGAAGTACCAGGTGCTTCGGATAAACCCATTGGCATAGCCATTCATATATGCCAAACTTGGTTTTGAAAGCGGTTTTCCATTCGTCACCCTCTTGGATGCGAATTTGGTAATAGCCACTCTTAAGATCAATCTTAGATAAAATGGTGGCTCCGCTTAGGTCATCTAGCATATCATCTAGGCATGGAATGAGGTAACGATAATGCACGGTTATTGCATTGATAGGACGACAATTGGAACACATGTGATATGTACCATCTTTCTTGGGAACAAGGATTACCAGTACGACACATGGGCTCAAGCTTTCTCGTACATGGCCATTGTTGATGAGTTGTTGTACTTGCCGTTGGATGTCCTTGGTTTCCTCGGGGTTGACGCGGTAGGGTGCTTTGTTAGTAAGGGGTGCTCCGAGTATGAGGTCGATGCGGTGTTTGATGCGTCGTAGTGGAGGTACACCCCAAGGTAGCTCATTGGGTAATACATCTTGGAATTCCTGCAAAAGAGAAGACAACACTAAAGGTAGATTGTGTGAGGTGTTAGTTTTAGTTGCCTCGTCCTTGCACAAGAGGACATAGTGCATAACACTTGATGGGTTTTCACTTAAAAAAACACTTGATGGGTTCTCACACACATCTCTCATCTCACGTTTGGTAGCAAATAGGACTAAGTTTTTCTTGTCGCTCATCTTGGAGGCACTCGATTTGGCTTGTGGCGCTCACTCTCTTTTTGGTGGTTTGCTCTCTCACTATTCTCTCCATGATGGGTGGCTTGCTTGCAGGAGATCACTTGACTTGGAGACATAGGTTGTAGCACGTACTCCTTTCCCTTCATATTGAAGCTATAGTGATTGGTACGCCCGTTGTGGATGACTCCTCGGTCAAATTGCCATGGACGTCGTGGCAAAAGTACATCGGGACGACATAACACTCCAAAGTGTCTTCATATGCTCCTATATTGAAGGAAACTTGCATCATATGCTTGACTTGGATTGTGCCAGAGTCTCTTAACCATTGGACCTTGTAGGGGTGTGGGTGCTTCATCTTGACCAATTGGAGCTTAGAACATAGCTCTTCACTTGCCAAGTTATGGCAACTCCCTCCATCGATGATGACCTTCACGGACCTTCCATTGATGCCGGCCTTGGTGTAGAAGATATGGCATCTTTGGTCTTCGTCTTGTTGATGTTGAAGAGTCAAAACCTTGGAGACAACAAGAGCGGGGCTTGAATCTTCGTCACAAAAGACTTGATCATCTTCATCTTTGTTCACTTGCCGGTGCATGGCCACTTTCTCAAGGGATTCCATTTCCTCTTCACTCATCAAGTCACAGGTTCCGTCATCATTGAGGATCATGGTGCGCTTGTTGGTGCACTTGAAGGACTTGTGGCCTCGGCCACCGCATGTGAAGCATTTGATGCAACTTGTCTTGATGGTCCCATCAGTTGGGGTTGATGCTGAAGCCCTCGGCTTGAAGTTGCTTGTTGTAGGAGGATGACTTGGCGTTATCGAAGTCTTCTTGTAATTTGACTTGTCGCCGTTGCTTGGTGAAGCTTTTGTCGAGGTAGGAGTCATTGAAGCTTGGTTGTTGGATAAGTCGTAGCTCTTGGAAGGGTACTTGGCGTACTTGAAATCATCTTGCACTTGACGTTCCGCTTTGGTAGCTTGATGCGCTATCTCGATGAGGTTGGAGCAGGGTTGGAAGTCGGCAATCTTCTTGATAGGATGATTGAGTCCATTCAAGAAACGTGCCATTGTTTGCTCATCATCTTTCGTGACATTGGCTCTTATCATGTCAATCTCCATTTCCTTGTAGTATTCTTCGACGCTCTTTGTTCCTTGCTTGAGGAGTTGGAGTTTCTTGAAGAGGTCGCGGTTGTAGTATGTTGGCACAAAGAGTTCTCTCATGACATCCTTCATTTGATCCCATGTTGTGATGGGTGGTTCACCTCTTGCCTCTCGGCGCTCAAGGACTTGTTCCCACCAAGTGAGTACATAGTCTTGGAATTCAAGGGATGCCATGGGGATCTTCTTTTCTTCCTCATAGTTGTGCAAATGAAAGATCTTGTCGACCTTCAATGCCCATGAAAGGTATTCTTTGGGATCGATGCTTCTGGTGAACTTGGGCATAGTGAACTTGAGCTTGCCATAGAATTGCTCTTCATTGTGTTGGGGTCGAGTATGATGATGACGGCCTTGACGTGGAGGATTGTCAACCTCATGTTGCTCTTAGCATGGAGGATTGTCAACCTCATGTTGCTCTTGTTGTGGTTCTTGTCGAGCTTGTGGATGAGCTTGAGGAGCTTGACGTTGCACGTGAGCTTGATATATTCTTTCTTGAACTTCCTCGTGAAGCGCTTCTTGTTGCTCACGAGTATGCCGGTTGCGCGTGGCTACGACTCGACTTGATTCTCGGAGGGCACGTTGCGCGTCAAGTGCTTGATCTTCACACCGTTGTTCTTCTTGACATTGTGCCTCGACATCTTGTGTGTCTTTGTGTTGTCGCGCTCGCTCTTCCTATTCTTGTTGGCATCGGTGTTGCCTTTCTTGTGTGTGAAAAGGTAGCCTGATTTTGATAGTGTCAATGTTCTTGTGCTAGAAGTTGCTCCTAAGAATCGGTTCCATGAAGAGGATTGTGGTTAGCTTCACGGTCTTGGCACGCGGCTCGATGTAGAGTGTTCAATGTTGTTGTACTTGAGCCGGAGATGGTGTCATCGGGGTGTCGACTGGAGCGGCTCCATCTTGAATAGGATGAAGTGGTAGAAGAGCGGTTTACCAACAAGGCACGAATCTCGTCCATTCTTGCATTGTTCTCTTGTTTGTGTTCATCGAGCTTGTTGTCGAAGTAGTCTCTTGTAGGTTGCTCGGAGAGTCACAAGTCAGTGGCAAGATTGTCGATGTGGTCGCTCATTGCTTGTTGTTCTTGATGTAAAGCTCGTTGTGCACCGAAGAGGTGGCTCTTGGTGACGTAGGAGGTCATGTCGTCGTCTTGCTCGATGAAGAGTGGGTTGGTAGAAGAACTTGCCTATCCATCATTTTTAAGCAAATGTGTGAGTGGAAGAAAGGGAAGAACTTATACCAAATGTACCTTGACCAATGTTGAAGATGGATCAATGATCACCCAAATGTGTAACAAGGAAATAGCACAATTGGTACCAGTTCTTGTCGATTCTCACACCTACACAAGTAAAAGCTTATGGTGGAGCTTGGTTAGGATGGTGGCACAAAATTTTATGCAATTGTTTATGAGACTCAATAAAGTTGAAAAATATTTGCAAATTCGCAAATGCAACAAGTAGACCAAGCAAGTAGTGGTACACGGAAACACACACACAAATATATAAGTGGAGTTGTGCAAATAAAAAATGAGCTGAAAAAGTGGAATCCATGGAAAATGCTCTTGCTATACAACACTAGAGAGACACTAGCACGATTGCACAATAGGCGGATACGAGACTTGTGCCCATCCTAGGAAGCAAAAATGCAACGACTTCTATCCCAAGTATGCTATATGTATGGTGTTCCAGTGGTACGATCAAATATGATCGAGTATGTCAATCTTAACATAGTTTGATGCTATGGTTCTTACTTAAAGCTCTTTGCTTATCTTTTCCTTTGGCTTAAAAAGCTTGTTTGGCTCTTTCTCTTTTGAGCTCTTTCTCATGCAAAATTTCACGAACCAAGATAGCAATTGTGTATATGCTATGACAACCTTGTGACACAAGAGATGATACCAAGATATGTACCAATATGATATGGGATGTATGGAATGGGAGCTATGCTAACTAATGTACACAAGTAACATTGCCGGCAATACTCAAATGGCTAGTCTCGATAGGTAAGGTACACAAAATGGGCTATGGGGTTATCAATGCAATGGCAAGGAGTAGACAAAGATGTCGTCGAAGTTACCGTCCGTGGCGAAGATGGGCGGCGATGATGTCGATGTCGAACCGTTCCTAGTTAGCCAAAACACTCTAGGAAACGATGAACCACAACTCAAATTCTCAAAACCAAAGTCAAATGGTGGTAGCAGAATGCGGTGGTGGTGGTTGATGAAGAAGAAACCATCCCTAAGTAGCCGAAACACCTTAGCAGACTCAAATCACAACTCAAACAACCACAAATGCTATAGGAAACAAAATGGGTTAAGTTGCGGAAGTTGGTGGTGGTATAGCGGATGATGTGGTGAAGGCCCTAGGAAAAGATGCCAAAGTTCCGAAATTTTTGATGGAGTCAAATGACGTTGGAAGTATTTTGGTGGTATGAGGGATGTCAATAGCTTCAAAACGAGCTAAAAACGTCAAAATCCGAGTCCGGATGAATTAGTTATGGTCAACACTGTAAATCAGCCGAAACTGAAATTAGGAGGGGCGATTGTACCGCTTGGGTGGGCGGTTGTACCGCTCCTGGAGCATCCTGGGGTTCCAGTTTTGGGCTGGCAGAAGCATCAGGAAATGTGGGAGCGGTTGTACCGCCTCGGGGGACGGTTGTACCGCTTTTCTCAGGAAAAAAAATTAGATCTGGATATGGGGTGGACTTGGGGCGGAAATGGATGATTTTCGGGGCAAAATTGGAGAGATTTTGTGGATGGAAGGTGGGGAAACTTATGGAGATGCTAGATCCACTTGCAACACAGCAAATCCATGGATCAAACCCAACAAAACTTCATCACACCAACAAATCATAAAAAAAATTGGGGCTATTTTTGGTGGGGATTTTCTAATTTGGGGAAGAACACAACAAAAGTAGGCTAGAAAAAGAGGGGTAGGGGCTCCAAATTCATGATCAACCTTGCTCTGATCCAAGATGTAGGGTGGAACCCTAGATGTCTGATCTTTCACAATTGGAGTGGATCCTAAAAATAATACAAAGAACACGAAGGAAAACACGAGGAGAGAAATCACTCAAACCAACAAGATTCGATTACAGATGTGATGGATCGTCGAAACACAAAGAGATACATGATCCATGATCAACAAGGGACGATACAAGTAGCAAGTTCTTCTCCATGAGGAGGTCTTGTGATGAGGACATGACTACCTTGGATATGACCAAAAATATTGCATATATGCATATTTGTCAGGTGATTTCTAGTGCAAACTATTCAATAATCTATTTATGTTATCCAGAACAAAAATACTTCACACACTTTTGTGTTTTGTCTAATTGCAGGTGTATGGGACATTTGTACAATCCACATATGAAGATAAGGAAGAAAGAGATGTTTATTTGCTGTCCAAAAAGTTCTCTCATGTCACTTTTGGCCCAAGAGAAGATAGAGTCCAAGTCTCTCACGTTCTGGATTCAGATTCGGACTGCACAGACACACCTGACTCAAAACGCACACAAGTTTTTTTTCATACGGACTCCGAATTGGGTGATTCTTTTTTTGTTGGAAACTAGATTTCGTGCACTTTCCAACCCAATTGGAATCACCTTCAAATTCGTCCGGAGCGTTGAGTTGTGGACGAAACAATCTGATGCTGCAGCAGAATCCGAGTCAAACTACAAGTCCAAAGGTGTTACATCACCTCCACTTGGGCCCATTGGCCTTGTACGACCTAGATTTAGTTTTAGGCTGCCTTGGGACGTCCTCCCACCTCCTTGGCCTCCACCCCTTGCTCCTATATAAGTAGATCCATCTAGTAGCTTTTCCTTGGGATTTGTTTAGTTAAAAGTTAGCCATTGCAACTTCGTGTACTTCGTTTGTGTCCAACGACCAGACCAAGACCGCTTCCGGATCCCCACCATTATCAATACTTCATATATATTTGCAATATTCAGATTGCTTTATCATATTCTTGCTCGTTCTTCGATTGCTTGCAGGAATAGACCTTCGTGGTCAGGCTGACCGTGCTTCCAGCATCGTCAGTAACCTCAGGAGATTGGTTTAGCGATTGCTAAGGCGCAACGTCGTGCACGTTTGTAGTCGGATTGTCAAAGTCGTCTCCACCAAATCGATAGTTATCATCTCATCGAAAGATCGGGACACCCTCGCCTCTATCAAGTGGTATCAGTTTTCAGGTTGCTCGGTGAGAATTTCCAGTTTTCCTAGATTAGATTTATTTTCTTACCTATTGTCCAAGAAAAAGCCACAAAAAAGAGTTAGATCTATTCATCCTTGGTCCAAGCCAGTCTGAGCCTTTGCAATTTTCTTTTCATTGCTTGCATAGTTGAATTATCGGTTGCATCATCGTGTCGAGTTGCTGGTCTTAGTGTCTAGTTCGTTTAGAGTTTCGAGTTCTGTTCACATTAGTCACGCCACCGCTGCATCATTATCTCTTCCGCTGTCCACCACCCATCCATCAATTTCCACCACGTGCTACCCACCATTCATTGTCATAATAATAGTTGAGATCGTTCACATCTTCACTTGATCCAATCTGCATCTTATCTAGTTTGTTTTGGAAAGAGGGAGAAAAAAAGAGAGAAAAAAAAGAGAGAAAAAAAGGAAAAAAAAGTCAGAGAAAAAAAAGGAGAGAAAGAAAAAAAAAGTGTGAGGAAAAAAAAGAGAGAAGAAAAAAAAACAAAAAAATCGGCACAAACTTTTTCAGAGGAAAGTTGGAGACAAAGTTGTTGATATATCCTGCTTGGCTGTTGTTTCACCTCATTATCTTCACTGCTGTTGTGATCTTCACTTATATCTTGCTGTCAAGAGCTACTTAGTATCCTTCATTGATGCTAGTTGTGCTACGCCGTGACCTCATTAGTGTTCTAGGCTCGCGTCTCTAGTCCGGTCTAGCCTAGGACCAGCACAGTACCGTCGTTGAGCGTTTATTCAACATTGCATCTTTGAATTGATTATTGCTAATCTTTTGCTACCATATATAGCCAACCCAGCTCCACATATTTCTACACCGTGTATACGTACGCTCCCCTGGCAATCGCTTTACTCAATATTCGGAGTTACTTGACACCGCTGGTTGCCGATCACCGCCTGCTGCATGGTGAGAACTTGTAAGACATTGATATTTGCTTTACTGTGAGCGTTTTACCACCACATCCTAGTAGTTATAGGAACATTATTTTTGGGTTTTGTTTCTTGTTCTACTAATCATGACAGGATCCAGAGTCAATTCATGGGCTTTGTCGATCGCGGGAGACGTGCCACCACCTTTGCAAATGACACAACCGTCACGAGAGGTGCACAAACATCCAAATGCACATGATCAGGTTAATGTATCTATACCACCATTTAATGGCCGTTTTAAACCTGCTTTATATATTGAATGGGAGTTCGACATAAAAAATATATTTGCTTCCCATAATTTCGATGAACATAAAAAGGTTAAGGTTGCGGTTGGTTCTTTCACTGGTTATGCTTTGGTTTGGTGGAGTGAATATTGTCGGTTACACCCTGATTATATACCTACTACTTGGGATGATTTGAAACTTGCCATGCGACATACTTTCGTCCCTGCTTATTATACTCGTGACATGATTAAGAAGTTCCAACACTTAAAACAAGGTAGTGAAACTGTAACAAAATATTATGATGATTTACAAACTACCTTGTTGCATTCCTCTTTAGAAGAAAGTGAAGATGATTTTATGGATAGATTTTGGGGAGGATTAAACCGTGATATTCAAGAGATACTAATTCATGAAGAGTGTTATCCTATGGACCATTTGTTTCATCTTGCTTGCAAAGCTGAACAGGAAATAAAACGACGTGTTGGCCACGAGGAGAACAAGCGCACGGTGCACATTCCAAGAGTTGATATGATTGTTCCTTCAACTACTAGGCATACTATGACAACCACATCCGTTGTTGTCAGGACTACATCACCTCCACCATGTGACACATCGCCCCCGAGAGTGGCTACATCATCTGAGTTGATCATAAGAGGTAATGACAAACGTACTGATCTTCCATCTCTACATGAGAATGATGAATGCCTTGTCAATTTGAATGCACCATCTGATGAGCTACCCACTACTTTGATCACACCACCTATTTTAGGGGACTACGTTGATAATTTGACTTTGCCATGTGATCAAACAACTGAAATACCAACAATTTTGAGTGCACCCATTGAATTAACTATTGATGCAAAAGAACCAATGTTTAATCATTTTGATATGACCTCTAATCTTGGTGATGATTCTGTGTTGAATGACTTATTGCATGTTTGCTTATTTAAGCATGTTGTAGCATGTAAATTTGATGCAAGTAAGGTTTATTCACCAATGTTGGGATGGTTTAATGATGAACATTGTCAATCTTTTGAAATGAATAAGAGCTTCACTTATATGTGCAAACTGAGTTGCAATATTTTCATGCCTTCTACTTCTTGTGCTAATTTTTTGGCTTTAGATTTTATGAACTATGCAAGTTACTCATCTATTCATGTGTTATATATGCAAAAATCAAGGGAAGTAAAAATGGATGACATATACATATACAACATGTACACCTTGTCTCTTTTGTTAGCCACATTTCAGATTAAGCAACGCCGAGGACGGCTTTATTTTCAAGAAGGGGAGGATGATGAGGACATGTACCTTGGATATGACCAAAAATATTGCATATATGCATATTTGTCAGGTGATTTCTAGTGCAAACTATTCAATAATCTATTTATGTTATCCAGAACAAAAATACTTCACACACTTTTGTGTTTTGTCTAATTGCAGGTGTATGGGACATTTGTACAATCCACATATGAAGATAAGGAAGAAAGAGATGTTTATTTGCTGTCCAAAAAGTTCTCTCACGTCACTTTTGGCCCAAGAGAAGATAGAGTCCAAGTCTCTCACGTTCTGGATTCAGATTCGGACTGCACAGACACACCTGACTCAAAACGCACACAAGTTTTTCATACGGACTCCGAATTGGGTGATTCTTTTTTTGTTGGAAACTAGATTTCGTGCACTTTCCAACCCAATTGGAATCACCTTCAAATTCGTCCGGAGCGTTGAGTTGTGGACGAAACAATCTGATGCTGCAGTAGAATCCGAGTCAAACTACAAGTCCAAAGGTGTTACATCACCTCCACTTGGGCCCATTGGCCTTGTACGACCTAGATTTAGTTTTAGGCTGCCTTGGGACGTCCTCCCACCTCCTTGGCCGCCACCCCTTACTCCTATATAAGTAGATCCATCTAGTAGCTTTTTCCTTGGGATTTGTTTAGTTAAAAGTTAGCCATTGCAACTTCGTGTACTTCGTTTGTGTCCAACGACCAGACCAAGACCGCTTACGGATCCCCACCTTTATCAATACTTCATATATACTCGCAATATTCAGATTGCTTTTATCATATTCTTGCTTGTTCTTCGATTGCTTGCAGGAATAGACCTTCGTGGTCAGGTTGATTGTGCTCCGGCGTGGTCAATAACCTCTCGGAGTTGGTTTAGCGATTGCTAAGGCGCAACGTCGTGCACGTTTGTAGTCGGATCGTCAAAGTCGTCTCCACCAAATCGATAGTTATCATCTCATCGAAAGATCGGGACACCCCCGCCTCTATCAAGTGGTATCAGTTTTCAGGTTGCTCGGTGAGAATTTCCAGTTTTCCTAGATTAGATTTACTTTCTTACCTATTGTCCAAGAAAAAGCCACAAAAAAGAGTTAGATCTATTCATCCTTGGTCCAAGCCAGTCTGAGCCTTTGCAATTTTCTTTTCATTGATTGCATAGTTGAATTATCGATTGCATTGTCGTGTCGAGTTGCTGGTCTTAGTGTCTAGTTCGTTTAGAGTTTCGAGTTCTGTTCACATTAGTCACGCCACCGCTGCATCATTATCTCTTCCGCTGTCCACCACCCATCCATCAATTTCCACCACGTGCTACCCACCATTCATTGTCATAATAATAGTTGAGATCGTTCACATCTTCACTTGATCCAATCTGCATCTTATCTAGTTTGTTTTGGAAAGAGGGAGAAAAAAAGAGAGAAAAAAAAGAGAGAGAAAAAAGGAAAAAAAAGTCAGAGAAAAAAAAGGAGAGAAAGAAAAAAAAGTGTGAGGAAAAAAAAGAGAGAAGAAAAAAAAATCGGCACAAACTTTTTCAGGGGAAAGTTGGAGACAAAGTTGTTGATATATCCTGCTTGGCTGTTGTTTCTTGTTCTACTAATCATGACAGGATCCAGAGTCAATTCATGGGCTTTGTCGATCGCGGGAGACGTGCCACCACCTTTGCAAATGACACAACCGTCACGAGAGGTGCACAAACATCCAAATGCACATGATCAGGTTAATGTATCTATACCACCATTTAATGGCCGTTTTAAACCTGCTTTATATATTGAATGGGAGTTCGACATAAAAAATATATTTGCTTCCCATAATTTCGATGAACATAAAAAGGTTAAGGTTGCGGTTGGTTCTTTCACTGGTTATGCTTTGGTTTGGTGGAGTGAATATTGTCGGTTACACCCTGATTATATACCTACTACTTGGGATGATTTGAAACTTGCCATGCGACATACTTTCGTCCCTGCTTATTATACTCGTGACATGATTAAGAAGTTGCAACACTTAAAACAAGGTAGTGAAACTTTAACAAAATATTATGATGATTTACAAACTACCTTGTTGCATTCCTCTTTAGAAGAAAGTGAAGATGATTTTATGGATAGATTTTGGGGAGGATTAAACCGTGATATTCAAGAGATACTAATTCATGAAGAGTGTTATCCTATGGACCATTTGTTTCATCTTGCTTGCAAAGCTGAACAGGAAATAAAACGACGTGTTGGCCACGAGGAGAACAAGCGCACGGTGCACATTCCAAGAGTTGATATGATTGTTCCTTCAACTACTAAGCATACTATGACAACCACATCCGTTGTTGTCAGGACTACATCACCTCCACCATGTGACACATCGCCCCCGAGAGTGGCTACATCATCTGAGTTGATCATAAGAGGTAATGACAAAGGTACTGATCTTCCATCTCTACATGAGAATGATGAATGCCTTGTCAATTTGTGATGAGGACATGACTACCTTGGATATGACAAAAAATATTGCATATATGCATATTTGTCAGGTGATTTCTAGTGCAAACTATTCAATAATCTATTTATGTTATCCAGAACAAAAATACTTCACACACTTTTGTGTTTTGTCTAATTGCAGGTGTATGGGATATTTGTACAATCCACATATGAAGATAAGGAAGAAAGAGATGTTTATTTGCTGTCCAAAAAGTTCTCTCACGTCACTTTTGGCCCAAGAGAAGATAGAGTCCAAGTCTCTCACGTTCTGGATTCAGATTCGGACTGCACAGACATACCTGACTCAAAACGCACACAAGTTTTTCATACGGACTCCGAATTGGGTGATTCTTTTTTTGTTGGAAACTAGATTTCGTGCACTTTCCAACCCAATTGGAATCACCTTCAAATTCGTCCGGAGCGTTGAGTTGTGGACGAAACAATCTGATGCTGTAGCAGAATCCGAGTCAAACTACAAGTCCAAAGGTGTTACATCACCTCCACTTGGGCCCATTGGCCTTGTACGACCTAGATTTAGTTTTAGGCTGCCTTGGGACGTCCTCCCACCTCCTTGGCCACCACCCCTTGCTCCTATATAAGTAGATCCATCTAGTAGCTTTTCCTTGGGATTTGTTTAGTTAAAAGTTAGCCATTGCAACTTCGTGTACTTCGTTTGTGTCCAACGACCAGACCAAGACCGCTTCCGGATCCCCACCATTATCAATACTTCATATATATTTGCAATATTCAGATTGCTTTATCATATTCTTGCTCGTTCTTCGATTGCTTGCAGGAATAGACCTTCGTGGTCAGGCTGACCGTGCTTCCAGCATCGTCAGTAACCTCAGGAGATTGGTTTAGCGATTGCTAAGGCGCAACGTCGTGCACGTTTGTAGTCGGATCGTCAAAGTCGTCTCCACCAAATCGATAGTTATCATCTCATCGAAAGATCGGGACCCTCGCCTCTATCATCTTGAGGGTCTTCCCGTAAGGGGTCTTGCATCCAAGATGGATCTTCTCCGAAGAGGAAGCGGTCTCTCTCGATGGAGTAGATCCGGATGGATGAGCAAAGCTCTATCTCAAATGAGCTAATCCTTTGCTAACCATAATACAGAGCTCGGGGACAAGTATATACAGTCCAAGGGGTAAGTGGGGGATACATGGGGTGAAACCCCTTTCACTGCATGTAGGCACGGCGGTAGTACCGGCCATAGGGGCGGTTGTACTGCTGGGAGCCCAGGTGCTGGTTTCTAGAGATGTTCGCGGAAGGGAGTAGCGGTTGTACCCGTGGTTGGGGCGGTTGTACCAGTCTTTTGGCTGTTACGGGGATAAACCGATGTTGTACCGGCCTTCCACCGCTCGATCACAGAACCTGGACCGGTTGTTGGGCGGTAGTCGAGCGGTTGTACCGCCCGGGCGGGAGTTGGGTGATAATCCCCAAGTGCAGGGAATCATCGTAGAAATTCCCAAAGGTGGAAGTGATAAGTATGGAGTGTCGAACCCACAAGGAGCTAAAGGTAAGATCAATATTCTCTCAAGCCCTATCTACAACTGATACGACTCTACGTGCACCGAACGTTCGCTTCCAACTAGAAACAAGAAATAAAGCTGTGTTGTGGGTATAAAGAGGATAACTTTGCATGATATCGGAGAGCTAGAATATAAAAATAGGTGCTGTTATCATAAAGTTAGAATATATTACTAAATAATATAAATAGCGAGTGTGGAATAATGGTGGATCGGTGTGCGGAATTGTCCTAAGCAATTGTTAACAAGATCGATAGTCGTCATTGCAATTTCATATGAGGGAGAGGCATAAACAAACATACTTTTCCTACATGGATCGTATGCTCTTATGATTGGAACTCTAGCAAGCATCCACAAATACTAGAAATTCATTAAGGTAAAACCCAACCATAGCATTAAAGCATCAAGTCCCCTTTTATCCCATACGCAACAACCCCCTTACTCGGGTTTAAGCTTCTGTCACTCTAGCAACCCACTATAAGAAAATTATGAACGTATTGCAACACCCTACAGCGGGAATCCCTCACGCTTGCGCGACACGAAGGGAACCATAGTACAGCACCAAGATAAAACATACAACTCGTACCAATCGAGATCATCAATCAACTCAAAGACAAAAGATATCTACTCAAAACATCATAAGATGGCAACACATCATTGGATCATAATTTGTAGCATAAAGCACCATGTTCAAGTAGGGATTACAGCGGGGTGCGGGAGAGTGGACAGCGTAAAAGAGATGAGGATTGTGATGAGGATGGTGATGTTGATGAAGACGATCACCACGGCGATGATTCCCCTCCCGATGGCATTCCGGTGCCACCAAGAGAGAGGAGGAGAGGTTCTCCCCCTTGTGCTTCCTCCTCCATGGCTTTCCCCCTCTGGTCCTTGGCCTTCATGGCGATGATGGCCCCTCCAACATCCTCCTCCATGGCCACTGGTGATGATGGCCCCCTCCGGCAGGGTGCCAAAGAGGGCCTATATTGATTTCTCATAGCTACAGAGGCTTGCGGCGGCGGAACTTCTGATCTAGGTTAATTCCCGAAAGTTTCAGTATTTATAGGAATTTTTGGCATTGGTTTCACGTCAAGGGGGTCTCCGGGCTGTCCACGAGATAGGAGGGTGCCCCCCCCAGGGGGGCGCGCCCCCCTGTCTCGTGGGCAGCCCGGGACTCCTCTGGCCCAACTCCGATGCTCCGTGGTCTTCTTTTGGTCCAGAAAAAATCCTCAAGAATTGGCACGTCAATTGGACTCCGTTTGGTAACCCTTTTCTGTAAAACACTAAAACAAGGAGAAAACAGAAACTGGCACTAGGCTCTAAGTTAATAAGTTAGTCCCAAAAATCATATAAAATGACATATAAATGCATATAAAACATCCTAGATGGATAATATAATAGCATGAATACTTCATAAATTATAGATATGTTGGAGACGTATCAGCATCCCCAAAGCTTAATTCCTGCTCATCCTCGAGTAGGTAAATGGTAAAAGAAATAATTTATGAAGTGTGAATGCTAGCAGGTGCACAAGTTTGATCAATGATAATTCCAATCACATTTTCTATCATCAAAATGTGTCATAATAGTAGCTTATCTCATAAAACTTTTCATGATCAAGTAACAATCTAGTCACAATGTCAAGCATGGTTCAGAAACTTCATTGAGAACTAACAAACTATAATCTCAGTCATTAAAGCAATTGCAATTTATCATAACATCAGAAAGAGTCAAGAATAGAGCTTTTTCAGCAAGTTCACATACTCAACTATCATATAGTCTTCTACCATTGCTAACACTCACGCAATACTTGTGGTTATGGAGTTTCAGTCGGACACTAAGAAATATAGGGGCTTATTGTGCTGCCTCCCAACGTATTCACCTTTAGGTGATGTCAACAATAATAGCCTATGCCAACTTACATCCAATTGGATATATATATCCCGATCTTTCAAACACGAGGAGCTTGCCAAAGGATAAAATGAAAAAGGGAAAGGTGAGAATCACCTTGACTCAAGCATAAAGTAAAAACATAAAGTAAAAGATAGGCCCTTCGCAGAGGGAAGCAGAGGTTGTCATGCGCGTTTAGGGTTGATGCACAAAATCTTAATGCAAAAGAACATCACTTTATATTGCCCCTTGTATGTGGACCTTTATTATACAGTCCGTTGCTTTTATTACATCCACAACAAGATCGACAAAGCTTATTTTCTCTGCACTAATAAGTCATGCATATTTAGAGAGCAATTTTTATTGCTTGCACCGATGACAACTTACTTGAAGGATATTACTCAATCCATAGGTAGGTATGGTGGACTCTCATGGCAAAACTGAGTTTAAGGGTAATTGGAAGCACAAGTAGTATCTCTACTTAGTGCAAGGAATTTGGCTAGCATGAGGGAGAAAGACAAGCTCAACATGTTTGGAAGGTCAATGACAATATACTTTAACTGAGATGTCGGAAAACATAAACCATTACGTTGTCTTCCTTGTCCAACGTCAACTCTTTTAGCATGTCATACTTAATGAGTGCTTCACAATCATAAAAGATGTCCAAGATAATATATTTGTATGTGAACCTCTCTTTCCTTATTACTTCCTATTAATTGCAACGATGACCAAAACTACGTTTGCCAACTCTCAACAACTTTTATGCCTCATACTTTCTATGTGTGAAGTCATCACTAACCATGTTATAAGCATATGAAACATATATAAATTCAGATTTATGACATTCAATTCATTCCCCCCATTTACTCATAGGATATACATGAAGCACAAGAGTAAATGACAAACTACTCCAAAAGATACGAGTGAAGGATACTGAGTAGGCAAATAACTAACTAGCCATGGGAAGGTTCCTTTTCTATTCAAAATTTCAGATCCAATGATTTTATTCAAACAGCAAGTAAAACAAAATAAAATGACATTGCAAAGATAGCACAACTCATGTGAAGAAGCAAAAACTTAGGTTCAACCGATACTAACCGATAGTTGTTGAAGAAGAAAGGTGGGATGCCTAACGGGGCATCCCCAAGCTTAGATGCTTGAGACTTCTTGAAATATTTATCCTGGGGTGCCATGGGCATCCCCAAGCTTGAACTTTTGTGTCCCCTTAATTCATCTCATATCACGGTTTCTCTTTTCATCAAAAGCTTCATCCACGACAAACTCAACAAGAACTCGTGAGATAGGTTAGTATAAACCAATGCAAAACCTTATCATTTTCTACTGTAACAAATCACTAGAATCATTATTCAACATTGCATACTAAATGTCTCTGCATATTTAATACTCCTATCCTCAGATAGAATCATTAAACAAGCAAACATATGCAAACAATGCAAAAATAACAGCAATCTGTCAAAACAGTACAGCCTGTAAAGAATGCAAGAGTATCAATACTTCCCTAACTCCAAAAATTATTAGAGAAAATTCACACTGTATTATATTTATCAGATCTCATTATGCAAAAGGTTTCAACATTATATCATGCTCTGACTTTTCTAGGGAATTTTTGCAACAACGGTAAACTTTTCTGTTTTCAAACAGCAACATGTATACTAGAAAAATAAACATGGTAAAGGATATCCTTGACATTTTTATTGAAAATAAACATGCAAAACACTATTCTAAATAACATCAAGCTAATACTAACAAAAGAAAAATGACGCTCCAAGTAAAACACATATCATGTGACGAATAAAAATATAGCTCCGAGTAAGATGTACCGATAGTTTTGAAGACGAAAGAGGGGATGCCTTTCGGGGCATCCCTAAGCTTAGGCGCTTGAGTCTTCCTTGAATATTACCTTGGGGTGCGTTGGGAATCCCCAAGCTTAGGGTCTTTCCAATCCTTATTCTCCTCATATCGATATCTCACCCAAAATTTGAAAACTTCAATCACACAAAACTTAATGGAACTTCGTGAGATAGGTTAGTATGATAAAGAGTAAACCATGCACTTTGGTACTGTAAAAGACAAGGTTCATAATTGTTTTCACATAATTCTTACTGTAACATATCATTTCTACAATTTATATTTAGAAATATAAGCCATAGAAACTAGAAAACAAGCAAACTATGCAATGAAAACAGAATCTGGCAGAAACAAAACAGTCTGTAATGATCTGAACAATAACCATACTTCTGCTACTCCAAAAATTATGAAATAAGTTGGTGGACGTGAGGAATTGGTCTATTAATCTTCTTCAAAAAGAATCAACTCAAAATCACTCATTTGTAAAAAATGACAGCTAATTTCGTGAGCGCAAAGTTTCTGTTTTTTACAGCAAGATGACATACTCTCACCCAAGTCTTCCCAAAGGTCTTACTTCGCACTTTATTGAAACAAAAGCTATAAAACATAATTAATACAGTAGTTTAATCATGTAGAAACACAAAAACAGTAATGATAAATATTGGGTTGTCTCCCAACAAGCGCTTTTCTTTAATGCCTTTTAGCTAGGCATGATGATTTCAATGATGCTCGTATAAAAGAAAAGAGTTGAAACACAAAGAGAGCATAATGAAGAATATGACTAGCACATTTAAATATAACTCACTTCCTTTTCCTAGGGATTTTGTCAGCACACAATTTATAGGAACAAAAGTCAACTAGCATAGGAAGGCAAAACAAGTATAACTTCAAAACTTTAAGCACATAGAGAGGAAATTTGACATTAGTGCAACTCTTACAATCACATATTCCTCCCTCATAATAATTTTCAGTAGCATCATAGATAGCAACTTGTTCTCATACTCAATTGGAACCTCTTCCGAAATAGTGGAATACTAACTAAAGTTGACACTCTTCCAAATCCACTTTCATAAATATCGTACGAAGATTCAACACCCTCCAAGATAGTGGGATTACTAATTCCTAAAGTTGACACTCTTCCAAACCCACTTTAAATTATAGTATTATTCATACTCCAAAAGATATAAGTGAAGTTCATGGGGCATTCTACAAATCAATGAAGATCTAACTCATACTAGCATGATTTAAAGAAAAAGAAAAACACAAAGGGCACAAACAATGTGAACAAAACAAAAACCAAGGTATACCGATATTTGTTGAAGAAGAAAGATGGGATGCCAACCGGGGCATCCCCAAGCTTAGATGCTTGAGTATCCTTTGGAATTTTTACTTGGGGTGCCTTGTGCATCTCCAAGCTTGAACTCTTATCTCTCTTTATTCTTCTCACATCGGTAACTCCTCGTTCTTCAAATACTTCATTCACAAAAACTTAAACAAAAACTTGTGAGATCCGTTAGTGTAATAAAGCAAACTACCACTTTAAGGTACTGTAAATAACTGATTCTTTGTTTATATTGGTGTTAATCCTACTTTATTCCAACTTCTCTATGGTTCATACCTCCACATACTAGCCATAGATGCATCAAAATAAGCAAACAACACACGAAAAACAGAATCTGTCAAGAACAGGACAGTTTGTAGTAATCTGGAAGTTTAGTAAACTTCTGTAACTCCAACAATTATGAAATAAATTTGAAAATTTGCAACATTTGTACATAAGTAATGTGCAAAAAGTTTCATATACATTTGACTTTCCAGTAAAAAATGTAAATTCATGCACTACAGCCAAAGTTTCTGTTTTTGTTCTGCACAAAGTAAACAAGCAATCTAATCATCCTACAACCAAAGTTTGGCACATTATTTTTATAATACAATGGATATATAAAAGGGGATAATTATTTACAGAGAAACTTCCATGAAAAATTCTACATTGTTTCCGTGAGCATGAACACAAGTGCTCAAGGTCGACCCTCACTTCTTCAATGCATAACTTTCCAATCACTTCTCTTTTCAAAAAACTTTTTTAGGCATGAGAGGCAAGTAAATATTTTTTTTGGTATTTTCAATCTTTTGAAAAAAAATTGTATGTTTCACCCACAAATAAACAGAAACAAAAAAGGAAAAACAAAATCTACTAAGTAAATAAAGCAAACAAGCACACACGAGAATATCAACCCCACGCTATTGCTCCCCGGGAACGGCGCCAGAAAAGGGCTTGATAAACCCCAAGTGCAGGGAATCATCGTAGCAATTTCCAAAGGTGGAAGTGATAAGTATGGAGTGTCGAACCCACAAGGAGCTAAAGGTAAGATCAATATTCTCTCAAGCCCTATCTGCCACCGATACGACTCTACGTGCACCGAACGTTCGCTTCCAACTAGAAACAAGAAATAAAACTGTGTTGTGGGTATAAAGAGGATAACTTTGTATGATATCGGTAGAACATAAAAGTAGGTGCTGTTATCATAAAGTTAGAATATATTACTAAGTAATATAAATAACAAGTGTGGAATAATGGTGGATCGGTGTGCGGAATTGTCCTAAGCAATTGTTAACAAGATCGATAGTCGTCATTGCAATTTCATATGAGGGAGAGGCATAAACTAACATGCTTTTCCTACATGGATCGTATGCTCTTATGATTGGAACTCTAGCAAGCATCCACAAATACTATAAATTCATTAAGGTAAAACCAAACCATAGCATTAAAGCATCAAGTCCCCTTTTATCCCATACGCAACAACCCCCTTACTCGGGTTTAAGCTTCTGTCACTCTAGCAACCCACTATAAGCGAATCATGAACGTATTGCAACACCCTACAGCGGGAATCCCTCACGGTTGTGTGACACGGAGGGCACCATAGGATAGCACCAAGATAAAACATACAACTCGTACCAATCTAGATCATCAATCAATTCAAAGACAAAAGATATCTACTCAAAACATCATAAGATGGCAACACATCATTGGATCATAATATGTAGCATAAAGCACCATGTTCAAGTAGGGATTACAGCGGGGTGCGGGAGAGTGGACCGTGTAAAAGAGATGAGGATGGTGATGTTGATGAAGACAATCACCACAGCGATGATTCCCCTCCCGATGGCATTCCGGTGCCACCAAGAGAGAGGAGGAGAGGTTCTCCACCTTGTGCTTCCTCCTCCATGTCTTTCCCCCTCTGGTCCTTGGCCTTCATGGCGATGATGGCCCCTCCAAGATCCTCCTCCATGGCCTCCGGTGATGATGGCCCCCTCCGGCAGGGTGCCAGAGAGGGCCTAGATTGATTTCTCGTGGCTACAGAGGCTTGCGCCGGCGGAACTTCCGATCTAGGTTAATTCTCGAAAGTTTCAGTATTTATAGGAATTTTTGGCGTTGGTTTCACATCAAGGGGGCCTCCGGGCTATCCATGAGATAGGAGGGTGCCCCCCCAGGGGGGGCGCGCCCCCCTGTCTCGTGGGCCGCCCGGGACTCCTCTGGCCCAACTCTGATTCTCCGTGGTCTTCTTTTGGTCCAGAAAAAATCCTCAAAAATTGGCACGTCAATTGGACTCCATTTGGTAACCCTTTTCTGTAAAACACTAAAACAAGGAGAAAACAGAAACTGGCACTAGGCTCTAGGTTAATAAGTTAGTCCCAAAAATCATATAAAAATGACATATAAAAGCATATAAAACATCCTAGATCAATAATATAATAGCATGAATACTTCATAAATTATAGATACGTTGGAGACGTATCATTGGGCGGTACATGGGCGGTTGTATCGGGATTTATGGGCTGGGTAGATTCTCTTCATGCTCTTGATGTCCAACTTGCACTGTAACTTCTCCTTGGTTGCTTCCTTGGTACCTAAGGACACAAAGCATATCGTTTGAGGTAGTAGCCATGTGTCAAGCGGGTCAAAGGGGAGTTCAACATGGAGAGAGTTAACCTCGTTTTCGATAGTTCTCGCACGAGCTCTTGTCATTGGTCCAAGTGGTGTCGTGGTTGATGTAGGATGGTCCATGGCGATGACCGTGGGATGCTCCGCATGACAGGGCCATCACCCGCTCCGCCGCCGTAGCCCGGAGGCGGGACGTAGCCTTCGTGGCCGCCACCCCACTGCCGGCCACCGTGTACATCACCCGCTCCGCCACCGCGGCCCGAAGGCGGGAGGTGGTGGTCGTGGCTGCCACCCCATCATCGGCCATCATGGCCGCCAGCCCACCGTCGACCGCCGGGATCATCACCAGCTCCGCCACCACCGCCTGAAGGAGGGAGGCGAAGGTGGAGGCCGGCACGTGCGTCTACGACCTTGCGCGCTACATCAAGTTCCCGTGGGAGGAGGAGGAGCACCTCATCAAGCATGCAAAGAGCCTTACCGCAACCATGGCTGTAGCACACGTCAACGCAGAGGCGAGGAATTAGGAGATCTACGAGCAGTCCGACAGTTTCGAGAGGGGTCGTCTAGAGCGGCCGAGGGCGTTCGAGGTGAGCATCGCTGAAGGTGCAGCATCGGCAGGCACCGTATTGCAGTTGTCCAGCTCGTCGGTAGGCTCCTCCTCCTCTTCCTCTTACTGAGCGCGCTCGACAGAGGAGAGGCTGTCGGAAGTAGTACAAAGCCCCTCCTCCGTAGTAGTCGTATTTAGGGGCTATTTTGTTCAGTTCATCTGACTATAGATGTGGTGGAACTGTACAACGTACTTAAAATTAGCTAGTATATATAGTTGAACTAGCTATTTCAGTAGGTGGTTGGCAACAATTGGGGAAACTTTGGTCACTTCAGCTGTCAAGTTGAACTGTCTGTATAAATTAAGAACGACTGGTTAATCTATGAATGAAATCTATGCTTAATTACTGAATTTTATTTGCAAAACTAGATAGTGCTAGTGATTTTTAGCTGCATATTTTGACAAGTCGCAGTGTTGCAAGGATTGACAAATGTCAATGTTACTAGATCAACAAATGTCAATCTTTCCAGTTTGACAAATGGCAATATACCCAATATGACAGATGCAAATCTTACCAAATTGTCTATATCTAGTTGCACACTGGTCATCCAAAAAATAGTTTGCGTTGAAGGGAGGTATAAATCCTACTTGCCAAATTTTCTCTTGGCTTAGCGCCGAAGTCTCGCTTTACATACCTTGTTCAATCTGAACCGTTTGCGAAGAGGAGATGCACAAATCCTACATGGAGAATTTTCCCTTGGCTTACTGCGAAAGACCATGGCTCTTACTTTGCATAGAGGTGTTCTATCTAAAACGTTTGCAATGAAGAGCTGCACAAATCCTGCTCGGCACATTTTCCCTTGGCTTACTGGGAAGTTGTCCGTTTACATATGGATGTTCATCTAAAATGTTTGCGATGTTACAGTGGCAGCTATTTGTTGCAAAATGCCTTTGTTGGCTTTTATTCGAGTGCGCCTTCTCTCAAAATGGACATGAAAAATACCATAGCATGTCAGGTGCCATTCCATGATAGCATGCCAAGTTTCATGAATTTCAGATGAGTTTTGGATTTACTAGAATTTAAAAACAAAGTATCTCAACGTTTTGCCGGCAATCAACAGTGCCCTGGTGTTTGAAATTCATTCCCATTTCTTGCATGGGACCTAAGCATGCACCCAAGGACACAGATTTGATTTTTCAACCATTTTTTATGCACTCGAGCATGTGCATGTAGTTCAAATTTTAATTATGCACATAAAATGCCTACAAAACCTAGCTAATGTATAAAAATGTCCAAACGAACCCCGAAAAATTCCAAAATTTAACACAACACTCTTGTTATTCTACGTTGACACTAGAAAAGTTTTGAAAGCAATAAGAGGCAACGGATATCGTTTCGTCCCCAAAGGTGGCACGTTCCCTACCGAAACCATTAGGCTTGTTCTGAGAAGCTCTGGTTTGTGCGAAGCTTATACCCAATCCTGCCCCAAATGGGACAAAAATTTTACCAGGACATGTTGATGCTGCTCCATGATAGCATGCCAAGTTTCATGAATTTTAGACGAGTTTTGGATCTACTAGAATTTAAAAACCAGGTATCTCAATGCTTGCGGCCGAGTAACAGTGGCAGGGTGTTTGACATTCATTCCCATTTCTTGCATGGGACCTAATCATGCAACCAAGGACACATATTAGAATTTTCAACCAATTTATATGCGTTAGAGCAAGTGCATGTAGCTCAAGTTTGAGTTATGCACATAAATGCATTGAAAACTCAATTAATGTATAAAAATGTCCAAATGAATCCCGAAAAATTCCAAAATTTAGCACAACACTCCTGTTGTTCTATGTTGACACTAGAGAAAAAATTGAAATCAAGAAGAGGCAACAGATATCATTTCATCCAGAAAGGTGAAATGTTCCCTACCGTAACCATGAGGCTTGTTGCGAGAAGCTCTAGTTTGTGAGAAGCTTATAGCCCAACCTGCCCCAAATGGGACAATATTTTAACCACTGCATGTTGATGCCATTCCATGATAGCATGTCAAGTTTCATGAATTTCAGTCGAGTTTTCGATTTACTAGAATTTTCAAAACCATGTATCTCAATGTTAGCGGGCGAGTGACAATGGCGAAGGTGTTTGACGTTCATTCCCATTTCTTGCATGGGACCTAAGGTTGCAACCAAGGACACACATTTTATTTTTCAACCCGTTTTACATGCACTGGAGCATGTGCATGTAGATAAAATTTGAATTCTGCACATGAATGCATAGAAAACTCAGTTAATGTATAATAATGTCCCAGCAAACCCCAAAAAATCCTAAAAGTTGACACAACACTCATGTTGTTTTACGTTGACACGAGAAAAATTTTGAAAGTAAGAAGAGGCAACAGATATCATTTTTTCCCCCAAGATGGCACGTTCCCTACCGAAACCATCAGGAATGTTGTGAGAGAAGCTCTGGTTTGCGAGAAGCCTATACCCAAACTTGCCACAAATGGGACAATATTTTTACCACGGCATGTCGATGGCGTTCCATGATATCATGTCAAGTTTCATGAATTTCAGACGAGTTTTCGATTTACTAGAACTTTTGATGAGGACATCAATACCATTGTTACACCACAACCCCTACTGCTATACATACTAGAACAATTACTAGAGCTCTCACACGCCACTTAAATTACCTAGTACTTTTGTTTCTTGGTAATGATTCTAATGTTCATGAGAATATGATGCTGCCTAAATTGGATACATTTCTTTTGCTTACAAATGAAGGGCCTAGCTTCGAAAATGATGAACATCGGAGCAAAAACCAACATGTAGATGATGGCATGCGCAAGGGGAACAAGAACGGAGTTTCAAGTGATGATTTTAGGACTATGAAGCCACCATAATGAGTGCATGAAGGCTTGGACAAAATATACAAGATGCCACTTCACAAATTTCGTTGAGAGGCTATTATAGGTGTTGCGTGACCTTGTTATTGGGACATGCCCATCTAATTTCGAAATACATAAGTATAGGCAGTTTTTTGGGTCTGTATGTGTGGGGAAACCAGAGATAGGGTTGGTTTCGTACCCCTCTTCCAAGGGTCACGAAATTCACCCCCTCTTCCTCCATATATACAGCCTTTAGGGCATCGTTTAGACTTTGGGTTTTCTTTAGATTAAAAGTTAGCCATAGCTGCAACTTCGTTTGTGTTCAACGACCAGATAAAGGCGGCACAGAACCCCACCTTCATTAATAAAGCTTTCCACTTATATTCGCAATATCCAGATTGCAATATCAGTTTCTTGCTTGTTCTTCGTTTGCTCGCAGGAAAACAGACCCTCGTGGTCATGGTTGATCGTGCTCCAGCGTGGTTAATAACCCCTCGGAAGTTGGTTTAGCGATTGCTAAGGCGCGACGTCTCGCACGTTCGTAGTCGGATCATCAAGGTCAACTCCCACAGAAAACGATGCCACCATCTCATCGAAACATCGGGACACCTTCGCCTCTAGCAAAAAGTATCAGATTTCTAGGTTGCTCGGTGAGATTTTACAGTCTTTTGTAGTTTAGATCGAGTATGTTTTTCATACCTACAGTCCATGAAAAACCCACAAAAACTAGGGATAGTTGATCATATCCAACCAGTCTAAGCCTTTGCATATTCTTTTTAGTATTTTGCATTGTTGAATTTGCGGTTGCATCGTCGTGTCAAGTTGCTGGTCTTAGCGTCTAGTCTTTTAGAGTTTCGAGTTCTGGTCATAAGTTGTCACGCCGCCGCCGCACCATCATCATCGCCCCTACTATCTACCACCACCAATCCGTATCCATATACTATCACCGATCCGTATCCATATACCACCACCGATCCGTATCCATATACCACCACCGCTACCATATACCACCACCGCTGCCATATCCTACCACCATATATCCACCACCAATCCGAGTTCCTTTTATATTAAGTTTGTTTTTGTGATCCATCTATTTTCTGATTCGTGTTTCCTTGCCTAAGTAGGTCTCAAAAAAATGTCTGGACAACCCCGGGTAGTTTTTAGGCCAAAATTTCGGCGACCGAAAATAGTTTTTCCCTATCCTGTTTTTAGGTCCCAAGGAGCGTCTTGATACACTCGCCATCATAATGATTTTTTGTCGCACTTTTTTGTTGTCGCTACCCTGATTTCTGAAAAAAATAGTCAAAAAATTCCGTGCCTATCCTGTTATTTTGATTTGGGAAGAGTTTTGGGACACTCGCCATTATAGTGAATTTTTGCAAAAAACAAGGAGCGCAAAAAAATAAAAATAAATTGCAGAGTGTGATTTTCCCTTGTTTTCGTGCCACGTCGTGATTTCATTGTTCTAGGCTCGCGTCTCTAGCACAGTCTAGCCTAGGACCAGCACAGTACCGTCATTGAGCGTGTATTCAACTTTGCATCTCTGAATTGATTGTTCCTTACATTTTTGCTACCATATCATAAGCCTTCCTAGCTCCACATACATCTACATCGTGCGTTTGACACCACCTAGAAATCGCTCAGTCCAAGCTTTGAGAGTTTTGACTACAACAGTTGCCGATCACCACCTGCTGTTGGGTAAGAACTGGTAAGAATTTGAGGTTTGCTTGACGGATTTGTGGTGGACCCGCCACTTTCTAGTTGTCTATAGGATCATATTCTTGTGTGTTTCTATTGCTGCTAACCATGGCAGGACCACAAGCCGACGAGATTGACTAGGAGAACATGACGAACAAGGAGTTGCATGATAAATTTCAGCTAATGATGAGTGGCCAGGCGAGAGATGTGCTAAACATATTTGAAGAGGCCATGGAGAAGAGAGATGGCATGGACAAGTCGTTTGAAACAAAGATGGATAACAAGTTTAATGAATTGCTCACGTGTCTTCCCCAACCACCCTCGGCTGCACTTGTCGCACCTCTGCAACGACAACAACAACGCCCCCTTCCGAATCAGTTAGGACGAGTGAAGCATGTTCCTATTGGGGATGGCCAAACTTCTAATGCTTCTCTACCTATTGTTGATGCTTCTTTGGTTCCTACTACTGCTACTGCTGCTGCTGAGGAGGATGACAATTATGCGGGCGATTACGAGGATGAGGTTGATCAAATTCAGAACTACGTGCAACCACCAGCACCAGGTCGTCCACATGCAAATAATCGTAATGGTAGGGCTGCACTACCAGCTCAGGTACGAGATTATGACCATGTTCCTAAACTGAAATTGAATATTCCACCATTTGAGGGTCGATACATTCCTCATGTCTATCTTACTTGGGAGTTAGAAACTAAACAATGTTTCACATGCTTACAATATCCTGAGGATAGACGTGTTTCTGCTTCTGTTTGTCAATTCACTAGCTTTGCTTCTGTTTGGTGGTCTGAACATTGTAGATTATATCCTATTCCAGCTACTTGGGCTGCTTTGCAAACTCTTATGCATACTCGTTGGGTTCCACCATATTATCAACGTGAATTACTTCAAAAACTGCAGCATTTGAGACAAGGAAAAAATTCTGTAGAGGAGTATTATCAGGAATTACAAACTGGCATGATTTGATGTGGTATTGTTGAGGATAATGAAGCTATGCTTGCATGTTTTATGGGTGGATTAAATAAAGAGATTCATGCTTGTAAAGCTGAACATGAAGTGCAGGATCGACAGGCATTGGCGAGAACTAATTTTTTTTGCAGGTCGATCTTCATCATGGACACCGCGTACATCATCTACTCCCACACGTCCTACTACAATACCACTAACTTCAGCCACCAATTCCAACCGAGATACAAGAAAACAGGCACCACCACTACCATCTGCCAAGAGTACACCTTCCGATTTCCGCACTAAGCACTTCTTCATCCATGGCATCAATAGGGCAAACACATGATACTATTTGTCGTCGTTGCAAGGGTGGAGGTCATTATGCGAGAGAATGCCCATCTAAGCGTGTAATGATTGCTACTAAGGATGGTGGGTATGAGTCTGCTAGGGACTAGGATGAGGAGACTTTGGCTCTTATTACAAGTGAAGATCACGATGGAGATGATTCTGAACATGAGACACAATACATGGCTGCTGGAGACGCTGACATGTATGGAAGTTTAGTTACTCAACGTGTTTTGAGTGTCCAGGTCACACAAACTTGGTAAATCAGAGGCATAATTTGTTCCATACAAAGGGAGTTGTGAAGGAATGTTCTGTTCGCGTCTGTCGGTGTCAAACCCGGCAGATCTCGGGTAGGGGGTCCCAAACTATGCGTCTGAGGATCAAAGGTAACAAGAAACAGGGGACACGATGTTTACCTAGGTTTGGGCCCTCTTAATGGAGGTAATACCCTACTTCCTGCTTGATTGACCTTGATGAGTATAGGGGTTACAAGAGTTGATCTACCTCAAGATCATGATGGCTAAACCCTATATGTATAGCCTGTATGATTTATGATTGCCTCTACGGACTAAACCCTCTGGTTTATATAGGCATCAGAGGGGACTAGGGCTGTACAAAGTCGGTTTATAGAGGAAGGAACTACACATCCGGACGCCAAGCTTGCCATCCACGCAAAGGAGAGTCCCATCTGGGCATGGGAGAAGGCCTTCTGTCTTGTATCTGTATGGCCCATCAGTCTGGCCCATGTCACATAGGCCGGCTCCTCGAGGACCCCATAATCTAGGACTCCCTCAGTAGCCCCCAAACTTGCCTTCAATGACGATGTTGTATCCGGCTTCATGTCTTTGGCTTTGCAAGGAGGGTTCTCCATTGTACTTTGTATAGTTCGACTTTTACATTAAATACCGTATCCTTCAGCTTCTATGTTCCCATCGCCTCAGCTTCCACGTGTCAAACGAATACGAAGGGTCTAAGTATTTTTATAGGTAACTACTTGACCACGTAGGGAAGGCATCTATTAAAAGAGATTGAACCTCAGATGCCATTCCTCACCAGGCAAAGATCCACAGAGCTTTGCCATAGGAAACCATCCAAACATGGTTGGTGCTCCTAGTTCTTCCTCGCGTCCCCACGGCCCTCAAAAAGGCGATTGGGAGAGCTGCTCGGTATCCCATGCCCAGTTGACCAAGCTTCAGATGCAGGGGTATCTCCCTCCCCCGGATCTAGTCCCCATTCGGGCGGGATTAACTTCCATCGACGACGAAGCCCTGGCGGAGAACTTCCCCAATCCTACTCAAGGGGAGCAGGTGTGCTTTGTTTCCTTCCTGCTGAGAGGTGTGGAATTTCCGATTCACCCTTTCCTCAGAGGTCTCCTAGAGTATTACGGCCTCCAACTACACAATCTCATGCCAGGCTCCATCCTGCACACCGCGGGCTTCGTTCCTCTTTGCGAGCTGCCTGCGAGGCCCATTTCGAGTTATGGAGGAAATTTTACTACCTCGTCCCCCGCTCCCAAAAGGGATCCATATTCAAGGTGGGCGGCGCTGAAGTATGGCACATAGCCGGAACAGGATACCTGTCCGGCACTCCGAAGAAGGCATCCGAAGAGAGGCCCTCAGAATGGTTCTACATTGAAGACGTTGTTCTCCCGGACCCAATCCGGCGCGGTCTTCCTAAATTTTCCACTACTCCTTTAAGGAAGCGTGCCAGTTGGTGCCCCCGAAGCTTTAAGGAAGAAGATAGTGCAGAGATTAAGTGGCTAGTGAGCAAGATCAGAATACTTGCCCACTCCGGAATTCTATAGTCGAGGTAATGGCGATTGAAATAACGTGATGCGTTCAGCCACTCCAATCCAGAGGGCTTCCCAAGTGGCATTACAACGGGGAGGACGACGGATCACGCTGTGGGTGCAAGGGTCCGGACAATTTTGCCTCTTTGGCAGCCATGTTGGTTGATCTTTACAAAGAAGAGAAGGAAAGCTTCCTCGCCTTAAATGTCGAGAAGGTTTCTCCATGCATAACCCCATTCACTGGGTGAGTTTTTGATCATAGGCCTCACCCAATCTTTTTCCTTAATTACGCTTAGTCGGACTTAATCCGGCTACCTTTAACAGGAATGGAGAAAGGTCATCGCGGGGATCTACAGCCCCGCTCCGCAGCCGGAGAACCATATTTGAGACCTATAGATCCTGGATTTGAAGTGGATCCGGATATGTTTATAGAATTTAAGGAGGGAGCCTTTTATTAGGTGAGCTACGACGACACGGAAGTGGCCATTATAGTCGATTACCCTGGCCTTCTCCCCTCCTCCCATGTAAGTACTCAGGACACATCTCCTCAAAAAGAGTTTTCCCCTTGCGACTCACCCACCGCACTGTATCGGTGATGTGGAGCATCCTACGGTCATCACCATGTCAAGAGTCCGTTTGGCAAGTGACACGTGCGACCTCTACTTCTCATACATAAAGGTGAATCTTCTCCTTTACACGTGTTCACTTAACCCCTTCGAGGATGGTATACTACTTGACACTCCACTCGTGTGCATGCATAGGTATTGCCGGAGCTTCACGGATGACAAGGAGGAGTGCAAGCACCAAGGAACAACTACACCATCCACGAGGGAAGCATGGAAGAGAAGACGGAAGAAGAAGGAGCTGCGGAGTCTTCAGCGACTAGACGACCGGAAGCCTCCGGACGTCCGACAAGTCCCAGCGCACGGACGACCGACACCGACCGGACGACCGGTGCAATGGTGACAGAACGATATTTACGGAAGTCCGAAGACTTCCGGACGTCCGGACCGTCCCGAGCTTCCGGATGTCTGACCCCCATCGGACGTCCGACGCCTGTGTTCGCAGCCGTGGGCCTTTGGCCTTGTATCTCTCTCCCACTTACCCCTTCATGGCTTATACTATAAATAGACCTCCCCCTCATCCTTTCTCGGGTTAGCAAATATGATAGCTCATTCTTAGGTGATCTTTGCTTCTACCTCTACTCTTGAGAGAGAGAGAGACTACCACTCCCATGGAGTTCAAGACCTCCATGTGAGAAGATCCCGCGGGATTCAAGACCCCCTTTGTGGGAAGATCCTTTTAGGATTCAAGCCCTCATCTCCTTCATAGGATTTGGGATGAACTCTACCTTGTATCTTTCTCTTTGTTGTTCATGTACCTTGTAGATCTTTTGTGTTTGATTGTCTAGTGGATGTGTGATTGGACTTGTTCTTGAGTGTTTCCCCGTGTGATTTCTCCCCGTTCTTCCCCGTGTTCATCGTGTTCTTCGAGGGATCCCACTCCAAACGTGAAAGATCGGCCTACACCGGGTTAGCCCCGTATCATATGGTATCATGAGCCACGTTTATCACGTATTTGGAGTCCCTCCCACCGTTTTCTAGCCTTCTTTTGCTTGATTTCGTCCTAAAATTCGAAAATCCCCACCAAAAATAGCCCAATTTTTTTTTTGTGATTTGTTGGTTTGATGATGTTTTGTTGATTTTGATCCATGGATTTGCTTGGTTTTGAGTGGATCTAGCATTTCCCCAAGTTTCCCCATCTTCCATCCACAAAATCTCGTCAATTTTGACCCCGAAATCTCCATTTTCCGCCCAAAATCGCGTCCCGGAACTCAATTCTCGCGTTGACCCCGACCCACCGGACGATCGGCGTTTTACGGACGTCCGGACCACCACGAAGCACCGGACGTCCGACCTTTCCCGGACGACCGGAACCCCTAACCTGAACCAAATTTACGGATTTCCCACTTTCCCGGACGTCCGACGTCCCGGACGTCCGTAACCTGTAGTTTAAGACTTCGGCTGATTTTTGTTTTATCCATAACTAATTCATCCGAACTCCGATTTTAACGTTCTTTAGCTCGTTTTGAAGCTATTGACATCCCCCATCCCACAAAAATACTACCAGCACCATTTGACTCCATAAAATTTTCGAAAATTTGGCAAGTTTGCCTAGGCCTTCCACCACATCATCCGCATAGCCACCACCGACTTCCGCAACCTAACCCATTTTGCTTGCCATAGCATTAGTGGTTGCTTGAGTAGTGATTCGAGTCTCCTAAGGTGTTTCGGCTACTTAGGGATGATTGCTTCTTCATCAACCACCACCACCACTTCCGCATTGCCAAGTGCAAACCACCACCGCTTTTCGCTACTACCATTTGACCTTTGCCTTTGGAGAATTTGAGTTTGCGGTGTTTTCCGTTTCCTAGGGTGTTTCGGCTAACTCGGAACGGGTCGACATCGGCATCACCGCCTCTCATCATCGCCAAGGACGATAACCTCGACGACACCATTGTATATTCCCTTGCAATTGCATTGTTAACCCCTAGCCCATTTTGCGTTACTTGCCTATCGAGACTAGCCATTTGAGTATTGCCGTGCCACGTTACTTGTGCACATTAGTGATCTACACCATCCATTGCATACATACCATATCATATTGGTATCATATCTTGTGTCACAAGTTTGTTCCCGCATATACACAATTGCTATCTTGGTTTGTGCATTGTGCAAAAGTGGCCATATAAAAAAAGCTTTTAAGCAAAGAAAAAGAGAGCAAAGAGCTTGTAAGCAATAGCCATAGCATCACAATATATCATATTGTATCATACTCGATCATCTTGGATCATCTTGTGAGAAACACCGGGAACCATACATATATAGCATACTTGGGATAGAAAGTTTATCCATTTTGCATGTATAGGTTGTGCACAAGTGTCGTATCCGCCTATTGAGCAATCGTGCTAGCGTCTCTCTTGAGTTGTGCAACACGAGCGTTTTCCGTGGATTCCACATTTTGTGCTCATTCCTTGGTTGCACGACCCCATTTATCTATCCGTGTGTGTGTTTTCGTGTGCCACAAATTGCTATTGGCCTACTTGTTTCGCTTGCGAATTTGTGAATCTCTTTCAACATTATTGACTCTTGCTAACATTTTGCATCAAATTTTTTGTGCCACTATCCTCACCGAGCTCTACCATAAGCTTTACTTGATAGGTGCAAGTGAACAAGTCTGGTACCAATTCCACTATTCTTTCATTTCACATTGAGTGAAATGGGATACATCCTCAACTTTGGGAAAAGGTAACTTGGTATTGTTTATCTCATTTCCTACTCACCTTTGCTTGAGTCTTGTGATGGATAGGCAAGGCATTTCCCCTCCGGTCTACAACAACAATGACGAGTTCAATGCCACGGAAAACAACTACGACGCCAAGATGCAAGCTAAAATGGAGGAGATCAAAGACCTCATCAAGTCCTACAAGAGATCTTCCCCATCTTCGAGAAGACGCACAAGAGCACATCCTTCCGAGCGACCATCTCCGGCAAGATCACATCGGCATCGACACCATCACCAACAAGAACGCGAAGGTCAAGAGCTCAACACCAACAACCGCTCAACGACTTCACCATCTCCCTTGGCATCTTCGCCAAGCAAATTCAAGGCATCTTCGCATACAGACATACGGCATGTTCGCCAACAAGCACCTCAAGACTACGCTCAAGAGAAGCTCCCCAAGCTCAAGTCCGCGACTTCCACGAGCTACTACGACCTCGACATCGACCATGCGATTCCTTTCTATGGAACTCAAGAACCCGAGGAGTACCTCGAGTGGGAGCGTTTGATGGATGACTACCTCAAGCTACATCAAGTCCCTTCCGAAGATCAAGTGAAGTGCACCACAAGAAACTTCGACGACTATGCATCGGCATGGTGGCTTCACACACCTTTGGAGAGCTACGAGATGAGTTGGCCCAAGACGAAGAGAGCTTTGCGGCGAGAGTTTGTGCCTCCAACCTACATGGAACAACTTAAATGCCAATTGGAGAACACCATCCAAGGATCCAAGTCCATCAACGCGTACTTCAAGGAGATTAATAATGCCTTGCGATGAGCCGGCGTGGACGACCCCATTTGGATGAAGTTCCACTTCATGATGGGATTGAACAACGACATCTCCAAGACAATCTTCCTCGAGAACTATGAGTCCCTCGACGACAACTACATTGGTGCTCTCAAGGCGGAACAAGAACTCATGAAGGCCAAGGCTTCTCCACCCCAAGCAAACTTCACAGCGACCAAGCTCTACGACAAGCATGAGGCTAGTACCACCATGATGTCCAAGCCCGACGAGCTCCAAGATGATGCTCCCAAGTTCGACTTCACCGCCATCCCTCTTTGTGGCATTGATGATGCCGAGTCTACCTTGACTCTTTATCAAGATAGTGCAGCGACGAGTACGACTACGGAGACCTTCAAGGACCAAGTTGTGGAGACGAGCGACAAGGTGGCGAGCAAGGATGATGCTTCCATCTTAGGAGACGAGAGTGATGATGTGCCATCTTCGGCCTTCAGCCACAGCAACGATGACGAGATGATCGAGCATGGGATTTTCCCTTCGGTCATGGAGGAGAGTGATGATGTGCCATCTTCGGCCTTCATCCACGGTGACGACGACGAGATGGTTGAGCATGGGATTTTCCCTTCGACCACGGTGACGTATGATGACTTGAGTGAGTTTTGCCACCATATTGAGAGTGAGAGTGACTTCACCACTAGCCCCATATATGACGAGTTGCCCCAATTCCCATGTGAGGAGAGCCACAACCCCCACCACTTGAGTGAGATGAGTGACTCCACCATATGTGACTTTGAGTGCACCTACTTGGAGGGAATGAGTGAACCACCACATAGAGAGAGTGAGATAGTTGATAGGTCTCATGAGGACATTTGCATTTCTAACAACTTGACCTCTACCTCTATTGTGTCTTCTCATTTGGTGCTAGGTCCCATTTATGATGACGCGTCGATCCTCGACGACTTCGTCCTCCCTTTGGACAAGACGATGGCCATGGTGGAATACGATGCACCCCCCACATGGTTCCATCAAGATGAAGATGACCACCATTTGGTCTTTCCCACCTCACCTACACCACTTGAGTGGAATGACAAAGGTAACATAGGTGACAGTGATGCTCTAGTCCCACTAGTGGACATTCTTGACATTGATTGCTTGCATGATGTTGATCCACCTAGTTCCATGCTTCATGCTAATATGATTTCCCCATGTGATGATTTGCCCATTTATGATGAGTATGATGATTCTCATGTGGAGTCTATTAGTTGTGATGCCATATTACATAGGATTTCTTGTGACAATTCATTAGGTCACATCATGTTTGATGACCCGCTTGACTTGTCATATGCTATGCATGAGATCAACCATATGTATTATTTGCAATCTCTTCATAGTGACTATGCATATGCCATTAAAATAAACCCAATTTGCACATATGGCATAGATGACAAGCCCATGGTTATTGGCATTTGTTTTTCTTGTGATGATATTGATATGCTCCCTTTGCATAATTTATCTCATATGTCATGCCATGCCCACCTAGCTTCGGATATGCATTGTTTTGGATGTTGTCCATTTTCTCCATGTGATATTGCTCATGAGGAGACCCCCATAGTTTCCTCATGCATTTTAGGAGATTTTGATCCACCCCATTCATTGCATGATCCCAATAATTATGTGCACCATATGCTCCCCATGAATGAAAATCCTATTGATGTGCCATATAATTGTATGCTCAATTTGCATCCCCATCGTGTCACATATAATAACTATTCTTTCATGATGGATGACATGTTCTTATACCATGCATCAAATTTCTTTGAGTGATGCTTATCTTGTGCTAACTCAATTGTGCACATACACATCATGATGGATGATGTGTACATTTACCACGCGCACAATTTTTTTGGTTTGTGTCTCTTTTGTGTAGGTACCCATGAATACTTGTCAACCTCGCAATCCCATGAGTTGACAAAATGAGCTCTAGAGAGCAATGATGATTTGGGATCCCATGGATCATCTTTCCCACCGCTCTCTTTACGCAAATACTACGCGCATTCATTCTACATGGCCCTCACTTGGCTATGGGTTATTGTTCATTACATATCATATGCCCATCTTGCCATGTTCACTTTGCATGATATACTCATTCCTATGCCTTTGACATGCATTTGTGACCCATGCTTTGCATTACACATGGTGATTGATTCTAGTACTTGTATGTGTATTTGCAAGCTTGGTGAAGATATTGCTTGTTCTTGCCATGCTCCTTTTGTGCACCATTCCTATGATGATACTTTCATCTTGCTTTCTATTCGTGCTTGCGATATGTCATGTGCATTCCCTATGCCTATTATTTGCTCACATGACATGATTTCCATGATTTACTCTAGTGTGCTGCATCTTCGCTCCACTAGTTTGCACGACTTGATTACTATGCTTGCTTATGTTGCATCACCATTTCATGCGGTTGATGACAACCATCTATATGCTTTGCACATGATTCATATTGCTTCTTGTCATATATCTCCATGTGTTGCCTCTCTCATGCTAGATGATTTTCCATGTATTGAGTGCAACAATGATTCTCTTCTTTCTCATGAGATTGCCCCCATAGCATTCTCGCATATATTTGGAGATTTTGACATAATCCTTGTGAAGCATGCTTGTCTTACTTCTTTGCACCATATACCTAGTGCCATGAATATAGCCATTGTTGCATCATATTATTCATGCACTTGTGCTTCTAATGGTTTTGTGCAAAAGATGAGAACCATCCTGATGGATGATGTGTTTGTCTACCATGCGCATACTTTCTTTAATTTTTTTTCTGCATGTGTAGGATACTTGGACTTTGTGTCAACTTCCACTTCACGTGAGTTGACCATTCGAGCTCTTGAGAGCGAGCCTCATACATTCTACCACTTCGGCATTGTGAGGAATGCACAACGACACACTTTCAAGGTGACATCCTTCTTGAGCTTGGATATTGTGGATCATACTTCATGTGTTGCTTGCACCATTTGCATGCATGTTCGAGATATTGCTTTCACCCATGATTGCCACATTTCCATGCTTCATGACATATATACCTTGTGTGTTGCATCCAATTCTTGGACTACTTGCTACTATCATATGGTTGGTTGCACCAATATCATTTCTTCACATATGCCATGTCCCTTTGCTTGTCACATGCTTGACTTGATTGCCTCACACATGATGCACAATTGCTCTTTCTATTGTGTTGAGTGCCACACTATATTCACTACACCCTATGCACATTATGCTTGGATTGTCTTGCACTTGACCCATGTGTTTAGACACTTCATTTTATTTGGTGTTGTGAATACTTCCTATGCCTATCATAGACCTTTCATTGAGCAATTTGTGAATGCTTGCTACGACCTCGAGGTATATGCTTATTATATTGTCACACATATTTGCATCTCTACCTCACGTTTGCATACTTGTCCACATGATATTTTTAGTTGTGCTCGATTGATATGCTTACATGCCATGTCACAATCCTTTGTCACACCCGATGCTATGCTTGATGATGACACTTGTTTGGTGAATCACCTCTTGAATGCTTGGTTTTGCACTAACGCTAACCACATTTATTTTTCCAAGTGTTTGTTGTTCTTGCTTCTTTTGAAGTAATCACTAGACGGTGCGACATTGGAGAGTGCCCATTTCGAGTTTCAAGATGATGAGTGCTTGGTGACCGACCACTTCGACACGGCACCGCCATCTATTTCCCATGGTGATTTGGTTTTCGATCCGAGGTTGGATCTTTTCCAAGGGGGAGGGGACGATGCGGAGCATCCTACGGTCATCACCATGTCAAGAGTCCATTTGGCAAGTGACACGTGCGACCTCTACTTCTCATACATAAAGGTGAATCTTCTCCTTTACACGTGTTCACTTAACCCCTTCGAGGATGGTATACTACTTGACACTCCACTCGTGTGCATGCATAGGTATTGCCGGAGCTTCATAGATGACAAGGAGGAGTGCAAGTACCAAGGAACAACTACACCATCCACGAGGGAAGCATGGAAGAGAAGACGGAAGAAGAAGGAGCTGCGGAGTCTTCAGCGACCGGACGACCGGAAGCCTCCGGACATCCGACAAGTCCCGGCGCACGGACGACCGACACCGACCGGACGACCGGTGCCATGGCGACAGAACAATATTTACGGAAGTCCGAAGACTTCCGGACGTCCGGACCGTCCCGAGCTTCCGGACGTCCGACCCCCATCGGACGTCAGACGCCTGTGTGCGCAGCCGTGGGCCTTTGGCCTTGTATCTCTCTCCCACTTACCCCTTCATGGCTTAGACTATAAATAGACCTCCCCCTCATCCTTTCTCGGGTTAGCAAATATGATAGCTCATTCTTAGGTGATCTTTCTCCTACCTCTACTCTTGAGAGAGAGAGAGACTACCACTCCCATGGAGTTCAAGACCTCCATGTGAGAAGATCCCGCGGGATTCAAGACCCCCTTTGTGGGAAGATCCTTTTAGGATTCAAACCCTCATCTCCTTCATAGGATTTGGGATGAACTCTACCTTGTATCTTTCTCTTTGTTGTTCATGTACCTTGTGGATCTTGTGTGTTTGATTGTCTAGTGGATGTGTGATTGGACTTGTTCTTGAGTGTTTCCCCTTGTGATTTCTCCCCATTCTTCCCCGTGTTCATCGTGTTCTTCGAGGGATCCCACTCCAAACGTGAAAGATCGGCCTACACCGGGTTAGCCCCGTATCAATCGGGCTCCCAAGGGGCGACGCTCGTCTAATCGTACTACGGCAAAGGCGTCCTCCAAGAAGACGACGCTTGCACAGGGCGAGTCTTTGAGAAGAAAGGCAAACAATGATACTGATGGGCCCTCTCTAAGGGAGTCCTGGATTATGGGGTCCTCGGACAGCCGGACTATATGCGTATGTCGAATTTTTGGACTATGAAGATACAAGATAGAAGACTTCGTCCCGTGTCTGGATGGGACTCTCCTTTGCGTGGAAGGCAAGCTTGGTGGTTAGGATATGAAAATTCCTTTCTCTATAACCGACTTTGTGTAACTCTAGCCCCCTCATGTGTCTATATAAACTGGAGGGTTTAGTCCGTAGGACAACAACAATCATAACCATAGGCTAGCTTCTAGGGTTTAGCCTCTCCGATCTCGTGGTAGATCAACTCTTGTAATATATCATCAAGATCAATCAAGCAGGAAGTAGGGTATTACCTCCATCGTGAGGGCCCGAACCTGGGTAAACATTGTGTCCCCTGTCTCCTGTTACCATGAGCCTTAGGCGCACAGTTCGGGACCCCCACCCGAGATCCGCCGGTTTTGACACCGACACTCTACTTCATCAAAGAGGTATAATTTTTTTAACACACACTCAATGGATAGATCGGACAGTGACGTTTCCTGTTGTGCCATATCATAGGAGGAGAGTACGCTGGACTATATCCGGAGACCTGGACGGCCATGCACAGGCTAATCTGGCCCTGGACCCTACCACAAGGACTGTGGTTGACGCGGGGGCAATGTTGGATTGTCATCTCCCAGAGGATTCGGATAATTTATTCGTCACCAACTCTGAAGTGGAGAGTGTGATGAACATCGGCGGCGGAGAGCGGCTATGCGCGACCCAAATTTCACCGAAGAGGCATTCAATGCTTTCAGCTCAGTGGATGCATACATCCGAGCTGCTTGGGATGGACTTGCTGGAGCCACTCATCGGCTTTCAAAGGATATGCGGGTAAGAACTTTTGTGCAGATTTAATAATCATATGCAAGTAGCCCTCGAGTCTTAAAGCAGTTGGCCCAACTGATTTAAGGGTCGTTACGTCATCAGGTACTCACGGAGAAAAATAACACATTATCCAAGGAGCTAGAAGAATGCTGAACTAAGTTAACTGTTGCCACCGCCGAACTGGAAAATTCAAAGAAATCCAAGAAGGCACCTAATGGTAAGGACAACATTAGCCTGGAAATAAATTTTGTGCCTACAATGATTTTGCTTAAATATGCATCATTTTGTTGGTAGTGTCGACAGATCAGCTGGAGGAGAGGCTAAGGGCTGCTCAAGAGGACAAACAACATGCTGAAGGGCAAGAAACCGCTGGTCAACGTGTATTAACACGGACCATTAATGAGAAGAACAAACTGCATGATGCAAACATCAAGCAAGCTGAAGAACTGAAGGATGTAAGAGCCCAACTATTGGATGCCTTGAAGGAGAACAAAAAGCTGAAAGGTGGCGTATTCAGTATGCTCTTTAACCTGACTTTCGCACGGTCACCTAATGGAAAGTTTTACGAGTTTGTTGCTGTAGGTGTGCTAACTGGGCTTCCCGAGGGAGAAGTGTCTTGATTTCAAGGCGACCAGCTACAAGAGCTGTCCAAAGTGCACAAGCAAGCTCGGAAAGCAATGAGGAACATGGCTAAGGCTTTATGGCCATCAGATTCTCCTCCCAGAAGTATGGAGGAGCTTGTGAATTTATGCAGGGGAGCTTGCTACGTCTTGACCTTGCGTTGGTTTTCCTTGAAGAGAAAAGGGTGATGCAGCAAGGTAGCATAAGTATTTCCCTCAGTTTTTGAGAACCAAGGTATCAATCCAGTAGGAGGCTCCTGAGAAGTCCCACGCACCTACACAAACAAACAAGAACCTCACAACCAACGCAATAAAGGGGTTATCAATCCCTTCACGGCCACTTGCGAAAAGTGAGATCTGATAGAGATAATATGATAAGATAAATATTTTTGGTATTTTTATGATATAGATTGGAAAATAAAAGATGCAAATAAAAGTAGATAGAAAACTTATATGATAAAGGATAGACTCGGGGGCCATAGGTTTCACTAGTGGCTTATCTCAAGATAGCATAAGTATTATGGTGGGTGAACAAATTACTGTCGAATAATTGGTAGAAAAGCAAATAATTATGAGATTATCTAGGCATGATCATGTATATAGGCATCACGTCCGTGACAAGTATACCGACTCCTGCCTACATCTACTACTATTACTCCACACATGACTGACTCCTGCCTGCATCTAGAGTATTAAGTTCATGAAGAATAGAGTAACGCATTAAGAAAGATGACATGATGTAGAGGGATAAACTCATGCAGTATGATATAAAACCCATCTTTTTATCCTCGATGGCAACAATACAATATGTGCCTTGCTGCCCCTGCTGTCACTGGGAAAGGACACCGCAAGATTGAACCCAAAGCTAAGCACTTGTCCCATTGCAAGAAAGATCAATCTAGTAGGCCAAACCAAACTGATAATTCGAAGAGACTTGCAAAGATAACTTGATCACACATAAACGAATTCAGAGGAGATTCAAATATTTCTCATAGATAAACTTGATCATAAACCCACAATTCATCTGATCTCAACAAACACACCGCAAAAAGAGTTACATCGAATAGATCTCTAAGAAGATCGAGGAGAACTTTGTATTGAGATTCAAAGAGAGAGAAGAAGCCATCTAGCTAATAACTATGGACCCGAAGGTCTATGGTAAACTACTCACAAGTCATTGGAGAGGCCTTGGAGATGATGTAGAGGCCCTCCGTGGTCGATCCCCCCTCCGGCGGAGTGCCGAAGAAGGCTCCAAGATGGGATCTCGCGGATGATGAAGGTTGTGGCGGTGGAAATAGTTTTTCGTGGTGCTCCTGGATGTTTTCGGGGTACATGGGTATATATGGGAGGAAGAAGTAGGTCAGTGGACGCTCGAGGGGCCCACGAGGGTGGGGGTGTGCCCAACCCCAGGGGGCGTGCCGGGCACCCTCGTGGCTGCCTCCTCTGTTACTTGACGTCCACTCCAAGTCCCTTGGATCACGTTTGTTCCAAAAAGATCGCTCCCGAAGGTTTCATTCCGTTTGGACTCTGTTTGATATTCCTTTCCTTCGAAACACTCAAATAGGCAAAAAAACAGTTATTCGGGCTGGGCCTCCGGTTAGTAGGTTAGTCCAAAAAATGATATAAAAGTGTAAAGTAAAGCCCATAAACATCCAAAACGGGTAATATAATAGCATGGAACAATAAAAAATTATAGATACATTGGAGACGTATCAAGCATCCCCAAGCTTAATTCCTGCTCGTCCTTGAGTAGGTAAATGATAAAAACAGAATTTTTGATGTGGAATGCTACCTAGCATAATTCTCAATATAATTCTCTTTATTGTGGCATGAATTTTCAGATCCAAATGATTCAAAATAAAAGTTCATATTGACATAAGAAATAGTAATACTTCAAGCATACTAACTAAGCAATCATGTCTTCTCAAAATAACATGGCTAAAGAAAGTTATCCCTACAAAATCATATAGTCTGGCTGTTGCTCTATCTTCATCACACAAAGTATTTAATCATGCACAACCCCGATGACAAGCCCATAATTTGTTTCATACTTTAGTAATCTCAAACTTTTTCAACTTTCACGCAATACATGAGTGTGAGCCATGGACATAGCACTATATGTGGAATAGAATGGTGGTTGTGGAGAAAACAAAAAAGAGGAAGATAGTCTCACATCAACTAGGCGTATCAACGGGCTATGGAGATGCCCATTAATAGATATCAATGTAAGTGAGTAGGGATTGCCATGCAACGGATGCACTAGAGCTATAAATGTATGAAAGCTCAACAAAAGAAACTAAGTGGGTGTGCATCCAACTCGCTTGCTCACGAAGACCTAGGGCATTTTGAGGAAGCCCATCATTGGAATATACAAGCCAAGTTCTATAACGAAAAATTCCCACTAGTATATGAAAGTGACAACATAGGAGACTCTCTATCATGAAGATCATGGTGCTACTTTGAAGCACAAGTGTGGTAAAAAGGATAGTAGCATTGCCCCTTCTCTCTTTTTCTCTCATTTTTTTATTTGGCCTTTCTCTTTTTTTATTTGGCCTCCCCTCTTTTTTGGTGGGCTCTTTGGCCTCTTTTTTTTATTAAGTCCGAAGTCTCATCCTGACTTGTGGGGGAATCATAGTCTCCATCATCCTTTCCTCACTGGGACAATGCTCTAATAATGAAGATCATCACACTTTTATTTACTTACAACTCAAAATTACAACTCAATACTTAGAACAAGATATGACTCTATATGAATGCCTCCAGCGGTGTACCGGGATATGCAATGAATCAAGAGTGACACGTATGAAAATTATGAAGGTGGCCTTGCCACAAATACGATGGCAACTACATGATCATGCAAAGAGCAATATGGCATGATGCGTGTCATATAAACGGAACGATGAAAAGTTGTGTGGCAATATATCTCGGAATGGCTATGGAAATGCCATAATAGGTAGGTATGGTAGCTGTTTTGAGGAAGGTATATGGTGGGTGTATGGTACCGGTGAAAGTTGCACGGCACAAGAGAGGCTAGCAATTGTGGAAGGTGAGAGTGTGTATAATCCATGGACTCAACATTAGTCATAAAGAACTCATATACTTATTGCAAAAATCTACAAGCCATTGAAAACAAAGTACTACGCGCATGCTCCTAGGGGGATAGATTGGTAGGAAAAGATCATCGCTCGTCCCTAACCGCCACTCATAAGGAAGACAATCAATAAATAAAATTGTGCTCCAACTTCATCACAAAGCGGTTCACCATACGTGCATGCTACGGTAATCACAAACTTCAACACAAGTATTCTTTAAATTCACAATCACCCAACTAGCATGACTCTAATATCACCACCTCTATATCTCAAAGCAATTATCAAGTATCAAATTGATCATAGCATGAGAGATCAACAATTTCTACAAAATTAAGCCACCGCCGCGCTCTAAAAGATATAAGTGAAGCACTAGAGCAAAAATTATCTAGCTCAAAAGATATAAGTGAAGCACATAGAGTATTCTAATAAATTCTAAATCAAGCGGGCTTCTACCAAAAGGTCTGTACAGCAAGGATGATTATGGTAATCTAAAAAGCAAATACTAATATCATACAAGACGCTCCAAGCAAAACACATATCATGTGGCGAATAAAAATATAACTCCAAGTAAAGTTAACGATAGACGAAGACGAAAGAGGGGATGCCTTCCGGGGCATCCCCAAGCTTAGGCTTTTGGTTATACTTGAATATCTTGGGGTGCCATGGGCATCCACAAGCTTAGGCTCTTGCCACTCCTTATTCCATAGTCCATCAAATCTTTACACAAAACTTGAAAACTTCACAACACAAAACTCAACAGGAAATCCCATAAGCTCCGTTAGTGCAAGAAAGAAAAACCGCCACATAAGGTACTGTAATGAACTCATTATTTATTTATATTGGTGTTAAACCTACTGTATTTGAACTTCTCTATGGTTCATACCCACCAATACTAGCCATAGATGCATGAAAATAAGCAAACAACACACGAAAAACAGAATCTGTCAAAAACAAAACAGTCTGTAGCAATCTGTAACTCTCGAATACTTCTGGAACTCTTAAAATCCTACCAAAATATGAAGTCCCGGGAAATTTTTCTATTGATCTACATCAAAAAGAATCAATGCAAAAGCATGTTTCTGTGAATTACTAAAATTACTTTCGTTCGCGCAAAGTTTCTGTTTTTCAGCAGAATCGAATTAACTACCACCATAGGTTATCCTATAGGTTCTACTTGGCACAAACACTAATTAAAACATGAAAACACATCTAAGCAGAAGTAGGAAGAAATATTTATTACTAAACAGAAGCAAAAACAAAAAACAAAGATAAAATTGGGTTGCCTCCCAACAAGCGCTATTGTTTAATGCCCCAAGCTAGGCATAAAAGCGAGGATAGATCTAAGTAGTGCCATATTTGGCACTCCATTCTTCAATAGAGCACTTAAAATCCTTAGGAGTTTCTTTCTTTTTAGAAATGATTAAATTCCTAGGCAAGAAATCAAGAAGTTCGTTTGTAGCAAAAGGTTCCTTAATGATAGCGAGAAAATTGGGATGAACACTTATTGATTTGAGATCGACACTTCCTTTACTTGAAGATTCACCCTTATTTTTAGAAACATACATGACCTTGGCAATTTTGGTATAGGGAGTTGGGGTATTTTTTAGAGATGAAAAGGCAGACCCTAAGTTGGTGATAATGTCCTCCAGTTTACCAATTCTTGTATAATCTAAATCTATTCTTTCATTAACTATAGGTTCTTTTTCTTTAAAAAATTTCAAGGTAACTCCAACCCTAGATCCATATTGGGTAATTTGATTGTGGATATTTTTATCCCAATTTGCAATTAACTCAATAGTGGCAACTTTGTTTTCAATAACTTCAAGCCTTTGCATCACATGTTCCAAAGTTAAAACAGTTCCATTAACCAAAATAGGGGGTGGACCAAACAAATCTAACATGGCATTATAAGCATCAAAAGTATGAATACCCAGGAAATTTCCTCCGATAATGGTATCAAGAATATATCTATTCCAAGGAGTAATGCCTACATAAAAATTGCGAAGAAGAACGGAAGTAGATTGCTTCCTAGTAGATCTATTTTGAGCATTGCAAATTCTATGCCAAGCATCTTTTAAATTTTCTCCCTCCCTTTGTTTGAAATTGAGAACTTCATGATCGGGAGTATTAACGATAATAGGAGAACTAGCCATAGCGACAAGCACACAAAAGACAAGCGAAAAAGAGAGGAGATTGGGAAAGAGAGGGCGAATAAAATGTCAAGGGTGAAGTGGGGGAGGGGAAAACGAGAGGCAAATGGCAAATAATGTAATGCGAGGGAAATGAGTTTGTGATGGGTACTTGGTATGTCTTGACTTGAGCAAATACCTCCCCGGCAACGGCGCCAGAAATGGCTCGTTGACGGGAGATCAAATCTTGACTTGACTTGGTGTAAGCCTCCCCGGCAACGGCGCCAGAAATCCTTCTTGCCATGTCTTGAGCTTGCGTTGGTTTTCCTTGAAGAGGAAAGGGTGATGCACCAAGGTAGCGTAAGTATTTCCCTCAGTTTTTGAGAACCAAGGTATCAATCCAGTAGGAGGCTCCTCAAAAGTCCCACGCACCTACGAAAACAAACAAGAACCTCGCAACCAACGCAATAAAGGGGTTGTCAAACCCTTCACGGCCACTTGCGAAAAGTGAGATCTGATAGAGATAATATGATAAGATTAATATTTTTGGTATTTTTATGATATAGATTGGAAAATAAAAGAAGCAAATAAAAGTAGATAGAAAACTTATATGATAAAGTATAGACCCGAGGGCCATATGTATCACTAGTGGTTTCTCTCAAGATAGCATAAGTATTAAGGTGGGTGAACAACTTACTGTCGAGCAACTGATAGAAAAGCGAATAATTAGGAGATTATCTAGGCATGATCATGTATATAGGCATCACGTCTGTGACAAGTAGACCGACTCCTGCCTGCGTCTACTACTATTACTCCACACATCGACCGACTCCTACAGCATCTAGAGTATTAAGTTCATGAAGAACAGAGTAACGCATTAAGAAACATGACATGATGTAGGGGGACAAACTCATGCAATATGATATAAACCCCATCCTTTTATCCTCAATGGCAACAATACAATACATGCCTTGCTGCCCCTGCTGTCACTTGGAAAGAACACCGCAAGATTGAACCTAAAGCTAAGCAGTTCTCTATTTCAAGAAAGATCAATCCAGTAGGCCAAACCAAACTGATAATTCGAAGAGACTTGCAAAGATAACTTAATCACACATAAAAGAATTCAGAGGAGATTCAAATATTTCTCATAGATAAACTTGATCATAAACTCACAATTCATCGGATCTCGACAAACACACCACAAAAAGAGTTACATCGAATAGATCTCCAAGAAGATCGAGGAAAACTTTGTATTGAGATTCAAAGAGAGAGAAGAAGCCATCTAGCTAATAACTATGGACCCGAAGGTCTTTGTTAAACTACTCACAACTCATCGGAGAGGCCTTGGAGATGATGTAGAGGCCCTCCATGGTCGATTCCCCCTCCAGCGGAGCGCCAGCGAAGGCTCCAAGATGGGCTCTCGCGGATACAGAAGGTTGTGTTGGTGGAAATAGTTTTTTGTGGTGCTCCTGGATGTTTTCGGGGTACATGGGTATATATAGGAGGAAGAAGTAGGTTGGTGGACGCTCGAGGGGCCCACGAGGGTGGGGGGCGCGCCCACCCCCAGGGGGCGCGCCGGGCACCCTCGTGGCTGCCTCCTTTGTGCTTGACGTCCACTCCAAGTCCCCTAGATCACGTTTGTTCCAAAAAGATCGCTCCCAAAGGTTTCATTCCGTTTGGACTCCGTTTGATATTCCTTTCCTTCAAAACACTGAAATAGGCACAAAAAACAGCAATTCTGGCTGGGCCTCCGGTTAGTAGGTTAGTCCCAAAAATGATATAGAAGTGTAAAGTAAAGCCCATAAACATCCAAAACGGGTAATATAATAGCATGGAACAATAAAAAAATTATAGATACATTGGAGACGTATCAGAGCTCGTCGCTGTTTTGGGCTATGGAAGATATCAGCATGTCGAGAAGGCACACGAGAGGCCTGGGCCATGGTGAAAATGTGGTACACCAGATTTGATCCACATCATATGGCCCGGGTTGGACCTCGCGGACCAGATGGACAAGAAATTCCTGTTAGCTTAGCGTATGACCAAGTAAAGATAGCCGCTAAGTTTTCTCAACAGGATTGTAAACTAGACAACCTCTTAGATGGTCTAGAGGAGGAAGAAGTTTTTGAGTCCAAGTAGCAATGTACTTTTATCGGCAAACTTATCTCCAGCCAAATTGTAAAACGATTGTCATGGCAGACTTTCTGCTTCGACCTACGAAACCTAAGGTTTGGAATGTTTCCGAATACTATACCATCGGTAAACACCAAACTATGTTCGAAAACTAGGCAGTCCGGTCATAGTTGCTTGAACAGACAAGTTGTATTTGGGGAGTTATGTTATATTACATTTGATTGTAAGAAACATCTTCCAGAGAGAATAGTTTCGTTAAGGGTTCCTCTCCGTGGGCCAGCATGAGTTTTTTGTGCATGCCAAAGTTGTGATGCTAAAATTCATAGTACACATTATATTTTGGGGGCTTATATTGCAGCGAGGACAGTTCATCGTTTTTTCTCCGACCAATTATTCTCTTAAGAACACTAGCTTTCGGCTTCACTCGGCTGAGGTACACGTCTAGTTAACCCGGCTGTAACAATCGTAGAGGTGCTCCCTTTATGCCCTAGCCGAACAAGCGGGAACATAGGGCATAAGCACAGGAGCCAGGCAACCCATCTTGGCAAAAACTGAAGTCATAAAGGTGCACATAATGGCGGAGAAAATACATATATGAGTAGACAACACATATATACGGTGAGCTTGATGCTTGAAAAATAATAATGATAATAAGCTTCTATGAAAAGAAGCCCCCATGTATTGTTGGGTATGTACATTTAAGGATGTATGCCCCTCAAGTGTGCGGTTTATCCGACACGAGCTAGAATTCGCATAGAAACGAGAAAAAAGAAAAAAGTGAAAGGGAGAAAAGAAGGAACGAGGAAAAAAAGGTATAAGTGCGGACTTAGGCGTAGATCTTTGGAGCCGGGCACCGTTCCATGGGTTAGGTTGCAAGCGATTATCCGAAGCATTGGGAAGGCGATAGGCTCCTCCAGTGATAACTTCATCTATGATGAAGGGACCCTCCCATTTGTGCTTGAGCTTGTCCTTTTTCTTCTCTGGTATGCGTAGAACGAGTTCACCGACATTATAAGTCTTTACCCGTACTTCCTGCTTTGATATCGCTGAGCCTGCTATTGGTAGAATGCGGAACGGGCCTCCGTGACATCGCGCTCATCCTGTAGGCCGTCCAGATCATCCTGCCGATCGAGCTCGGCTTCTCTCTCTTCGTACATGCGCACTCGAGGTGAGTCATGAATAATGTCTCAAGGCAAGACTGCCTCTGCGCCGTACACCATGAAGAAAGGTGTATATCCAGTCGTGCGATTGGGCATGGTCCGCAGCCCCCAGAGTACGGAATTGATAACCCACAAGTGTAGGGGATCGCAACAGCTTTCGAGGGTAAAGTATTCAACCTAAATTTATTGATTTGACACAAGGGGAGCCAAACAATATTCTTAAGTATTAGCAGTTGAGTTGTCAATTCAACCACACCTGGATAACTTAGTATCTGTAGCAAAGTATTTAGTAGCACAGTGGTATGATAATAAAGGTAAGAGTGGCAAAGGTAACAAAGCAGTTTTGTAGTAATTGTAACAGTAGCAACGAAAAAGTAAATAAGCGAAACACAAGATGTGAAAGGCTCACAGGCATTGGATTAGTGATGGATGATTATGTCGGATGCGATTCCTCATGTAATAGCTATAACATAGGATGAGACAGAACTAGCTCCAATTCATCAATGTAATGTAGGCATGTATTCTGAATATAGTCATACGTGCTTATGGAAAAGAACTTGCATGACATCTTTTGTCCTACCCTCCTGTGGTAGCGGGGTCCTAGCGGAAACTAAGGGATATTAAGGCCTCCTTTTAATAGAGAACCAGACCAAAGCATTAACACATAGTGAATACATGAACTTCTCAAACTATGGTCATCACCGAGAAGTATCCCTATTATTGTCACTTCGGGGTTGTCGGATCATAACACATAATAGGTGACTATAGACTTGCAAGATAGGATTCACAACACACATATGTTCATGAAAACATAATAGGTTCAGATCTGAAATCATGGCACTCGGGCCCTAGTGACATGCATTAAGCATAGCAAAGTCATAGCAACATCAATCTCAGAACATAGTGGATACTAGGGATCAAACCCTAACAAAACTAACTTGATTACATGGTAAATCTCATCCAACCCATCACCGTACAGCAAGCCTACAATGGAATTACTCACGCATGGCAGTGAGCATCATGAAATTGGTGATGGAGGATGGTTGATGATGACGACGACGATGAATCCCCCTCTCCGGAGCCCCGAACAGACTCCAGATCAGCCCTCCAGAGAGAGATTAGGGCTTGGCGGCGGCTCCGTATCGTAAAACGCGATGAAATTTTTCTCTGTGATTTTTTTCTCCGTGAAACGGAATATATGGAGTTGGAGTTGAGGTCGGTGGAGCCTTAGGGGGACCATGAGATAGGGGGGCGCCCAGGGGGGAGGGTGTGCCCCCCACCCCCGTGGACAGGGTGTGGCCCCCCTGGTCTTGATTCTTTCGCCAGTATTTTTTATATATTCCAAAACTTGTCTCCGTGGATTTTCAGGTCATTCCGAGAACTTTTGTTTTCTACACATCAAACAACATCATGGCAGTTCTGCTGAAAACAGCGTCAGTCCGGGTTAGTTTCATTCAAATCATGCAAGTTAGAGTCCAAAACAAGGGCAAAAGTGTTTGGAAAAGTAGATACGTTGGAGACGTATCAACTCCCCCAACCTTAAACCTTTGCTTGTCCTCAAGCAATTCAGTCCATAAACTGAAAGTGATAAAGAAAAACTTTTACAAACTCTATTTGCTCTTGTTGTTGTAAACATGTAAAGCCATCATTCAGGATTCAGCAAGTATTATGAACTAACCATACTCACAATAACACATAGGTCTCACAATTACTAATATCAATGGCATAATCAGCTAGCGAGCCATAATAATAAAACTCGGATGACAACACTTTCTCAAAACAATCACAATATGATATAACAAAATGGTATCTCGCCAGCCCTTTCAGACACCGCAAAACATAAATGCAGAGCACCTTTAAAGATCAAGGACTGACCAGACATTGTAATTCATGGTAAAAGAGATCCGGTCAAGTCATACCCAATATAAACCAATAGTAATGAATGCAAATGACAGTGTGCTCTCCAGCAGGTGCTTTTCAATAAGAAGGTGATGACTCAACATAAAAGTAAATAGATAGGCCCTTCGCAGAGGGAAGCAGGGATTTGTAGAGGTGCCAGAGCTCGATTTTAAAATAGAGATTGAATAACATTTTGAGCGGCATACTTTCATTGTCAACGCAACAACTATGAGATGGCTGTATCTTCCATACTACATGCATTATAGGCAGTTCCAAAACAGAATGGTAAAAGTTTATACTCCCCCACCACCAACAAGCATCAATCCATGGCTTGCTCGAAACAACGAGTGCCTCCAACTAACAACAGCCCTGGGGGAGTTTTGTTTAATTATATTGATTTGCTTTGATCTTTTGGATCATGGGACTGGGCATCCCGGTTACTGGCCCTTTCTCGTGAATGAGGAGCGGAGTCCACTCCTCTTGAGAATAACCCACCTAGCATGGAAGATACAGACAACCCTAGTTGAAACATGAGCTGCTCGAGCATACAAAACAAAATTGCATTTGAAGGTTTGGAGTTTGGCACATACAAATTTACTTGGAACGGCAGGTAAATACCGCATATAGGGAGGTAAGGTGGACTCATATGGAACAACTTTGGGGTTTAAGGAGTTTGGATGCACAAGCAGTATTCCCGCTTAGTACAGGTGAATGCTAGCAAAAGACCGGGAAGCGACCAACTGAGAGAGCGACAACAGTCATAAACATGCATTAAAATTAATTCACACCGAATACAAGCATGAGTAGGATATAATCCACCATGAACATAAATATCGTGAAGGCTATGTTGATTTGTTTCAACTACATGCGTGAACATGTGCCAAGTCGAGTCACTCAATTCATTCAAAGGAGGATACCATCTCATCATACCACATCATAATTATAACTCATTCAAAGGAACATGTTGGCACGCAAGGTAAACTATTATAACTCATAGCTAATCAAGCATGGCACAAGCAACCATAATCTCTAAATGTCATTGCAAATATGTTTACTTCATAATAAGTTGAATCAGGAACGATGAACTCATCATATTTACAAAAACAAGAGAGTTCGAGTTCATACCAGCTTTTCTCATCTCAATCAGTCCATCATATATCGTCATTATTGCCTTTCACTTGCACGACCGAACGATGTGTATAATAATAAAAGTGCACGTGCATTGGATTAAGCTGGAATCTGCAAGCATTCAACTTAAGAGAGAAGACAAGGTAATATGGGCTCTAAGTTAAATAAACAATCATGCATATGAGAGCCACTAAACATTTTCAATATGGTCTTCTACTCTCAACCCCTAAAGGAATGAAAAGAAAATAAAGCTATTTACACGGGAAAGCTCCCAACAAGTAAGAAGAAGAATGATAAATCTTTTTGGGTTTTCAATTTAATCTCTACTACAAGCATGGAAATTAAACTAACTAATTTTTTTGGTTTTTCTTAAGGTTTATCAAACACACAAGAAGAAAGCGAGAAAAATAAAATTAATCTAACATGGATAATACAATGAAAGAGTATGAGCACCGACAACTAGAATAGTGTGTGAACATGAATGTAAAGTCGGTGAGAAATACGTACTCCCCCAAGCTTAGGCTTTTGGCCTAAGTTGGTCTATTGCCACGGACCGCGGCTACCCTCCCCGGTGTACTGTGAGGTGTAATCAGGATACCACTGGCTGGTCATCTCCTCCGGATCGCACTTGTAAGATGATGCACGATAAGGGTCCAGTGAAGGTTCTGGCTCAGGCTCAGGTTCTGGATTGGATGCTTGGCCTCGATGAGCGTACACCACTCCTGGCGTGACCAGAAAATTATCTGCAGTCAAATCAAACAATAGAGGCGCAGGCAGAATAATAGTCTCATTGTGTTTCTTATTAAATCTCAGGTTATACAGAAGCATCTTATCTTCGTTGTCAACAATAAACTCATGCGCTACCATGCTCTTGTAATCTAAAATGTAAGGAGGCAATATTGTCTCCTCTTTCTCATGGTGCGTAATAGGTATCTCAAAATATTTAGCAAGACATGGAGCATAGATACCTCCAAAGATGGGGCCTTTTGTACGATTCAGGCTTAGCCGTTTAGCAATGACAACACCCATACTAAAACTATTGTCTCCAAAAAAGGCATGGAGAAGAATAATAATATCAGGAACATTGAAGTTTCCACTATTTCCACGACCAATTAAGCATCTACTAGCAAATATGGCAAAGTAGCGTAAAACAGGAAAGTGTATGCTAGAGATTCTCGCATCGGAAGCCTTCTTTGAATCCCCTACAGTGATAGTGTTAACAAAGCCATCCACATCTTTACGACATGGTTCCTCTAATTTTCCCTCAAAGGGTATCCTACATACCGCGCAAAAATTACGTAAAGACATTTCCCTGAATTCATCATATAAATGAAATGATACTGAAGGCAGTGACTTCTTAGGATAATAATAAAAAAATTGCATGAAAGTATTGGTGAGTAAGAGATAATGATTGATCCGGTCGTGGAGGAAATCGGTGAGGCTTGCATTCTCGATCAAAGAATAAAAGTCTTCATAAATTCCAGCTTCTCTCAAGAAATTATCGCATAGCCATTCACACGGCCGAACTTCCGCTATGCGAGGAAGATTATACTTGGCATTTTCCTTCTCTTTAGCTTGTTTTTCCTAGGAGCCTTGGCTAGAAGAGCCCCTCAAAAATCTCCTTAACATTTTCTGAAAATTTCTGAAATTTTAGTAACTTCAAAAATAAAAGTGAATAAAACTAAACAAGATTGATAGCAACTACTCCTACAAGTGCCTAGAGCCTATATCATGCATTAGAATTACTTGGGACCTCACAAATTTAACATGCAAGGTCAAGAACATGGTCACCTATGCATCAAAAATTTGCAATGAATAAAGCACTAAAACAAAAACTAATTGGACCAATGGAGGAGTCACATACCAAGCAACAATCTCCCAAAGCAGTTTTGTGAATGGAGCTTTGAGCAAAGAGATCGAAAATTGCAGCAAAATGAGCTAGAACTCGTACTTGAGCTAGATGGGGATTTTTTGGGAGAATATGGAGTGTGTGGGTGCTGGCATAAGTGGAAGGGGGGCACCATGGGCCCACGAGACAGGGGGCGCGCCCAGGGGGTGTGGGCGCGCCCTCCACCCTCATGGCCAGGTGCTTGCCCCTCCTGCAGTGTTTTCAGTGCCTAAAATCCTCAAATATTCCATAAAAAATCATACTAAATTTGCAGGGCATTTGGAGCACTTTTATTTTCGGGATAATTTTTATTGCACGGATAAATCAGAAAAACAGACGGATAATACTATTTTTTCTTTATTTATTCTAAGTAACAAAAAGTAAAAAGAGGGTACAGAAGGTTGTGCCTTCTAGTTTCATCCATCTCGTGATCATCAAAATGAATCCACTAACAAGGTTGATCAAGTCTTGTTAACAAACTCATTCCGAATAACACGGAACAGAGAAATTTCGAATAACACTAAGTTACCTCAACAGGGATATGGACATCCCCAATAATAAGAATATCATATTTTTCTTGACAGTAGGAAGAGGAAATTCAAAACCTCCAATAATGATAGTTTGAACTTTTCCAATAGAATTGATGCTATGAACTTGAGATTGTTTCCTCGGAAAGTGTACCGTATGCTCATTACCATTAACATGAAAAGTGACATTGCCTTTGTTGCAATCAATAATAGCCCCTGCAGTATTCAAAAAAGGTCTACCAAGGATAATCGACATACTATCGTCCTCGGGAATATCAAGAATAACAAAATCCGTTAAGATAGTGACATTTGCAACCACAACAGGCACATCCTCACAGACACCGACAAGTATAGCAGTTGATTTGTCAGCCATTTGCAAAGATATTTCAGTTGGTGTCAACTTATGCAATTCAAGTCTATGATATAAAGAGAGAGGCATAACACTAACACCGGCTCCAAGATCACATAAAGCAGTTTTAACATAGTTTCTTTTAATGGAGCATGGTATAGTTGGTACCCCCGGATCTCCAAGTTTCTTTGGTATTCCACCCTTAAAAGTATAATTAGCAAGCATGGTGGAAATTTCAGCTTCCGGTATCTTTCTTTTATTTGTAATGATATCCTTCATATACTTAGCATAAGGATTCACTTTGAGCATATTAGTTAAGCGCATACGTAAGAAAATAGGTCTAATCATTTTAGCAAAGCGCTCAAAATCCTCATCATCCTTTGTCTTGGATGGCTTAGGAGGAAAGGGCATGGGTTTCTGAACCCATGGTTTTCTTTCTCTACCGTGCTTCCTAGCAACAAAATCTCTCTTATCATAACGTTGATTCTTTGATTGTGGGTTATCAAGATCAACAGCAGGTTCAATCTCTACATCATTATTTTTGCTAGGTTGAGCATCAACATGAACATTATCATTAACATTATCACTAGGTTCATGTTCATCACCTGATTGTGTTTCAGCATCAGAAATAGAAATATCATTGGGATTCTCAGGTGTGTTTATAACAGGTTTACTAGAAGCATGCAAAGTCCTATCATTTTTCTTTTTCTTCTTTTTGGAAGAACTAGGTGCCTCTAAATTATTTCTCTGAGAATCTTGCTCAATTCTCTTAGGGTGGCCTTCAGGATACAAAGGTTCCTGAGTCATTCTACCAGTTCTAGTAGCCACTCTAACAGCAAAGTCAGGTTTATTATTTAATTCATCGAGCAAATCATTTTGAGCTTTAAGTACTTGCTCATCTTGAGTAGCAACCATAGAAGTATATTTGCTAATGAGTTTAAGTTCACCTTTAACTCTAGCCACATAATCACTCAAGCGTCCTATCTCGAAAGAATGATTCTTTAATTCTCTACCAACATAAGCATTAAAACTTTCTTGTCTAGCCATAAAGTCATCAAATTCATCTAAGCATGGGCTATGAAATTTAGAGATGGGATTTCAACTTTATCATATCTATAGAGAGAATTTACCTTTACTACCTGTGTTGGGTTATCAAGACAATGTATTTCTTCGACAGGCGGTATATTAAGACCATGTATTTCTTCAATAGGTGGTAAATTCTTAACATCTTCAGCTTTAATACCTTTTTCTTTCATTGATTTCTTTGCCTCTTGCATATCTTCAGGACTGAGAAATAAAACGTATCTCTTCTTCGGAGTGGGTTTAGGAATAGGCTCAGGAGTTGGCTCAATTGGTTCAGGAATTACCTCAGGAATTGGCTCAGGGAGAGTCCAATTATTTTCATTAGTTAACATATTATTCAATAGTAATTCAGCTTCGTTGACTGTTCTTTCCCTGAAAACACAACCAGCACAACTATCCAAGTAGTCCTTGGAACCATCGGTTAGTCCATTATAAAAGATATCAAGTATTTCATTTTTCTTAAGAGGATGATCAGGCAAAGCATTAAGCAATAGGAGAAGCCTCCCCCAAGCTTGTGGGAGACTCTCTTCTTTGATTTGCACAAAATTATATATTTCCCGCAAGGCAGCTTGTTTCTTATGAGCAGGGAAATATTTAGCAGAGAAGTAATAAATCATATCCTGGGGACTACGCACACAACCAGGATCAAGAGAATTAAACCAAGTCTTAGCATCACCCTTTAATGAGAACGGAAATATCTTAAGGATATAATAATAGCGAGACTTCTCATCATTAGTAAACAGGGTGGCTATATCATTCAACTTGGTAAGATGTGCCACAACAGTTTCAGATTCAAGGCCATAAAAAGGATCAGATTCAACCAAAGTAATTATTTCAGGATCAACAGAGAATTCATAATCCTTATCAGTAACAGGGTCAGGTTTCATTCTAGCATTAAGAGACTGTTGCTTCCATTTAGCTAATAATTTCTTAAGATCATATCTATCTTTGCAAGCAAAGATAGCTCTAGCAGCTTCCTCATCCATAACATAACCCTCAGGAACAATAGGTAATTCATAATCAGGGGGAGAACTTTCATCATCACTATCATCAATAATAGAATCTTCAATAATTTCATTCTCTCTAACCCTAGCAAGTTGTTCATCAAGAAATTCACCTAATGGCAAAGTAGTATCACGCACAGAAGTAGTTTCATCATAAGTATCATGCATAGCAGAAGTGGCATCATCAATAACATGCAACATATCAGAATTCATAGCAGTAGCAGGTTTAGGTGTCGCAAGCTTACTCAAAACAGAAGGAGAATCTAGTGCAGAGCTAGATGGCAGTTCCTTACCTCCCCTTGTAGTTGAGGGAAAAATCTTGGTTCTTTCGTCTTTCAAGTTCCTCATAGTGATCAACAGATATAAATCCCAAGTGACTCAAAGAATAGAGCTATGCTCCCCGGCAACGGCGCCAGAAATTAGTCTTGATAACCCACAAGTGTAGGGGATCGCAACAACTTTCGAGGGTAAAGTATTCAACCCAAATTTATTGATTCGACACAAGGGGAGCCAAAGAATATTCTTAAGTATTAGCAGTTGAGTTGTCAATTCAACCACACCTGTATAACTTAGTATCTGCATCAAAGTATTTAGTAGCAAATTGGTATGATAATAAAGGTAACAGTGGCAAAGGTAATGATAGCAGTTTTGTAGTAATTGTAATAGTAGCAACGGAAAAGTAAATAAGCGAAACACATGATGTGAAAAGCTTGTAGGCATTGGATCAGTGATGGATGATTATGTCGAATGTGATTCCTCATGTAATAGCTATAACATTGGGTGACACAGAACTAGCTCCAATTCATTAATGTAATGTAGGCATGTATTATGAATATAGTCATACGTGCTTATGGAAAAGAACTTGCATGACATCTTTTGTCCTACCCTCCCGTGGCAGCGGGGTCCTAGCGGAAACTAAGGGATATTAAGGCCTCCTTTTAATAGAGAACCGGACCAAAGCATTAACACATAGTGAATACTTGAACTCCTCAAACTATGGTCATCACCGAGAAGTACCCCGATTATTGTCACTTCGGGGTGGTCGGATCATAACACATAATAGGTGACTATAGACTTGCAAGATAGGATCAAGAACACACATATATTCATGAAAACATAATTGGTTCAGATCTGAAATCATGGCACTCGGGCCCTAGTGACAAGCATTAAGCATAGCAAAGTCACAGCAACATCAATCTCAGAACATAGTGGATACTAGGGATCAAACCCTAACAAAACTAACTTGATTACATGGTAAATCTCATCCAAGCCATCACCGTCCAGCAAGCCTACGATGGAATTACTCACGCACGGCGGTGAGCATCATGAAATTGGTGATGGAGGACGGTTGATGATGACGACGGCGACGAATCCCCCTCTCCGGAGCCCCGAACGGACTCCAGATCAGCCCTCCCGAGAGAGATTAGGGCTTGGCGGTGGCCCCATATCGTAAAACGCGATGAAACTTTTCTCTCTGATTTTTTCTCTCCATGAAACGGAATATATGGAGTTGGAGTTGAGGTCGGTGGAGCCTCAGGGGCCCCACGAGACAGGGGGCGCACCCAGGGGGAGGGCGCGCCCCCACCCTCATGGATAGGGTGTGGGCCCCCTGGTCTTGATTCTTTCGCCAGTATTTTTTATATTTTCCAAAACTTGTCTCCGTTGATTTTCAGGTCATTCCGAGAACTTTTGTTTTCTACACATAAAACAACATCATGGCAGTTCTGCTGAGAACAGCGTCAGTCCGGGTTAGTTTCATTCAAATCATGCAAGTTAGAGTCCAAAACTAGGGAAAAAGTGTTTGGAAAAGTAGATACGTTGGAGATGTATAAGGAATCCAGTTCCTCAACCCAGTGCTTGTCTGATTCTTGCAGAAATCGCACTAGTCTGGGTTTGATGCCGCTCATTATCAGGCCATTAGCCTGTTTGACCTGACCGTTTGACTGAGGGTGATATACGGAGGCGTAATCAAGCTTGATGCCCAAATTAGCGCACCAATTTTTCGCCTCATCGGCCATAAAGTTAGAGCCGTTGACAGTAATAATATTGTGCGGTACACCGTAATGGTGTACGACACCGGATATAAAGTCTATCACCGGTCCAGCTTCAGCCGTTTTGACTGGTTTGGCTTCTATCCACTTAGTGAACTTGTCGACCATAACTAGTAAATATATATTCTTATGGATTCCCCCTTTAAGGGGTCCGACCATGTCTAGCCCCCGGACCGCAAAAGGCCAAGTAATGGGGATTGTTCGGAGGGTAGTGGGCGGCATATAGCTTTGATTGGCAAAAAGCTGGCATCCTACGCAACATTGTACGAGGTCCTGTGCATCTGCTCGGGCCGTGGCCAAAAGAAACCCGTACAGAAGGCTTACCTTACAAGGTCCCGAGCTGCGGCGTGATGGCCACCAAAACCAGCGTGTATTTCAACCAAGAGCTGTTGTCCCTCTTCTTCGGAGATACATCTTTGAAGGACTCCGGTAGTACTTTTCTTCTATAGTTCCCATTCATGAACTTTGTAGGCCTTCGAGCGTCGAACAATATGACGGGCCTCAGTCTGGTCATCAGGGAGCTCATTTCTAGTAAGGTAGGCGAGGAATGGTTAGGTCCACAGGGTAATTACAGCCATGATTTCATGGGACGATGGTGTTATTTTGGTGCCTGAACCCCCGATGATATGGGAACTGTGTTCGGAATCTGGGGGTATGATCGGCTCCGGACCAGTGTTCCCACTCTCGTCCTGCCACACCACGGATGGCTTGAATAGCCTCTCCACAAAGGTGTTAGGTGGGACGGGGTCGCGTTTAGTGCCCATGCAAGCAAGGATGTCCGCCGCTTGATTACTTTCTTGAGCCACATGATGAAACTTGAGCCCCTCAAACCAAGATGATATTTTGAGTACGGTGTTGCGGTAAGCCGCCATCTTCGGATCTTTTGTGTCAAATTCTCCGTTTATTTTTGTGAGGTTTGAATCCCCGCGCACCTCGAGGAGTTGTATGCCCATGGAGATGGCCATCCGGAGAACGTGCAATAGGGCCTTGTATTTGGCTGCATTGTTGGAGTCTGTATACAGTATTGGAGCACATAACGGACTGTGTCTCTTGTGGGGATGTCAATACGACACCATCCCCAAGTCCGGCTAGCATTTTAGAGCCATCAAAGTGCATCACCCAGTTGGAATATGTGCCTTACTCTTTAGGGAGTTCGGCCTTTGTCCATTCGGCGACGAAGTCAGCTAACACCTGAGATTTAATGGCTCGGTGTGGCTTGTACGTTATTTTGTAAGAGCTCAATGGCCCATTTGGCAATCCGGCCGGTGGCATCCCGATTGTTTATAACATCATCGAGTGGTACTTCGGAAGCCACCGTGATCGAGCACTCTTGAAAGTAGTGCCGCAGCTTGCAGGATGCCATAAAGACCGCATATGCTATCTTTTGATAATGCGGGTATCGGGATTTGCATGGTGTAAGGACCGTCGATACGTAGCATACTGGTTTTTGGAGTGGGAATTTATGTCCCTCTTCCTCTCGTTCGACAACGAGCACCGCACTCACCACCTGGTGAGTTGCATATATGTAGAGCAACATAGGCTCGACGACGTTTGGTGTGGCCAGAATTGGGTTGCTCGCTAACAAAGTTTTTGTTTTTTCCAGTCCGGTTGTGGCAGCGTCTGGTCATGCAAAGTGGTCGGTTCGGTGGAGCCGGCGATACAATGGCAATGCCCTTTCTCCTAATCTGGAGATAAAACGGCTCAAAGCTGGCACGCACCCGGCTAGTTTTTGGACCTGCTTGAGGTCTATTGGGGTTGCCAATTGTGACAGGGCTCGGATTTTGGCTGGGTATGTTTTTTGATTTCTCTATTGGAGACAATGAACCCAAGCAGTTTTCTGGCGGGAACGCCGAAAACACACTTTTTCGGATTGAGCCATATGTCATATGTTCGGAGGTTGTCAAATGTAAGGTGTAAGTCATCCACCAATGATTCAACATGCTTGGTTTTGATGATCATCTACATATGCCTCCACAGTCTTGCCGATTTGCTTTTCCAGGCAGGTTTGAATCATGCATTGATAGGTTGTGCCGGCGTTCTTGAGCCTGTAAGGCATAGTGTTGAAGCAGAAGGGCCCATACAGCATGATGAATGTCGTTGCTGCCTGGTTGGATTCCTTCGTCTTAATTTGATGGTATCCGGAGTACGCGTCGAGGAAACACAGTGAATCGTGTCTTGCGGTTGCGTCAATAATCTGGTCAATGCGAGGTAGTGGGAAGGGGTCCTTGGGGCAGGCCTTATTAAGGTCTTTGAAATCGACACACATGCGCCAGGATTTATCCTTCTTTGATACCATGACCAGGTTTGCTAGCCAGTCCGGATGTAGGATCTCTATGATAAACCCGGCTTTGAGTAAGCTCCTCCCCCATAGCCTGTCATTTGGGTCCAAAAAATTGGTGCAACGTTTGCTTGACTCGTTTGTATCCCTTCAGTATATTGAGACTATGTTCGGCCAGTCCGTGTGGGATACCTGGCATATCTGAAGGGTGCCAAGCGAAGATGTCCCAATTCTCACACAGGAATGCGCGTAATGCAGAGTCAACCGTCGGATCTAGCTGTGCCCCAATGGAAGCTGTCTTCTTGGGGTCTGTTGGGTGAACTTGAAATTTGACTATTTCGTCTGCTGGTTTGAAGGTAGTGGACTTAGGTCTCTTATAGAGGATTACGTCATCCCTATCTACTCTAGAACGTAGGCTGGTCAGTTCTTCGGCCGCAAGGGCCTCGGATAATGCCTCGAGGGCCAGAGAGGCGGGTTTTTTTTGGCACGGATTGCTATGTCTGGGTCACTCGTGATAGTGATAACTTTATTTGGCCCGGGCATTTTGAGCTTCATGTAGCCGTAATGGCGTTTGTCTTGAAAGCGTGTGAATCTGTCTCGCCCCAACATATCATGCCGCTGTTGAAAGGTGCCACATGGAAGAGTAACTCTTTGGACCTGTAGTTCTCCGGCATGCCGAATACCACGTCGAGTTTGATTTTCCCCGAGCATCTTGCTTCCCGACTGGGGATAATGCCTCGAAAGGTTGTGTTACTTTACTCAATGCGACTCCTAACCATTTGTATTTTATTGAGCGTGTCTTCATAAATGAGGTTCTGTCCGCTGCCGCCGTCCATTAGCACTTTAGTGAGCCGAAAGCCGTCCACGATTTGGTTTAGGACCAATGCGGCTAGTGCCCGGACTGAGCGGGATCTTGGTTTGTCATCGGCATTGAAAGTGATCGCCATATCATCCCAAGGATTTATTGCTGCCACTTGGCAGACTTCGGTGAGGTCGCGGAGCGCCCTTTTACGCAGATTATTTGATGAAAAGGTCTCCAAGACCGTGAATACTTTGAGATCTTCGTCCTCCGAAGAGTAGTTCTCTGGGGAAATGTTGGTTCAGTATCCAACAAGCTCGAAGGCTATGTGTTGGTTTGGTATTTGGGTCATGTGAATTTGACAGGGCCTGTCGAGCCATTCCTCGAGGACAGTTCTATGTCCCGTAAAGGGCTTGAATTTCTTGTCCACGGGATGATCATTAGGTGCCCCGCAAGGGTGCATCCTTTTTGCCCTTCCGGGAGATGGCCTGAATGCCTGCGGTTCCTAGCGGGCTATCTAGGTTTTCCAGGAGCTTTCCATTGCGCAGTACTTCTGTACTATGTGTGCCAAATCTGCAAAGTGCAGTACGCAACTATCGGTGTCAAAACCGGCAGATCTCGGGTAGGGGGTCCCAAACTGTGCGTCTAAGGATCGAAGGTAACAAGGAGGCAGGGGACACGATGTTACCCAGGTTTGGGCCCTCTTAATGGAGGTAATACCATACTTCCTGCTTGATTGACTTTGATGAGTATAGGGGTTACAAGAGTTGATCCACCTCGAGATCGTAATGGCTAAACCCTAGATGTCTAGCCTGTATGATTATGATTGCCTCTACGAACTAAACCCTTCAGTTTATATAGACACCAGTGGTGCCTAGGGTTTGTACAGAGTCGGTTTACAGAGAAAGGAAGATACATTATCCAAACGCCAAGCTTGCGATCCACGCAAAGGAGCACTACTAGGAAAACTTTATACACAGAATCTTAGCAGCAGCGCGCTTCAGGGTTAGGCGCTACTGCTAATTAGCAGCAGCGAGGGAAAACAACATGCGCTACTGCTACTGATTTAGCAGTAGCGCGATTTGTCGGAACCACACTGCTACTAAAGTCGACCGACAGTTCCTGCCAAGCTAGATTTAGCAGTAGCGCGGTCTATATAAGCGCGCTATTGATAAATTAGTAGCAATAGCGCGCTTTTTCCTGTACGTGCTACTGCTAGTTGTCGCTTTTTTTAAATTGGCCACATGGCGGGACCCACTTAGCAGTAGCACGTGTGTCATAAGCGCGCTGCTACTACGCTTATAGCAGTAGCGCGGTTTATGACCAGCGCTACTGCTAAGCCGCAGCACATGCCACCTTTTTCTCTCCCCTCCCCCCCATCCTCTCTTCCTCACTTTCCCCTACCTCCCACCTCCTCTCCCCCTCACTTTGCTTCTTCTTCACTACTTCTCCCCCCATTACTCTCCTTCTTCTACCTACCTTTCTCTCTCTTTATGGCTCCTAGCTAACTTACAACACCTCAATTAATGCATCTCCCGTCTCTTTTTCCTCTCCCTCCACTAGATAGTCATCTCCTTCCCCAACTAGCTTGGTAGATCTACCCATTTACTGAAGTGAGCTATGTAACTCCCTAACTAGATCTAGCCATCTCAAGAAGTAAGCTTTTTCCACTTTTGATCATTTCCTAGGTGTGTGGTGACACCGATCGACATCACATCATCACCGTGCTCAACCTCGAGATAGGTGATTAAAAATGTGTGCTTTTGCAAGAATGGAAATATGTGTATGTGTGCGATATGACATAATTGCGTGATATGATGGAAATTGTGTGTGTGGCTTAAGTTGCCGCCGAATTGTGCTTGAGTTGCCTATGTTTTGCCGAAATGTTGATTTATTTTCTTTTTGGCAAATTTCGGGAAAACTCTATATGTCCTATTTTTAGGGAAGGTCATGCCGAATTTTTGTATGACTTTGATGCATGCATGCATTTTTATAATCAAATTTTTTATTATTACCGTGCAGGCGTTCATGATAGTCAGTGGAACGATGGTGGGCAGGTGGTTGCAGTCGGCGGTGCAGGACATATAAGAAAATAACCTGACAGAGGTTTTATGTCTCTGTCGAAGATGCAAAGGAAAAGTTTGGCTTGATCCCTATGACGATGGTCGTGTCGAAGCGCACCTGCTCATGACTGGTTTCATGGATCTATACTCGGTGGATAATTGAAGATGAGGATGATGATGTTGAGAACACCGATGGTGCAGGCAATGACGACACGGGGCAAGATGAAGAGATGATCAACAATGACGGAGGGGAAGAGGCCGGACATGGCGGCGGAGAAGGGGCCGGACATGGTGGAGGAGAAGGGGCCGGACATGGAGGTGGAGAAGGGGTCGGACATGGCGGCGGAGAGAACATGGACTCCATGCCGCAGAGTTTGTCGGTACTAAGTTCAATTGTGCGGGACCCTCATGTTCAAGCACTGCTTCACAAGGAGACGAGTACTGAGAGAGCTGCTTCTAGAGAGGAGGCTAAGCTGGAGCAACTAGTGGTAGACTTGAACACTCCATTGTATGTTGGTTGCAATCCTGAGGTGACCCGCTTGAGTTTCACACTCCAACTCCTGAAGATGAAGGCTAAAAACAAATTGACTGACACTAGCCTCAATGAGCATCTCAAGTACCTAAAGGATGTTCTTCCCGCGGGGAATCTATGTCCTACTAGTGTGGATGAGTCCAAGAAGATCGTGTGCCCTATTGATCTGCCGCACATTATATACCATGCATGCATCAACGATTGCATAATTTAGCGGAAGGAGCACGCGGAAAAACAAGCTGTCCGGTGTGCAATGCTTCTCGATACAAGAAGGTTGGGAAGAAATCTCCCCAAAAAATTGTATGGTACTTACCGATCAGTCCTCGTCTCTAGCGGTATTTCGTAGATCCCAAGGAAGCAAAGCTCTTGCGCTGGCACATGGAGGGGAAGAAGCCCGATGATGGAGATGATCCAAAGCTGAGACACGTCAAGGATGGAAGCCAGTGGAGAGTGTTGAATGGCTTCTATCGGTATTTCAAATGTGATGCAAGGAACATCGTGCTCGGCGTGTGTACCGATGGCATGAATCCATTTGGAAACTAGAACACCAACCATAGCACATGGCCCTTGTTTGTATAGATGTACAACCTCCCCCCTGGTTGTGCATGAAGTCGAAGTACATTCACATCAGCATGCCGATTCAACGGCCGAAACAACCAGGAAATAATATTAAGCTGTATTTGGGGCTACTTCAAGAGGAGTTAGACACGTTATGGAAAACACCAGCCAAGACATGGGACGCCAGCAAAGGCGAATATTTCTACATAAGAGCCGCACTGATCACGACTATGCATGACTATCTCAGTTACGGATAAGTCACAGGCCAGGTGTGCCATGGATATTGCGGATGCACGCGGTGCATGGATGATACAACGTCTCAGCAGCTAACGTCAAGGAAAGAGGGTGGGTCTGGGAAAATCGTGTACATGGGGCATCGAAGATGGCTCGAGAAGGATGACCCATGGAGAAACCGTGGATATCTATTCAATGGTCACGCTAAGCATCGAGGACCCCCACATAAGCGGAGCGGCGCCGAAATCGATGAGCTGTTGAAAAACTGGGAACAGTGCCCTGCGAAGGGAAAGAGAATGAAAAATGCGTCGGAGCCGCTGCTGAAGGTATGGAAGACGAGGTCTGTGTTCTGGGACTTCGAGTACTGGCACAAACTCGACACACCTAATTGCATTGATCAAATGCTTATTTGTAAGAATGTCCTTGAGAGCTTGCTCGCGACACTGTTGAACATGCCAGATAAGACCAAAGCCGAAGGCAAGAAATGACTTCATTTGGAAATAAGGGAAGATCTGCACATGCCGCCCCGTAAAAAGTAAGATGAGACAGAGGCGGAGACAGAGGCGCGGGAGAAGAAGGGTAAAAAAGTAAAGGAAGAGGATTATTGCCCCCTTCTTGCTTCACCTTAAGTCAGGCTGAGATTGATCAATTCTTTAAGTGCCTTACCGGAGTCAAAGTTAGTTCTGATTACTGTGGAAAGATAAGCAAATATCTTGACACGAACAAGAAGAGGTTTAGTGGATGACTATCATGTGATGATGACACAAATACTACCTGTTGCCCTCAGAGGGATAATGGACAAGCATGTTCGTGACACGCTTATTAGTCTCTACAACTTTTTCGACGTAATCTCTCGAAAGTTAATCAGTGTGAAGCAGCTCCGAGGGCTATAGGAAGAGATCGTTGTGATACTGAATGAGCTTGAGATGTACTTCCCGCCCATGTTCTTTGACATCATGGTGCATCTATGTGTCCATATCGTGGACAACATAATAGACCTGGGGCCGTCATTCCTGCACAACATGATGCCGTTTGAGAGGATGAATGGGATCAACAAAGGATTCATTCATAACATGTTCCATCCGGATGGAAGCATCGTCTAGGGCTATCTGACACAAGAGTGCATCTCTTTTTGCGAGAATTTTCTATATGGCGCGGACCATCCACCTGGTGTTGGTGTTGGTTTGCCCGTTAACAAGCACGACGGGAGGCTTGAAGGAGAAGGTCACTCCAAGCATACTCAGATCAACGCAACGACTTTGACAGAGCAAACTTGGTAGTGCTACAACACCTAGATGAGGCAGATCCTTTCGTGGCACTGTACAAAGAAGTTATCGCAAAGAAGTATCGTGACCATGGGGTATGCAGGACGGACGCCGAAGTTACTAGAGAGCACAACTCCACTTTCCTGCATTGGTTCAAAGAGCATATTATTTCTAATCCCCCGGAAGAGGGCTCTAAGGGCGGATTTCTCATATACGCCTCATCACATGGCCCCTCGCCCAACCTCATCACCTATGTAGCATACGATATCAACGGATACATGTTCTACACAGAGGCCAAAGATATTGACAGTGATGATCAGAACTCAGGGGTGACGATGGAGTGCATAAATGGCAGCGACAACGGCGCAACTGAGAGATTTTACGGAAGTGCCGAGGAGATCTAGGAAGTTGACTACTCTGGACTGCACAACTCGACGATATTCCGTGTCAGATGGGCTAAGAATGTTGAAAGAGAAAACCGGTTTTTCACTACCATGACTATACCCAACGCCTAGAGGGCTATCGCAGAAAATGAGCCATGGGTACACGCTAAGCACGTGACACAATGCTTCTTCATAACCGACCCGTTCAATCCCAGCCGTGTTGTCGTGAGGAGAGGCAAAAGGAACATCATTGGAAAGGATGGAGTCGCCAATGAGGAAGACCACGATCAGTACAGCAAGCCAATGAGGGAACACGACGATAACGATGAAGTATATGACAAAATAAGAATCAATACTACATTACCTAAGAAAGATCGTACTCCATGGAAAAGGAAAAGTCACAATGAGGGGCTCAATTATTCTTCAACAAACAAGGGAAAGAAGCTCACTCAAAACAAAAACGTCAACGCTGAGGAACCGTATGTTATCGGTCAAATGATGTAATATATATGTTCTCATTTTGTGTACACACTTGGCCATTATGCATTGGTCAAATGATGTAATATATATGTTCCCATTTTGTATACATACTAACCGTTAGATGATGCAATATATATCGCTGTAGTTTTATACATTGTATAACCTTCCCTTCGTTCACTGCCCTCGGAAAAAAGGAAAAGAAAATAAAAGAAAAGGGAGAGAAATAAAGGAAAAGAAAATAGAAGAAACAAATAGGAAGACTGCTACAGGTAATAGCAGTAGCGCTTTCTACAGGAAAACGCTATCGCTATCTGTAGTAGCAGTAGCGCTTTCTGAAATAAACGCTATAGCTTCCTAAAATAGCAGTAGCGCGTTCTTCGCAAAAGCGCTATAGTAACTTAGCTATAGCGCGTTTGCCGGAACGCGCCACTGCTATCTCGACATAACCCCCAAAATGCTCACTCCCTCTTCTTCTTCCTGCCTCTGCTCTTCCCCCAAATCCCCCTCTCTCTTCCCCCATGTCATCGCTGCCGGAGCCCTCGACGCTGGCGCTTGGCCCCGTCCCGATGGTCGCCCCCAACCCCGGTGCTCTCCCCGTCCCCGCGCTCGCCCCCGTCTCCCCCGACCCGGGCGACCCCTAACCCCGGCGCTCGCCAACGCCTCGCTTCGCTATTGTGCCGTCTCCCCCGACCCCATCTCTCTCTATGCCCTCTGTAAGCCCTCTCCCCTCCCCTCTTCTCTGCTATTTAGTGCTAATTAGTATGAAATAGTATGAACCCTATGCTATTTTTTAGTGTAAGAAAAAACAGAATTGATTATATAGGTTTCTTGTATTTTTTTAGTTAAAGCAATTGTTGTTATTTAAATTTTATAGTGCTAGTTAGTTAATTAGAATTAGTATGAAACCTAGGACAGATTAGTTAAAACAATTGTTGCTATTTAAATTTTTTAGTTAAAGCAATTGTTGCTATTTAAAAAAACATAGTTTGATGTGGATAGTTTAGTTCTATATTTTAAGAAAACATGACTTCTTGCATTTATATTTTTCTTAAAGTTCTATATTTTTCTTCCTTTTATATGCAAATTTGAAGTGGACATGTGATATGTGGACATGTGATTTGGACATGTCATATTTGGATTTTGGACATGTCATTTGGACATGTGATGTGCAGGGCAAATGATTCGAGTCACCTATGTTTCGCCGTAATGTTGATTCATTTTCATTCCGGTGAATTTCAAGTGCTCAATATGTCCACTTTTTAGCAAAGGTCATGCCAAAATTTTTCGTGAAATTTGGCATGACTTGTGCTATAAAGTAGGCATATCGAGTGCCAGGAGTGGCTGGAACGGCATTCCGAGATCTTTTTTTATGTCACTTCTCATTTTTTTATAGTTTTAGAATTAAACGAGGAGACTTAATCATAGGAAACATGTCAAACAACAAAGAAACCGGGCCTTGTAACCAAGATGCAGACGAGATGGATTATGAGGGTGAACAAGAGTACCTTGACTATTTGACTACTAAGCAAAGTCAAGGTTTCCAGGTCGTCCTCGATGATGGTACTGACGCCGACATCGACACCGACGGTGCCGACACCGATGGCGGCGCCGAGACCGGCGGGAAGGTACCGGCGAGGAAGGTACCAGCAGGGAAGATACCGATGCCGATACCGAAGAGAAGTAGGAGAAGAAGCAGAGGATACGAAAACCTAACAAACTCGGCATCGGACGACTAGTGATCACAAAGATAGCACCTTGCAAGTTTGAGCCATTAGAGCCAGAAGAACCTCGCAAGTGCTATGGGAACCAAGTAGGATGCATCCTACGGGAATGCGCGAGTATCAGGGACGATGACTTAAGGAGTAAAGAACATTTGAGGCAGTTGCTCCTGACGAAGTTGCACAAGAGATTCAAGTCCCCCGACCGGGATGATAGCATAGAGCAACCGTGGGATGATCCGAAGATGAAAAAGATTAACAATCACGCCATGGGCATGTTGAGAAATGATTTGGCCTCTTGGAAAGGGAGGGTGAAACAAGTTACTGAGGCTGAGGAACCCTTTTCCAAGATTCTAGAGGAAGATACGACACTTACGGAAGAGGAGTTCGAAAAGTTCAAGGACACTTGTGCTACCGAGGCAGCCAAGGCTAAGGCTGCGAAATTCAAGAGCCTTCTGCAAAGGAACACGGGGAAGCATCGCCTCAGAAGCCGTGGCTACCTTGGCAAAAGGCCCATATGGGATAAGGAGGACGCGAAACGTGAAGCCGCGGGTCTCCCAGACCCCTTCACGAAGTTCACCAACCCCTTGGAGCATGACTTCATCAGGGCCCGCTACAAGTGGGATAAGAAAAAGAAAGTTTTTTACATGGACGAGATCACAAGGAAATTGATTAGATTACTGGTAATTATTCTTTTACCACCTTACCTTTAGCTCTTGATCAAGTCGACTACACATTCGTAAACGGTTCACGTTCCTTCTACAGGAGAAGCAACACCAGCTTGAAGCCGAAAGCCCTACTTCGCCGATGAGGCCCAAGTGGGACACCCTATCGGTGGAAAACGACACCTATGGGATCACTAGAATCCCTACTACGGTCAACGGGCACGAGGTTGTGGAAAGAGCGGGTTTAGGAGCCAGCACAAGGATCATTTACCCAGGTTCGGGCCGAGAGGATGCGTAATACCCTAGTCCTGCTTTGGTGTATATCTAAATGTTCTTGTGTTCTTGAACTAGCTATTGTGCGTGCGTAGTCCAAAAAGCCGAATCCTTCTCCTATATGCCTCGGGCCTCCTTTTATAGGAAAAGGGGACACCATAGTGGCACACAGGAGGTGGAAAGTGCATGCGGTGGCTGAGTCTATCCTCTAGCACCGGCGGACAAACACATTTAATGCGCTACCGACGTGCCCTTCTTGCTGTCGCAGCTTCGCCTTGCTTCGACACGTGTCCAGGCTAGCACGGCATGCAGCGCCATGTAGGCTGGCAGGCTGCTGAGCTGGTGCGGTGGTAGGGTCTTCACGAAGACCTACATGCCACCATGCAGGTGCTTGCTGAGTTGGTCTGAGGCTGCACATCGCCACGCAGGTGCTCGCCTAGCTGGCTGGGCTGGTAGCTGCATGGGAACGTCGGTGGAGTCTCGGCAGGTGCGGGCCTAGCTGCGGCCCCGCTGATGTCCTTGGCAAGGGTCTTGCCGGGGCCCCGGCAAGGGTCTTGCCGTGGCACCGCGGTCGTCCCCGGCAAGGATCTTGCCGAAGGTCTCGTGGATTTTCTCGGCAAGGATCGTGCCGTGGATCGTCGTCTTCTGGTCTTCATCTGATCTTGTGTGTTTATGATCTTCACGAAGATCTGCATGCCACCATGGAGGTGCCTCCCGAACCTTGGTTCCAATGTGGGATGGCGTTGGAACCCTTGGTGCTCAAGGGTGGCGCGCTTTGCTGGTGTTAGGCAAGTTGCCCTGGCAAGGCTCTTTCCAGGGCTGCGGAAGTCCGCCCCGACAAGGGTCTTGCCGGGGGAGTCCACCTCGCCCTCTTGCTCTTCGTGTTTCTGGTCTTGGCGTTGCCTGATTGCCTTGTGGCTTCGGCTTCCCTCCGCCGCCCTGCTAAGTGTGGCCGTGAGCGCGGCTCCGACTGCCCATGCACAAGTAAAGGGGTACAAAGGAGAGCCCCTACTTTCATGCACCGACAGGAGCCCCCGGGCCTGGGGCACACATAAGCATGATGCTTTGTTGGGCTAGGCCCAGAACGGTGCGCGGGCAGGTGGGGCGGATGCTTACCGCGGTAACTTTTTCGTCTGCTGCGCTTCCCCACAACCCACATTGAATGCGATGTGGGGATCGTGCGTGGGGTGACTGAAGCATGCCTGCGTCATCCTATGGTGAATAGTAAAGAGGCGGCTCACGTGTCCCTTTAAGACTGCAGGGCCACCGCTAATTTACTTTCTTCGCCTTGGAACCGTCGTTCTATGTTTCCCACTACGCCCGCCCCTTGCGCCACGTACGCCACATGCACGGGCACGGGTAGGTGACAGACGCATGGAATATGGGAAGGCGTGCGCGGGCCGATACCCACGCGCCTTCGATTGAGCGAGGAGGGCGGTCGATGTCCTCGCCCGCTGCCACTTCAATGAGCCGGATTCGAGTGGGCTCTTTGGGGGCGTAGAGCCAGTCCTTCGGCCTCCCTTTCCCCACTATAACAAAGGGATTCAGGGGCAGGAGGAAAAGCATCTTCCTGCGTCTCCCTGTTATCTCCATTTTCACCCATGGTCATGGCAAGGGGGCGTGGTCTCCTGTGGAGGCGACCAGGTCCTCCTCCCGCCAGAGAGCTACAACGGTCAAGGAGGAGCTCGATGCCCAGGGCGAAGGCCACGCTCGAGGCGGGGCCGCTGGACGGGGCCACGGTCAGCGAGGTGGTCGACGCAGAGGTGGGCGTGGAAGGGGAATGCCTGGGCCGTCTCCGTCTCCGTCGCCATCTCCTCCTGCTTCACCGAGTGGTCATGTCGGGGATTCGACGGTCGAGTTCATCTTGCAGCTGCGTGGGCCGCCGCGCCGCAACCTTCGTCTTCCCCGGGTGTTCGCGAGTGTGCTGGAGGTCGACCAGCACCGCGGCTGAGGCTTCACATGAAGGGGTGTTGCCATGGCGACATGTGGGTGAACACAAGGTTCCCCACCCCTCAAGTGATGCTCCTTCACCGGGGCTGGAAAACTTTTGCACGCGCCCATTGCTTGATGGACGGGCACGTCCTATGCTTCAAGCTACCGGAGAGTGATTTTCTCTCCATAAAGGTCTTCGGGCACTCGGGACATAGGCTAGGGTGTTGTGCGGAGAGCTCAACTAACGGTGAAAACTCCTCCTCGGGCGAGAGGGACGAGGAGGATAGCGACAACGAAGACGAGGGTAGTGGGCGGGAGGATGACGGGTCCGACTAGGCATCGGACCCGTTGGCCCTGGGCGGCGCTGGAAGCAGCAACATCTACACCTGGCCCTTCCTCCTAGCAGAGCGATTTGCCGGGGGTGGGGCCAGCTCCTTGAACTTCTCGGGGTCGCCTCTTTGGGCGGCTGGCGTGGGAAGGTTGGAGAAGGCGAAGAAGGCAGGAGGCGGGCCGCCAAGTCGGAGTACGATGGCACCGATGCCTTCATAGCATATTGGCGGCCCGCTGCCTTATCTTCCAGCTCTTCTCCCAGCACCATCATCACCAGCCCTCTTCTGGATGGCCACCGGGATGTTCTCTTGGTGTCTTCTGCTGCTCGTACCTCGCCTAGGCGCTCCTTCTGCCCTCCTGCCATCTTGTTCCCATTCCTGGGGAGAGGGACAAGAAAGGGATTACGGGCATCTTATCTCTTTTTACTTTGTAAGCCCACGGGCCTTAGTTAAATTTAAAACTTGTAATCCCCTTACTCATGTTTACATTCCATATGAACTGTACCTGTATGGGATGTATTAATGAAAAAAAGGGGCTTTCCGGGTTCTCTGTGCGTGAGCAAAGCTCATACCAAGGAGCGAATCATTGTTATTTTTCAAAATAACATTGTCGCCCGGCAACAGGCCTTGGCGTCCCCTTACTTCATTTGACCATACTCACTCTCTTGGCGGGGGCAGGGATGAAGTAGAGTTAAGCCCCACACTTGCTTCCCTGTCACCGCGACTGCAACCAAGTGCTGACCCAGGGATTGGGTACAGGAAAAGGGGAGCACGGTGGCCTAGGAATAAAACAAGGTTTCTGATGAGGACATCAATACAATTGTTACACCCACAACCCCTGCTGCTATACATACTGGACCAATTACTAGAGCTCGTGCACGCCAACTAAATTACCAGGTACTTTCGTTTCTTGGTAATGATTCTAATGTTCATGAGAATATGATGCTGCCTAAATTGGATACATTTGTTTTGCTTACAAATGAAGGGCCTAGCTTGGAGAAGGATGAACATTGGAGCAAGAACAAGCATGGAGATGATGGCATGCGCAAGGGAAACAAGAACGGAGTTACAAGTGATGATTTCAGGACTTTGAAGCCACCATAATGGGTGCATGAAGCCTTGGACGAAATATACAAGATGCCACTTCATAAATTTCGTCCCGAGGCTATTTTAGGTGCTGCGTCACCTTATTGGGCCAGGCCCATGTAATTTCGAAATACATAAGTATAGGCTATTTTTAGAGTCCGTATGTGTGGGGAAACAAGAGATAGGGTTGATTTCGGACCCCTCCACCAAGGGCCACGAAATTCCCCCCCTCTTCCTCCATATATACAGCCCTTAGGGCATCGTTTAGACTTTGGGTTTTGTTTAGATTAAAAGTTCGCCATAGCTGCAACTTCGCGTACTTCGTTTGTGTTCAACGACCAGACAAAGGCGTCACAGAACCCCACCTTGATCAATAAAGCTTTCATCTTATATTCGCAATATCCAGATTGCAATCTTAGTTTCTTGCTTGTTCTTCGTTTGCTCGCAGGAAACAGACCCTCGTGGTCAGGTTGATCGTGCTCCGGCGTGGTCAATAACCTCTCGGAGTTGGTTTAGCGATTGCTAAGGCGCGACGTCCTCGCACGTTCGTAGTCGGATCGTCAAAGTCGACTTCCACCAAAGCAAAATCCACCATCTCATCGAAAGACGGGACACCTTTGCCTCTATCAAGATGATGAGGACATCAATACAATTGTTACACCCACAGCCCCTGCTGCTATACATACTGGACCAATTACTAGAGCTCGTGCACGCCAACTAAATTACCAGGTACTTTCGTTTCTTGGTAATGATTCTAATGTTCATGAGAATATGATGCTGCCTAAATTGGATACATTTGTTTTGCTTACAAATGAAGGGCCTAGCTTGGAGAAGGATGAACATTGGAGCAAGAACAAGCATGGAGATGATGGCATGCGCAAGGGAACAAGAACGGAGTTACAAGTGATGATTTCAGGACTTTGAAGCCACCATAATGGGTGCATGAAGCCTTGGACGAAATATACAAGATGCCACTTCATAAATTTCGTCCCGAGGCTATTTTAGGTGCTGCGTCACCTTATTATTGGGCCAGGCCCATGTAATTTCGAAATACATAAGTATAGGCTATTTTTAGAGTCCGTATGTGTGGGGAAACAAGAGATAGGGTTGATTTCGGACCCCTCCACCAAGGGCCACGAAATTCCCCCCCTCTCCCTCCATATATACAGCCCTTAGGGCATCGTTTAGACTTTGGGTTTTGTTTAGATTAAAAGTTCGCCATAGCTGCAACTTCGCGTACTTCGTTTGTGTTCAACGACCAGACAAAGGCGTCACAGAACCCCACCTTGATCAATAAAGCTTTCATCTTATATTCGCAATATCTAGATTGCAATCTCAGTTTCTTGCTTGTTCTTCGTTTGCTTGCAGGAAACAGACCCTCGTGGTCAGGTTGATCGTGCTCCGGCGTGGTCAATAACCTCTCGGAGTTGGTTTAGCGATTGCTAAGGCGCGACGTCCTCGCACGTTCGTAGTCGGATCGTCAAAGTCGATTTCCACCAAAGCGATATCCATCATCTCATCGAAAGACGGGACACCTTTGCCTCTATCAAGTGGTATCAGATTTCCAGGTTGCTCGGTGAGATTTTACAGTTTTTCATAGTTTAGATCGAGTCTGTTCTTCATACCTACAGTCCACGAAAAAGCCACAAAAAAAATTAGGGTTAGTTCATCATATCCGAACCAATCTGAGCCTTTGCATAATCTTTTTAGGGTTTTGCTTTGTTGAATTTGCGGTTGCATCGTCGTGTCTAGTTGCTGGTCTTAGAGTCTAGTCTTTTAGAGTTTCGAGTTCTGGTCATAAGTTGTCACGCCGCCGCCGCACCATCATCATCACCCCTGCCATCTACCACCACCGCTTATCCACCACCGCTTCGAATCCGTATCCATATACCACCACAGCTGTCATATACCACCACCGCTGCCATCTACCACCATATATCCACCACCAATCCGAGTTCCTTGCTTATTAGGGTTGTTTTCGAGATCCATGTAGATTCCGATTCGTGTTTCCTTGCCGGAGTAGGTTTCGGAAAAAAAAAACGCATTTAGGCCCAAAATTTTTCGAAAACGCATTTTTCGAAAAAATTTCTGGCTATCCTATTTTTAGGTGTTCCTGAGTGTTTTGAGACAGGTGCCATTATAGGAAGTTTTTTTTTGACCCGTTTCCAGTTTTTGGGTCCGGGCAGTCGAAAAAAAAAAATTGGTCAAAAAATTTCGTGCCCATCCTGTCAGTTTGAGCTAGGAAGAGTTTTGAGACACTCGCCATTATAGTGATTTTTCGCAAAAAAAAAAGCAGCGCAAAAAAAAAGAGCGCAAAAAAAAAGAGCGAAAAAAAAAATTCAGAGTGTGCTTTTCCCTTGTTTACGTGCCGCGCCGTGATTTTGTTGGTGTTCTAGGCTCGCGTCTCTAGCACAGTCTAGCCTAGGACCAGCACAGTACCGTCGTTGAGCGTTTATTCAACTTTGCATCTCTGAATTGATTATTGCTGACCTTTTTTTTGCTACCATAGTATAAGCCTTCCCAGCTCCACATACATCTACGTCGTGCGTTTGACTCTCCCTGGTAATCGCTCTATCCAAGCTTTGAGAGTTTTGACTACAACGGTTGCCGATCACCGCCTGTTGCTGGGTAAGAACTGGTAAGAATTTGAGTTTTGCTTGACGGATTTGTGACACCCACCACCACCACTTGTTCGTAGTCTGTAGGATCATATTCTTGTGTGTTTCTATTGCTGCTAACCATGCCAGGATCACAAGCCGACGAGATTGACTGGGAGAATTTATCGAACAAGGAGCTTCATGATAAGTTTCAGCAAATGATGACTGAACAGGTGCAAGATGTGCTGAACAATTTTGAAGAGGCCATGGAGAAGATCACTGGCTTTGAGAAGACGTTCGAAACAAAGCTCGATAACAAGTTTAATGAATTGCTCGCGCGTCTTCCACCACCACCACCCGCTGCACCTAACGCACCTCTCCAACAACAACAACGACTACCTCCACGTCGCGAAGCAGACCTCCGCCGAGCAAGCCGTGTTCCTCTTGCGTTTGGCCAAACTGTTGGTGCTGCTGTTGATACTTCTGTGGCTCCTGCTGCTGATGCGGAGGAGGATGATTATGTGGGAGATTATGAGGATGAGGTTGATCAAAATCAACACTACGTGCAGCCACCTGTACCACCACCAGCAGGTCGACCTCAGGTATATATTCGTAATGGTAGGCCTGCACCACCACCTCAGGTACGAGATGATGTCCATATTCCTAAACTGAAATTGAATATTCCACCATTTGAGGGTAGATATGTTCCTGATATATATCTTACTTGGGAGTTAGAAACTGAACAACGATTTACATGTTTACAATATCCTGAGGAGAGACGAGCTGCTGCTGCCGTTTGTGCTTTCACTAGTTTTGCATGTGTATGGTGGTCTGAACATTGTAGATTATATCCTATTCCAACTACTTGGGCTGCTTTGAAAACTGCTATGCGTACGCGTTGGGTTCCACCATATTATCAACGTGAATTGCTTCAAAAATTGCAGCGTTTAAGACAAGGGAAAAATTCTGTAGAAGAATATTATCAGGAATTACAAACTGGCATGATTAGATGTGGTATTGTTGAGGAGAATGAAGCTATGCTTGCACGTTTTCTGGGTGGATTAAATAGAGAGATTCAGACCATTCTAGACTATAAGGAGTATACTAATATCACTCGTTTATTCCATCTTGCTTGTAAAGCTGAACGTGAAGTGCAGGATCGACAAGCATTGGGGCGAACTAACTTTTCTGCAGGCCGACCTTCATCATGGACACCACGTGCATCTTCTACTTCAACTGCACCAGCACCTCCATCTGGTGCCACCTCCAGCCGTGATACAAGAAAACAGGCACAACCACCATTATCTGCCAAGAGCGCACCTGCGGGGCCTGCACAGCGTTCTTCTTCTTCCATGGCATCAACAGGGCACACAAGTGATATTATTTGTCGTCGTTGTAAGGGAGGAGGTCATTATGCGGGAGAATGCAAATCTCCGCGTGTGATGATTGCTACCGCGGATGGTGGATATGAGTCCGCTAGTGACTATGATGAGGAGACTTTGGCTCTTATTACACGTGAAGAACATGGTGGAGATGATTCTGATCATGAGACGCAATACATGGCTCTTGAAGACGCTGAAAGGTATGAATGTTTAGTTGCTCAACGTGTTTTGAGTGTGCAGGTCACACAAGCTGAGCAAAATCAGAGGCACAATTTGTTCCATACCAAGGGAGTTGTGAAGGAACGTTCTGTGCGCGTCATCATAGACGGAGGGAGCTGCAACAACTTGGCTAGCATGGAGATGGTGGAGAAGCTTTCTCTCACCACAAGACCACATCCACATCCTTACTACATCCAATGGTTCAACAACAGCGGCAAGGTTAAGGTAACACGTACTGTTCGTGTGCATTTTAGTATCTCTACATATGCTGATTATGTTGATTGTGATGTGGTACCTATGCAAGCATGTTCATTATTACTTGGTAGACCATGGCAATTTGATAAAAATTCTGTACACCATGGTAGAAACAATCACTATACTCTTGTTCATAAGGATAAAAATATTACTTTGCTTCCTATGACTCCTGATTCCATTTTGAAAGATGATATTAATAGAGCTAATAAAGCACAACAGGAGAAGAATAAGATTGAAAATCAGATTGTGGCAAAATAATTTGAGCAACAAATGAAGCCTAATAATAAACCATCTAGTGTTGCTTCTGAAATTAAATTGAAAAGTGCATGTTTATTTGCCACCAAATCTGATATTGATGAGCTAGATTTCAGCAAATCTGTTTGCTATGCTTTCGTGTGCAAAGAGGCATTATTTTCATTCGAGGACGTGCCTTCCTCTTTGCCTCCTGCTGTCACTAACATTTTGCAGGAGTTCGCTGACGTTTTTCCACAAGACGTGCCACCGGGATTACCGCCTATTCGAGGGATTGAGCATCAGATTGACTTAATTCCCGGTGCTTCACTGCCAAACCATGCACCATACCATACCAATCCAGAGGAGACGAAGGAGATTATGCGCCAAGTACAAGAGCTTCTCGACAAAGGTTATATACGCGAATCCCTTAGTCCTTGTGCTGTTCCTATTATTCTAGTGCCGAAAAAGGATGGTACATCACGTATGTGTGTTGATTGTAGAGGCATTAATAATATTACTATTCGTTATCGTCATCCTATTCCTAGGCTAGATGATATGCTTGATGAATTGAGTGGCTCTACAATATTCTCCAAAGTTGATTTGCGTAGTGGCTACCATCAAATTCGTATGAAATTGGGAGATGAATGGAAAACAGCATTTAAAACTAAGTTTGGATTATATGAGTGGTTAGTCATGCCTTTTGGGTTAACTAATGCACCTAGTACTTTCATGAGATTAATGAACGAAGTTTTACGTGCTTTCATTGGACGATTTGTGGTAGTTTACTTTGATGACATATTGATTTATAGCAGATCTTTGGAAGAACATTTGGAACATTTACGTGCTGTTTTTATTGCTCTACGTGATGCACGTTTGTTTGGTAACCTTGGGAAGTGCACCTTTTGCACCGACCGAGTATCTTTTCTTGGCTATGTTGTTACTTGATAGAGGCAAAGGTGTCCCGTCTTTCGATGAGATGGTGGATTTCGCTTTGGTGGAAGTCGACTTTGACGATCCGACTACGAACGTGCGAGGACGTCGCGCCTTAGCAATCGCTAAACCAACTCCGAGAGGTTATTGACCACGCCGGAGCACGATCAACCTGACCACGAGGGTCTGTTTCCTGCGAGCAAACGAAGAACAAGCAAGAAACTAAGATTGCAATCTGGATATTGCGAATATAAGATGAAAGCTTTATTGATCAAGGTGGGGTTCTGTGACGCCTTTGTCTGGTCGTTGAACACAAACGAAGTACGCGAAGTTGCAGCTATGGCGAACTTTTAATCTAAACAAAACCCAAAGTCTAAACGATGCCCTAAGGGCTGTATATATGGAGGAAGAGGGGGAATTTCGTGGCCCTTGGTGGAGGGGTCCGAAATCAACCCTATCTCTTGTTTCCCCACACATACGGACTCTAAAAATAGCCTATACTTATGTATTTCGAAATTACATGGGCCAGGCCCAATAATAAGGTGACGCAGCACCTAAAATAGCCTCGGGACGAAATTTATGAAGTGGCATCTTGTATATTTCGTCCAAGGCTTCATGCACCCATTATGGTGGCTTCAAAGTCCTGAAATCATCACTTGTAACTCCGTTCTTGTTCCCCTTGCGCATGCCATCATCTCCATGCTTGTTCTTGCTCCAATGTTCATCCTTCTCCAAGCTAGGCCCTTCATTTGTAAGCAAAATAAATGTATCCAATTTAGGCAGCATCATATTCTCATGAACATTAGAATCATTACCAAGAAACGAAAGTACCTGGTAATTTAGTTGGCGTGCACGAGCTCTAGTAATTGGTCCAGTATGTATAGCAGCAGGGGCTGTGGGTGTAACAATTGTATTGATGTCCTCATCATCCTCCCCTTCTTGAAATGAAGTCGTCCTCGACGGAAGTTCATCTTCCCCACCCAAATAAGGCTTCAAATCTGCAATGTTAAAAGTGGGACTAACCCCAAAATCTGCAGGCAGCTCAAGTTTATATGCATTATCATTTATTTTCTCTAACACCTTAAAGGGACCATCAGCACGTGGCATTAGCTTTGATTTGCGCAAATCAGGAAATCTATCCTTACGCAAATGTAACCAAACAAGATCTCCAGGTGCAAACACAACATGTTTTCTACCCTTATCTCCAGCAAGTTTATATTTAGCATTTGATAGAGGCAAAGGTGTCCCGTCTTTCGATGAGATGGTGGATTTCGCTTTGGTGGAAGTCGACTTTGACGATCCGACTACGAACGTGCGAGGACGTCGCGCCTTAGCAATCGCTAAACCAACTCCGAGAGGTTATTGACCACGCCGGAGCACGATCAACCTGACCACGAGGGTCTGTTTCCTGCGAGCAAACGAAGAACAAGCAAGAAACTAAGATTGCAATCTGGATATTGCGAATATAAGATGAAAGCTTTATTGATCAAGGTGGGGTTCTGTGACGCCTTTGTCTGGTCGTTGAACACAAACGAAGTACGCGAAGTTGCAGCTATGGCGAACTTTTAATCTAAACAAAACCCAAAGTCTAAACGATGCCCTAAGGGCTGTATATATGGAGGAAGAGGGGGGAATTTCGTGGCCCTTGGTGGAGGAGTCCGAAATCAACCCTATCTCTTGTTTCCCCACACATACGGACTCTAAAAATAGCCTATACTTAAGTATTTCGAAATTACATGGGCCTGGCCCAATAATAAGGTGACGCAGCACCTAAAATAGCCTCGGGACGAAATTTATGAAGTGGCATCTTGTATATTTCGTCCAAGGCTTCATGCACCCATTATGGTGGCTTCAAAGTCCTGAAATCATCACTTGTAACTCCATTCTTGTTCCCCTTGCGCATGCCATCATCTCCATGCTTGTTCTTGCTCCAATGTTCATCCTTCTCCAAGCTAGGCCCTTCATTTGTAAGCAAAACAAATGTATCCAATTTAGGCAGCATCATATTCTCATGAACATTAGAATCATTACCAAGAAATGAAAGTACCTGGTAATTTAGTTGGCGTGCACGAGCTCTAGTAATTGGTCCAGTATGTATAGCAGCAGGGGCTGTGGGTGTAACAATTGTATTGATGTCCTCATCAGGAGGTGTGTTATTACAAGATGGCAAACCTGTTGCATATTTTTCTGAAAAATTGAGTGGGCCTAGTCTGAATTATTCTACTTATGATAAAGAATTATATGCTCTTGTTCGGACTTTAGAAACATGGCAACATTATTTATGGCCCAAAGAATTTGTTATACATTCTGATCATGAATCTTTGAAACATATTAAAAGTCAAGCTAAACTGAATCGTAGACATGCTAAATGGGTTGAATTCATTGAGACTTTCCCTTATGTCATTAAACACAAGAAGGGAAAAGAAAATGTTATTGCTGATGCTTTGTCTCGTCGCTATACTATGCTTTCACAACTTGACTTCAAAATATTTGGTTTGGAGACCATCAAAGATCAATATGTGCATGATGCTGATTTTAAAGATGTAATGCATAATTGTAAAGAAGGAAGAATGTGGAACAAGTTTGTCGTTAACGATGGATTTGTGTTTCGTGCTAACAAGCTATGCATTCCAGCTAGCTCCGTTCGTCTTTTGTTGTTGCAGGAAGCGCATGGAGGAGGATTAATGGGACATTTTGGCGTGAAGAAGACGGAGGACGTACTTGCTACACATTTCTTTTGGCCAAAGATGAGACGGGATGTTGAGCGTTTTATTGCTCGATGTACTACATGTCAAAAAGCTAAGTCACGACTCAATCCTCATGGTTTATATATGCCTTTGCCTGTACCTAGTGTTCCTTGGGAGGATATATCTATGGACTTTGTTTTAGGTTTACCTCGAACAAAGAAGGGGAGGGATAGCATATTTGTTGTCGTGGATAGATTCTCGAAAATGGCACACTTTATACCATGTCATAAATGCGATGATGCTGTTAATGTTGCTGATTTGTTCTTTCGTGAAATTATTCGCTTGCATGGTGTGCCAAATACTATTGTTTCAGATCGTGATACTAAATTTCTTAGCCACTTTTGGAGATGTTTATGGGCTAAGTTGGGGACTAAACTGCTTTTTAGTACTACTTGTCACCCCCAAACTGATGGACAAACTGAAGTAGTCAATAGAACGTTGTCTACTATGCTTAGGGCTGTTTTGAAGAATAATAAGAAAATGTGGGAGGAATGCTTGCCTCATATTGAATTTGCTTATAATCGTTCATTGCATTCTACTACTAAGATGTGCCCTTTTGAAGTTGTGTATGGTTTCCTACCTCGTGCACCTATTGATTTGTTGCCTCTTCCATCTTCGGAGAAGGTTAATTTTGATGCTAAACAATGTGTTGAATTGATTTTAAAAATGCATGAGTTAACTAAGGAAAACATTGAGCGCATGAATGCTAAATATAAACTTGCTGGAGATAAGGGTAGAAAACATGTTGTGTTTGCACCTGGAGATCTTGTTTGGTTACATTTGCGTAAGGATAGATTTCCTGATTTGCGAAAATCAAAGTTAATGCCACGTGCTGATGGTCCCTTTAAGGTGTTAGAGAAAATAAATGATAATGCATATAAACTTGAGCTGCCTGCAGATTTTGGGGTTAGTCCCACTTTTAACATTGCAGATTTGAAGCCTTATTTGGGTGAGGAAGATGAACTTCCGTCGAGGACGACTTCATTTCAAGAAGGGGAGGATGATGAGGACATCAATACAATTGTTACACCCACAGCCCCTGCTGCTATACATACTGGACCAATTACTAGAGCTCGGGCACGCCAACTAAATTACCAGGTACTTTCGTTTCTTGGTAATGATTCTAATGTTCATGAGAATATGATGCTGCCTAAATTGGATACATTTGTTTTGCTTACAAATGAAGGGCCTAGCTTGGAGAAGGATGAACATTGGAGCAAGAACAAGCATGGAGATGATGGCATGCGCAAGGGAAACAAGAACGGAGTTACAAGTGATGATTTCAGGACTTTGAAGCCACCATAATGGGTGCATGAAGCCTTGGACGAAATATACAAGATGCCACTTCATAAATTTCGTCCCGAGGCTATTTTAGGTGCTGCGTCACCTTATTATTGGGCCAGGCCCATGTAATTTCGAAATACATAAGTATAGGCTATTTTTAGAGTCCGTATGTGTGGGGAAACAAGAGATAGGGTTGATTTCGGACCCTCCACCAAGGGCCACGAAATTCCCCCCCTCTTCCTCCATATATACAGCCCTTAGGGCATCGTTTAGACTTTGGGTTTTGTTTAGATTAAAAGTTCTCCATAGCTGCAACTTCGCGTACTTCGTTTGTGTTCAACGACCAGACAAAGGCGTCACAGAACCCCACCTTGATCAATAAAGCTTTCATCTTATATTCGCAATATCTAGATTGCAATCTCAGTTTCTTGCTTGTTCTTCGTTTGCTCGCAGGAAACAGACCGTCGTGGTCAGGTTGATCGTGCTCCGGCGTGGTCAATAACCTCTCGGAGTTGGTTTAGTGATTGCTAAGGCGCGACGTCCTCGCACGTTCGTAGTCGGATCGTCAAAGTCGATTTCCACCAAAGCGATATCCATCATCTCATCGAAAGACGGGACACCTTTGCCTCTATCAGTTTCATACTTCCCAATTCCATACGAGAATGCAAAACGGGGGATAAAGGACTTATCTGAATCTGCAGCCCCGCGGCAACCTTGGTTTGTCGTGGTGGGACCCTTGTGTCTTCAGCCCCCGGCAACCTTGGCTTGCCGGGACCGGAGCGCCGGCTCGTTCTCCTTCTTCCAAATAGCTCAGCAGAAATGTCCATGTACCCTGTGAACCAAAGAGGACGGAATGGAATAGAGAGACGCACACTCGACCTCTATGCTAGGGGTTAGTCGCCGCTAAGCACCATCAACCCTAATCGAGGGAGAGACTCAACCTAGCATGCATGCTATAACTTAGGGCGCCAGTGCTTCATTTATTTATGCTCAGGGTCTGCGTCTGGTTTTGTATAGAGGGTTACATGCCTTGTCGGCAAGGCTTGTACAAAAGGTGGTCTGCCGGGAGGCCCAGCAGCCGCGCCTTATGGGTAAAACTTGCGAAGATGCTCGATGTTCCAGGAGTTGCTCATTGGAATGGCATCTTCGGTCTCCAAGCGGACTGCGCCGGGCCTGGTGACTCGCATTACCCGATAAGGGCCTTCCCACTTCGGCGTCAACTTGTTGGAATTCTTGGCCGATTGAACGCACTGAAGAACAAGGTCACCTTCCTCAAAGCTTCGGGCATGAACCTTGCGGCTATGGTAGCAGCGCAAGGCTTGCTGGTAGCGCGCTGCTCTCACAGCCGCCTGAAGACGATCTTCCTCGAGGAGCGTTATGTCATCTTGCCGCAATCGCTCTTGCTCAAGCTCGTCATAAGAGAGCACTCGAGGTGACCCGTATGTGAGTTCCATGGGGAGAACTACCTCTGCCCCATATACCAGGGCAAAGGGTGACTGGCCGGTGGCTCCATTTGGCATCATCCTAATCGACCGAAGAACCGCCCGCAACTCATCAATCTAGCGCCTTCCGCTTTTGCGTAGCCTATCAAAAGTCTTTGTCCCTAGGCCTCGCAGCACTTCAGCATTTGCCCTCTCCGCCTGGCCGTTGCTTCGTGGGTGTTCCACGGAAGCAAAACAGACCTTGCTGCCAAGGGCTTCGATGTATTGCATGAACGTGCGGCTTGTGAACTATGTGCCATTGTCGGTGATGACTCTGTTTGGCACACCAAAACGGCAAACAAGCCCCTTGAAGAATTTGACGGCTGACTGCGATGTCACCTTCCTCACTGCTTCCACCTCCGACCACTTTGTGAACTTGTCACTTGCAACATACAAGTACTCAGTGCCCCCGACGGCTCGGGGAAAAGGGCCCAGTATGTCGAGCCCCCAGACCGAGAATGGACAGGAGAGAGCGATTGTTTGAAGGGCTTGAGCTGGTTGATGAAGCTTCTTTGAATGGAACTGACACGCTTCACACTTGGTTACTAGTGCCATTGCATCCTGGAGGGCAGTCGGCCAGAAGAAACCTTGCCAGAAGGCCTTGCCGTCAAGGGCCCTCGACCCTATGTGGGAGCGACATATGCCTCCATGTATCTCTGCCAATAGCTCCAGTCCTTCCTCCCAGGGAATGCACTTCAATTTCTCGCCATTTGGTCTTTTTCTGTATAGAACATTGTCAATGAACTGGTACATGGCAGATCGACGGGCTACTTTCTTCGCTTCTTCCTGCTCCTCAGGATGCTCCCCTGTTTGGAGGAATTGGACGGTATGATGTGCCCATGCCGGAGCCTGGGTCTCGTCAGCAAGGACTAAAGGCATTTCCTATGCCATGGAAGCGGATGTCTCTATGGCCTGTCGGAGTCGGTTGCCCCACGGCAGGCCCAGTGTCCATGGCAGCATCTTCACCAGCAGCTCCTGGGAGCTCGGTGGGAAAGTACTTGCCAGGGCCTGACTTCCTCTGCTTGTTCTGCTCTGCGATGGTTCAACAGATGGTTGAGTTAACCGAAGCACAAAAGTACCTAGTTCCACAAGTAGTTTGAGGGCAGCGTGCTTCGACAGGTAGTCGGCAACGTCATTCTCCACTCGGGGAACATGCTCTGCCTGTATACCGTCAGAACGCTCCTCCAGCTACCTCACCTCATCCACGTAGGCCTCCATCAATGGGCTTTGATAGTCCTTGTTGATTTGTCTGACGGCAAGCTGTGAATCACCCATGACAATGAGCTTCTTGATCCCAAGGTCTGCCGCGATCCTGAGACCGGCAAGCAATCCCTCGTATTCAACAGTGTTGTTCATTGACATCTCCCTGGGAAAGTGCATTTGGATTACATACTTGAGGTGCTCTTCGGTGGGCACAACGAGCAGCACACCAGCACCGGTGCCTTGCAGCGAAAAAGCCCTATGAAAGTACATAATCCAGTTGCGGCTTGTTTCCTTGCCAGGAAGAGTGGTCTCCGGGATCTCTTCATCAGGCGTCGAGGTCCATTCTGCAATGAACTCTGCCAAGACTCTGCTCTGGATCATCGAAGTACTTTCAAAATTCAAGCCAAAGCTCGACAGCTCCAAGGCCCATTCCACAATCCTCCCCCTTGCATGTGGGTTATGCAGTACTCGTTGCAACGGGAGGTGGGTGATGACGGTGATCTCATGCGCTTGGAAGTAGATGCAGCTTCCTCGAGGCCATAAGGAGGCCGAAGAGCAGTTTCTGCACACTGGAGTACCTTGACCTAGCCCCCTGCAAGAGGGAGCTGACAAAGTAAACCGGGTGCTGCATCATCTTCTTCTTCTGCAGCACTTCACTTGGTTGCACAGGCCCTGTCCCGCCGGCGTCAGGCCCTGCCGGGGGCGTCGCCTTGCCAGGACCAGGCCCTGCCAGGGGGAGCCCTAGCTCACCATCCGCCAGTCCTGCCGTTGCCACTGCCTCCTCACCAACCTCCCTTTGCGCCACTAGCGCGGCGCTGACCACTTGATCCGTTGCCGCTAGATATAGAAGCATCGGCTCTTGTGGTTTAGGCGCGACCAGTATCGGCGTGGAGGAGAGGTATTTCTTCAAATCTTGCAGCGCTGCTTCGGCCTCCAGGGTCCACTCCATTGGGCCCGCCTTTTTCAAGATTTTGAAAAAGGGAAGGGCACGCTCAGCAGACTTGGAGATGAATCTACTCATGGCGGCAACGTAGCCGATGAGCCAACACACATCCTTGATCCGCCTAGGTGCCTCAATCTGCTCGATGGCCTTGATCTTGTTAGGATTCGCCTCGATCCCACGCTGTGACACAAAGAACCCGAGAAGTTTGCCGAAAGGAACGCTGAAGACACACTTCTCAGGGTTTAGCTTGAGGTTGATCTTGCGCAAGTTTTCAAACGCCTCTTCCAAATCTTGCACAAGTGTTGCCTTGTCCTTGGTTTTCACCACTATGTCATCCATATAAGCTTCCATATTTCTATGTAACTGGGGCTCAAAACCAATTTGGACTGCTCTTGCAAAGGTCGAGCCAGCACTCTTCAACCCAGAAGGCATCCGTAAAAAGCAATACATACGACATGGGGTGATGAATGTTGTCTTCTCTTCATCTTCTCTCATCATGAAAATCTGATGGTATCCTGAGTAGGCATCGAGGAATAACAACAGGTCACACCTGGCCGTGGAGTCAACAATCTGGTCAATGCACGGCATCGGGAAAGGGTCTTTTGGACAGGCCTTATTGATATCTTTGTAATCAATACACAGCCTCCACTTCCCATTTGCCTTGCGCACCACCACCGGATAGGCCAACCACGTCGGATGGAGTACTTCTCTCACCAAGCATGCCGCTTCTAGCTTTCTAATCTCTTCTGTGATGAACTCCTACCGTTCCAAAGCTTGCTTCCTGAGCTTCTGCTTGACGGGCCACGCATGAGGACAAACAGCAAGATGGTGCTCAATCACCTCCCTGGGAACGCCGAGGATGTTGGATGCTTGCCATGCAAACACATCAACATTCACCCATAGGAAAGTGATGAGCTCGCCTTCCTATTTGCTATTGAGGGTGGAGCTTATGGTGAAAGCCCCTCCTGTGCCATCCTCCTTGACAGACACCTTCTTGGTCTCTGGTGGTGCATCTATGGATTTCTTGCTCTTGCTGGTGGAGCTCTCTGGCATGTCCTCAACGGGAGCACAACACTCCGGAGAGGTGCGCTTGCCGGAGTGGGTGCAAGAGGTCTTGCTCGTCTCCGTCCCTTTGGGGGCTTCGGCGGCAGGAGCAAGTGCCTTGGCAGCAGTCCCTGCAACTGCTTCCTGGTAGAGTTGGTCAGTGCAGATCAGTGCATCCTTCTTGTCGGAGAGGACGATGATGATGGTCATCGGCCCAGGCATATTCAACATGTTGTAGGCTGTCACGCCCAATATGCGATACTATCCTAAAGAGACTCGAAGGTCCCACCAAGGATAGAACCGCATATTGACACGCTTTTGCAAGGTGGATATCATTACATCAACATTACATAATAGATGGGGATACATACAAAAGGCACACAATGCCACACGAATACAACATCATCTTACATAAGAGCACCATCCGACTACAGATGAAACACAAACAAAAACTCAAATGACATCCACCCTGCTAGCCCAGGCTGCCGACCTGGAACCTATCCCCTGATCGAAGAAGAAGCAGAAGAAGAACTCCAAAACAAGTAAACATCGCTCTCGCGTCATGATCATCACAAAACCTGTACCTGCAACTGTTGTTGTAGTAAACTGTGAGCCATGAGGACTCAGCAATCCCATTACCATGGGTATCAAGACTAGCAAAGCTTAATGGGAAAGGAAGGGGTAAAGTGGTGAGGTTGCAGCAGCGACTAAGCATATATGGTGGCTACCATACGCAAACAAGAGCGAGAAGAGAAGAAACGGAACGGTCGTCAGCTAGCAATGATCAAGAGGTGATCCTGAACTCCTACTTACCTCAAACATAACCCAAGACTGTGTTCACTTCCCAGACTCCGCCGAAAAGAGACCATCAGGGCTACACACACGGTTGATGCGTTTTAATTCGGATCTGGTGTCAAGTTATCTACAACCGGACATTAACAAATTCCCATCTGCCACATAACCGCGGGCATGGCTCTCGAAAGTTTATACCCTGCAGGGGTGTCCCAACTTAGCCCATGATAAGCTCTCGCGATCAATGAAGGATATTCCTTCTCCCAGGAAGACCCGATCAGTCTCGGAATCCCGGTTTACAAGACATTTCGACAATGGTAAAACAAGACCAGCAAAGTCGCCCGATGCACCGACAAATCCCGATAGGAGCTGCACATATCTCGTTCTCAGGGCACACCGGATGAACACTACGTACAACTAAAACCATCCCTCAAGTTTCCTCGAGGTGGCGCTGCAAGTGGCTCTAGTTTGGACCAACACTCGGAGGAGCACTGGCTCGGAGGGGGGGGTAAATAAAGATGACCCTCGGGCTCCGAAAACCCAAGGGAAAAAGGGCTAGGTGAGGCAAATGGTAAAACCAAGGTTGGGCCTTGCTGGAGGAGTTTTATTCAAAGCAAACTGTCAAGGGGGTCCCATAAATCACCCAACCATGTTAGGGACGCAAAATCCGGGAACATAATACCGATATGAAGGAAACTAGGGCGGCAAGAGTGGAACAAAACACCAGGCATAAGGCCGAGTCTTCCACCCTTTACCAAGTATATAGATGCATTAATTAAATAAGAGATATTGTGATATCCCAACATAAACCTGTCCACCATGGAGCAATCTTCAACTTCACCTGCAACTAACAATGCTATAAGAGGGGCTGAGCAAAGTGGTAACATAGCCAAGCAATGGTTTGCTAGGAAGGGTGAAAAGGTTAGAGGCTGACATGGCAATTTGGGACGCTTGAAAACAAGTTATAGGAAGCGCAGAAAAGTGATAGAACGAAGCAACTAGCATAGCAATGATAGTAGTGAGATCCAGGATAACGGTCATCTTGCCTGAGATCCCGCTAGGAAGAAGAACGAGTCCATGAAGAAGACGAACGGGAGTAGTCGAACGAATCCTCACAATCGCAACATTACCGGAACTAAGAAGCAACACCGGAAAGAAACAAACAACATGGTAAATGCACAAGCATAAACATGGCATGATGCACAAACAAGTATGGTGCATGTCCGGCTTAATGAGGCATGGCAAATTGCAACAAGCAATACTACAAGTTAAGTGGAGCTCAATATGCAACGAGTTGCATATTGGCAAAACACCACATCAAATATTTAGTTCTCTCTCATTTATGTACCCGACAATATTAACTGTTGTTAATCATGGCAAGAGGTGAAGCATAATGAAACTACCTATTTAGGCAAGTTTAAATGAGGCCGGAAGTAACAAACAACAATTCGGGAAAATCCTCATGAGCAATATTCGAATTTGGTATTGTTCTGCCCTAAAGCATATTTTATTGTTGTTAAACAGGAAAATAAAGTCCACCATGTTAAACTAGGCATTTTTCCACCCCATTTAGATATAAAGTTTTTTTAATTCGGGGATACGGTTAATTAGTTATGAAATAAATCATTTTAGCATGGCATTTAAGCAAATTTAAACAAATAGCATTTTAAACATTTTAAACATGGATGAAAGTGCCATATTATGAAACTAAAAATTCTAAGCATTTTTCATATATAAATTATTTACATATGATGCATGGTTATTTAGTTATGAAATGCATGAACAACAAGGAATTTTCTGAAAAACTGTAGTCTCTGGAAAAATAGCTAAAATTGCAGAACAGGAAAAAAACATGCTCTGGGCTGAAACTGCTGGGCCAGCGGCGTACAGGAGAAGGGGTGGACGGGCTGCTCACCCATGGGCCAAGCCCAGGACTGTGGAGAGGGCGCTGGAAGGGGGGCGCTGGGCCTGGCGCGACCCATGCGGTGGCGCTGGTTTGATGCGGTCAATGCTTCGACGAGGGAGCTGCTGCTGTTTGTTTCTGAAGAACAGGAACAGTAGCAGTTCGAGGCAGGGGCTAGGCGCGGTGGCACGATGCAGAGGAGGAAGCAGGCCGGCAGGGCGCGATGCAGGAGGCGCCGACAGCGGAACTTGGCGAGGCGGCGGAGGCAGGGCTTACCGGCTGTGGCAAGACAAGGTGGCGTCGGGGTGCTGGGGGGTCGAGGAGGAGGCATCGGGCGTGGAACGCGGGCGACACAGGTGGTCTCCGACAAGGGCACCGATGGCTGGAGACGGGGCCCTGCGGTGGGATCCGGCCGGGAACGGGCAAGGGCGACGAAGGCCGGCCGGGTCTGGTGGTGGAGACGAGGCCCCAACGGCAGCGCGATGCAGCAGCGGGGTTCGTACGGCCATGGCAGGACTCCTGCTGCTGTTGAACCATGAGAGGGAAAACGAGGTCAGGAGGGGGCGAGAGAGAGGAAGGTGCGGCAAGAAGGGAAGGAGCGACGTAGCTTAGCTGCTGGTGGTGGTGGTAGACGGCGGGGACGACACGAGGTGGGAGACGGCAGGGAGCTCCTCTCCCTGGCTCGCGACGAGGGGAACGAGGCAAGGCTAGGCAGGGGAGATCGAGCGGAGGAGGCATGGCCTCGGGCTTGAGGGAGGTGGCTGCGGGGAGCTACGGGAAGGACGGATGGTGAACGAGAGGAGTGGTGGCCGCTACAATCTGATTGGGTGGAGATGGATCGGGAGGGATCCCGAGGTGGAAGAGAACTGGCGGCGGCGGCTGAAGGGGATTTGGTGGATGGGACAAGGCTCCTAAATTCTAGGGTTGGACTATATATAGTGAAATGAGGGGAATTTTGGGACATCCGATTTAAATCGGACAGACGGGAAAAGCAAACTAGGGGAGTTTAATAAATAAACAGAAGATATTTTAAAGATGATTGGGGATGATCCGGACTCATCAGGTCACGATAGCCCGGTTCGGGCTCGGAGCTGTTTATGGACCCACGCGAGGGGGTCTGAGCAAAGTGTAGAGAGGTTGGGAATTTAGACGAGAGGGGAAAATAAAGACAATGGGGTCTGACGAAAGTCCACGGGACAAGGGGGTTTTGTTGGTCTCAGAGAAAGAGAGAAGAGAGGGGTCCAATTGGTCTGCGAGAAGGTCAACAAGGACAAGCGGTCTGACAACAGGTCAACCAAGACAAAGAGAGAAGCGGTAACTACGAATTCCTACGAGGTTCTATGAAAAGAAACGGATGCAATGCGGATGATGCTATGAGATGAGATGCATGACATGAACAAAATGTAAAACAAAAGACAAAAACCCAACCACGAAGGAAAATAATATATCACATAGCCGAAATGGCAAGAGTGGAGTTACGAATATGGAAAGTTGTATCCGGGGCGTTACAACACTCCACCACTACAAGAGGATCTCGTCCCGAGATCTAGGATGGCACCGGAGGGAAAAGGAAGAGGAGAGGTAAAACAAAGTTGCTTCTTTGACGAACGAGTGAAACCACGAACCATGAGAGGTTGAGCAATTTAAAAGAAAGAGTACAACCGACATGAACGAGATTGCAAACAATCAGTTAGAAAAGAGGAACAAGCAGTATTACGAGAACTTGAAGGTTGAAAGACATGGAAATAAGAGCTTCACGAACGAAAAGAATATGACCACCTCGGTATAATGAGATAGCCAAGGAACAAGAATGACAGAATTTGGAAAGCACTCCGGTAGAAAAGAGAAGAAAACTTGATGAGATGAAAAGATATTGAAGAGATGATACAACACTCCGGTTAAATGGATAAGCCAGAAAAGAAGACGATCCTCACCAAATGAGGTGATGGGTGAAGAGCACAACATCACAATGCCTCTGTAACGAAAGAATAGAAGTTAGACCGTTGGGATAAAGGGACGGAGAAGAAAATGACAACTTTTGCCACAAGTGAACTTGGAAAGCATCCTTGCAAAGAAGAATCGAACGGAGTTGTTGGAAAATCAACAACGAGAAAACAAGCTTGTTGTGGGCTTATGGAAAAGATCTCGAGACTATGAGGTGACAACCGGCCACTAATGGAAACCATTGATTTGATTGAGAGCACCAAAGAGATGAAAAACTTCTTCACCGAGAGGATAGGAGAAAAACTCGGATCATTGATAGCACCATAATTAGAAATATTCCTTAGGGAAGGCTTTAGGTAAAATCTTTACCAAGATAACTCCAATGGAGGGATTAATGGATTTAGAGTACCTCATTCTTGACAACATGTGACTCATGAAACATGAATGGAAATTGTCAAGAATGATATAACGCCATCTCGAAGATAAGGTAGAAGGAATTGCACTTCGAAATGCAAGAAGAAGAATACTTGAACTCCTCAGGAAAAACATGTGTTGGGCACCATGTTTATTTTTTTTAGTATAGCTTGGCGGGTCATAACTTCGAGAGAAATCTTGAAGAACAATTGAAGAATGAAAAGAATCCTTGACGAACCACCATGTAGAGCCTCCATGAAGAACTCTGGTAATAAAAGGATGATAAAAATAAAGAGAACTTGAAAACACAAGGTGAAGCCTTGCGATGATTTAGATGGAGCTTCGCGACGAGATAATGCGGAAAACTTGGAACTCCGGAAAAAGAATAGATGAAACACTAGAACCGAGAATTACTTCATCATGAACAGTCTCCAGAAGAAAAGAATTGAATCACCTCGAGGAAATAAGAATAAGATTTATTGTATGCTTATCCTTCATCAAATTAAATTGATGGCAAGCAATGGATTTTGCATATTACTTATTCTCGTAGAAAGGATTAAGAGGGATATAGCGTAAACTTGAGAAGGTATTGATGGAACCACCGGTGGGATTTGGAAACAACGAATATTTGATATGATAACGAAGGAAGTGAAATCTTGAATGAACCACCATAAGAATTGAAAATGAAAGTAGAAAAGGCACAATTCACCGAGAAGAATTGGAAAATGAATGAAGATACTTGAGGGGATTTAGATACATGAGAACGAAGAGATCATGAACTGATTAGAGGGTATTTGAACGATGCACCGGTAAGATTTGGAGAATGATAGCTACACGCTGAGAATGAAGAAATATGAGATGATGGCCTTCGGAGGAAAGAAATGGAAACAACTCATGAAATGCTCCGGACGGTAAGAAAAGAATTGTCACAATCAAAACAATTATGAGGATAGCATGAAGCTAGAACCATGAATATTCAAGAGAATGGACCAAGATTTAAGAGAAATCCTTCTTCGGCCTTCAAATGTTTAGAATGATGATGAGAACCACCATGAATTGTTGAGATACTCTGGGAGAATTAAAAGAGGAAAGGTTGAGCCAAAGATGAAAAGAATTTGAAAATGACCTTGAAAAAGGCATGTGACTGATGAAAATTCATTCTTACGTCAAACTTGGAAATGAATTTGAGAATCGCTCCTGATAATTCGAAGAGTCAGGTAAGATCCTGGGAAAAGACCTGTGGGTTAGGGCCCACTCAAAAGAAAACACCGTTGAAAATGATTTTAAAGAGATATTGCACCGGTTGAATTAAATGGCTTGAATGAGATAACAATCTCCAAATGGCTTGAACGGATTAAGAATAGAAACACAAATCTTCTGAGATATCTTCAACACTCTGGAACAAATGAATAGCAAGAGGTGAGTGATTGAGAGGTGCACCGACATGAGAAAGCATTTGACACGAGGAAAGGAATATGATCAACACTGAAAGCTTGAATTGGATCCACCGGAGAAGCAAAAAAAACGGAGGATGATGAACTTGAAGCTCGTGAGCATCTTCACGAGGGATCACCGGATCAGAACATTGATTGAAAAGAGTGAAGTGACTTCACATGAATAAATGGATACTTGATTAAAATAAATGAGTCCTTGAAGAAAAGGGTGGGAGGGTGGGGAAAAACAAAGACAACTTGGGATGAACGAAACAAACACCATTGAGAAAACTTAGAATTGATCTTGCGGATGGGGAGAATGATGGGATCATCTCGAAGAGAAGCACACCGGTTGGAAAAGAATTAACATGACAACCTCAATGATCAAAAAGGATTAGTATTCACATAGCAATATGAGAACAGCGTTTAGGAAAGGTATGGATTCAACATTTGACTTCGAAGCAACTCAAATACCACAAATAAAACAAAACAAAGGATTTCGCTTGCAGAATAAGCCGGAACAAATACATATGATAGGGATTTACCCAATCCCATATCATGCATCTGTCGGAAAGATATTCTAGGAGCTACTTGAATTCCCACCTATAAACTCCCGAAACGTTCTGGTTATGCAATCTGGTGTTGGGGATACAGGGGAAGCAATATATCTCACCCAAACTAACAATCCCTACATCCAGCTGTATCCATCCGTCGACACATAACCAAGAAAACTCCGGAAATCATGTACCTCAACCTTCAAAAAGCATCTGTTATACGAGCTATGGCAATACTCCCGAACTCCCCAGTACTGGGTGGTGTCGAGGTTATCTCACCAACTACTGCATAAAAGAGATTTTCGATGTCGGCAAAACTCAGGTATTCCAGAACTGCAACGATAAAATTGTGACGACAACACCTCAGAGCTCAACTCCCCGGGACACTGCCACAACCCCTAAATGTCAGGAGGCACCAAGAACAATGTTCTTGTCACAAGACTATCGGAACGATTCCAAGATACCCGCGTGATCCTAAAAAAATTAGTGAAATTTGAGGAGAGGAAAGACAAAACATCTACTTCAGGAGGCCTCACTAGAGCGACAAAGGGACTGAGGAGTAAAAAGAATCCTACTCTCCGATATATATAATCCTAAGACTCAAAATAGTTTTTTTAGACTCAACAACGGCCAACAATCAAGGGGGCTCCTATGGTCGGTTGAGGCTCTAATACCAACTTGTCACACCCAATATGCGATACTATCCTAAAGAGACTCAAAGGTCCCACCAAGGATATAACCGCATATTGACACGCTTTTGCAAGGTGGATATCATTACATCAACATTACATAATAGATGGGGATACATACAAAAGGCACACAATGCCACACGAATACAACATCATCTTACATAAGAGCACCATCCGACTACGGATGAAACACAAACAGAAACTCAAATGACATCTACCCTACTAGCCCAGGCTGCCGACCTGGAACCTATCCCCTGATCGAAGAAGAAGTAGAAGAAGAACTCCAAAACAAGTAAACATCGCTCTCGCGTCATGATCATCACAAAACCTGTACCTGCAACTGTTGTTGTAGTAAACTGTGAGCCATGAGGACTCAGCAATCACATTACCATGGGTATCAAGACTAGCAAAGCTTAATGGGAAATTAAGGGGTAAAGTGGTGAGGTTGCGGCAGCGACTAAGCATATATGGTGGCTACCATATGCAAACAAGAGCGAGAAGAGAAGAAACGGAACGGTCGTTAGCTAGCAATGATCAAGAGGTGATCCTGAACTCCTACTTACCTCAAACATAACCCAAGACCGTGTTCACTTCCCAGACTCGGACGAAAAGAGACCATCACGGCTACACGCACGGTTGATGCGTTTTAATTCGGATCTGATGTCAAGTTATCTACAACCGGACATTAACAAATTCCCATCTGCCACATAACCGCGGGCACGGCTCTCGAAAGTTTATACCCTACAGGGGTGTCCCAACTTAGCCCATGATAAGCTCTCGTGATCAATGAAGGATATTCCTTCTCCCAGGAAGACCTGATCAGTCTCAGAATCCTGGTTTACAAGACATTTCGACAATGGTAAAACAAGACCAACAAAGCCACCTGATGCGCCGACAAATCCCGATAGGAGCTGCACATATCTCGTTCTCAGGGCACGCCGGATGAACACTACGTACAACTAAAACCATCCCTCAAGATTCCCCGAGGTGGCGCTGCAAGTGGCTCTAGTTTGGACCAACACCCGGAGGAGCACTGGCCCGGGGGGGTAAATAAAGATGACCCTCGGGCTCCGGAAACCCAAGGGAAAAAGGGCTAGGTGAGGCAAATGGTAAAACCAAGGTTGGGCCTTGCTGGAGGAGTTTTATTCAAAGCAAACTGTCAAGGGGGTCCCATAAATCACCCAACCGCGTTAGGGACGCAAAATCTGGGAACATAATACCGATATGACGGAAACTAGGGCGGCAAGAGTGGAACAAAACACCAGGCATAAGGCCGAGTCTTCCACCCTTTACCAAGTATATAGATGCATTAATTAAATAAGAGATATTGTGATATCCCAACATAAACCTGTCCACCATGGAGCAATCTTCAACTTCACCTGCAACTAACAATGCTATAAGAGGGGCTGAGCAAAGCGGTAACATAGCCAAGCAATGGTTTGCTAGGAAGGGTGAAAAGGTTAGAGGCTGACATGGCAATTTGGGAGGCTTGAAGAACAAGTTATAGGAAGTGCAGAAAAGCGATAGAACGAAGCAACTAGCATAGCAATGATAGTAGTGGGATCCAGGGTCACGGTCATCTTGCCTGAGACCCCGCTAGGAAGAAGAACGAGTCCATGAAGAAGACGAACGGGAGTAGTCGAACGAATCCTCACAATCGCAACATTACCGGAACTAAGAAGCAACACCGGAAAGAAACAAACAACATGGTAAATGCACAAGCATAAACATGGCATGATGCACAAACAAGTATGGTGCATGTCCGGCTTAATGAGGCATGGCAAGGCATGGCAAAGTGCAACAAGCAATACTACAAGTTAAGTGGAGCTCAATATGCAACGAGTTGCATATTGGCAAAACACCACATCAAATATTTAGTTCTCTCTCGTTTATGTACCTGACAATATTAACTGTTGTTAATCATGGCAATAGGTGAAGCATAATGAAACTACCTATTTAGGCAAGTTTAAATGAGGCCGGAAGTAACAAACCACAATTTCGGAAAATCCTCATGAGCAATATTCGAATTTGGTATTGTTCTGCCCTAAAGCATATTTTATTGTTGTTAAACAGGAAAATAAAGTCCACCATGTTAAACTAGGCATTTTTTCACCCCATTTAGATATAAAGTTTTTTTAATTCGGGGATACGGTTAATTACTTATGAAATAAATCATTTTAGCATGGCATTTAAGCAAATTTAAACAAAGAGCATTTTAAACATTTTAAACATGGATGAAAGTGCCATATTATGAAACTAAAAATTCTAAGCATTTTTCATATATAAATTACTTACATATGATGCATGGTTATTTAGTTATGAAATACACGAACAACAAGGGGTTTTCTGAAAAACTGTAGTCTCTGGAAAAATAGCTAAAATTGCAGAACAGGAAAAAAATGTGCTCTGGGCTAAAACTGCTGGGCCAGCGGCGTACAGGAGATGGGGTGGACGGGCTGCTCACCCATGGGCCAAGCCCAGGACTGTGGAGAGGGCGCTGGAAGGGGGGCGCTTGGCCTGGCGCGACCCACGCGCTGGCGCTGGTTTGATGCGGTCAACGCTTCGATGAGGGAGCTGCTGCTGTTCGTTTCTGAAGACCAGGAACAGCAGCAGTTCGAGGCAGGGGCCAGGCGCGGCGGCGCGATGCAGAGGAGGAAGCAGGCCGGCAGGGCGCGATGCAGGAGGCGCCGACAGCGGAACTTGGCGAGGCGGCGGAGGCAGGGCTTGCCGGCGGCGGCAGGACGAGGTGGCGTCGGGGTGCTGGGGGGTCGAGGAGGAGGCCTCGGGCGTGGAATGCGGGCGACGAGGTGGTCTCCGGCGAGGGCACCGGTGGCCGGAGACGGGGCCCTGCGGTGGGATCCGGCCGGGAACGGGCAAGGGCGACGAAGGCCGGCCGGGTCTGGTGGTGGAGACGAGGCCCCGACGGCAGCGCGATGCAGCAGCGGGGTTCGTACGGCCATGGCAGGACTCCTGCTGCTGTTGAACCATGAGTGGGAAAACGAGGTCAGGAGGGGGAGAGAGAGAGGAAGGTGCGGCAAGAAGGCAAGGGGCGACGTAGCTTAGCTGCTGCTGGTGGTGGTAGACGGCGGGGACGACACAAGGTGGGAGACGGCAGGGAGCTCCTCTCCCTAGCTCGCGACAAGGGGAATGAGGCAGGGCTAGGCAGGGGAGATCGAGCAGAGGAGGCATGGCCTCGGGCTTGAGGGAGGTGGCTGCGGGGAGCTACGAGAAGGACGGATGGTGAACGAGAGGAGTGGTGGCCGCTGCGATCTGATTGGGTGGAGATGGATCGGGAGGGATCCCGAGGTGGAAGAGAACTGGCGGCGGCGGCTGAAGGGGATTTGGTGGATGGGACAAGGCTCCTAAATTCTAGGGTTGGACTATATATAGTGAAATGAGGAGAATTTTGGGACATCCGATTTAAATCGGACGGACGGGAAAAACAAACTAGGGGAGTTTAATAAATAAACAGAATATATTTCAAAGATGATTGGGGATGATCCGGACTCATCAGTCATGATAGCCCGGTTCGGGTTCGAAGTAGTTTACGGACGCGCGCGAGGGGGTCTGAGCAAAGTGTAGAGAGGGTGGGAATTTAGACGAGAGGGGAAAATAAAGACAATGGGGTCTGACGAAAGTCCACGGGACAAGGGGGTTTTGTTGGTCTCAGAGAAAGAGAGAAGAGAGGGGTCCAATTGGTCTGCGAGAAGGTCAACAAGGACAAGCGGTCTGACAATAGGTCAACCATGACAAAGAGAAAAGCGGTAACTATGAATGGCTACGAGGTTCTATGAAAACAAGCGGATGCAATGCGGATGATGCTATGAGATGAGATGCATGACATGAACAAAATGCAAAACAAAAGACAAAAACCCAACCACGAAGGAAAATAATATATCACATAGCCAAAATGACAAGAGTTGGAGTTACGAATATGGAAAGTTGTATCCGGGGCGTTACATAGGTGCAATGTGACGATGCCATGAACTTGGCTAGTGCTGGGCGGCCGACGATCCCATTGTAGGGCAAGGGGATCTCGGCTACATCGAAGACAATCCTCTCCGTCCTGTAGTTCAACTCGCCTCCAAATGTTACAGGCAGCGTGACCTTACCATTTGGATGACTCCTTCCTGGGTTGATCCCTTGAAACATGCCCGTCTCTTCGAGGTCTCCATCAGGAATCTGCAGCCTTTTGATCACAACAGGCGAGATCAAGTTCAGACCGGCCCCACCGTCAACTAGCATCTTCGTCACCTTGAGGTTGCGTATCATTGGTGAAACCAACAACGGCAGACACCCGACTGCAGTTGTGCAATCAGGGTAGTCCTCGGTGACATAGATGATAGGTGTTCTGGACCACTTCAGTGGCTTCTGCACGTCGAACGATGGCTCCACCCCTGCGATCTCACGCGCCCACTGCTTGAGCTAGCGGTGAGAAGTGTGCAGCGAGGCACCACCATTGACGCATATGGCCTCCGTAGCTTTTTGAAACTTGTGGTCGCCGGGCTCGTCGTCCTTGTCGTGATCATCGTCTTCCTACTTCTTGTGATGAGGACATGACTACCTTGGATATGACCAAAAATATTGCACATATGCATATTTGTCAGGTGATTTCTAGTGCAAACTATTCAATAATCTATTTATGTTATCCAGAACAAAAATACTTCACACACTTTTGTGTTTTATCTAATTGCAGGTGTATGGGACATTTGTACAATCCACATATGAAGATAAGGAAGAAAGAGATGTTTATTTGCTGTCCAAAAAGTTCTCTCACGTCACTTTTGGCCCAAGAGAAGATAGAGTCCAAGTCTCTCACATTCTGGATTCAGATTCGGGCTGCACAGACATACCTGACTCAAAACGCACACAAGTTTTTCATACGGACTCCGAATTGGGTGATTCTTTTTTTGTTGGAAACTAGATTTCGTGCACTTTCCAACCCAATTGGAATCACCTTCAAATTCGTCCGGAGCGTTGAGTTGTGGACGAAACAATCTGATGCTGCAGCAGAATCCGAGTCAAACTACAAGTCCAAAGGTGTTACATCACCTCCACTTAGGCCCATTGGCCTTGTACGACCTAGATTTAGTTTTAGGCTGCCTTCGGACGTCCTCCCACCTCCTTGGCCGCCACCCCTTTCTCCTATATAAGTAGATCCATCTAGTAGCTTTTCCTTGGGATTTGTTTAGTTAAAAGTTAGCCATTGCAACTTCGTGTACTTCGTTTGTGTCCAACGACCAGACCAAGACCGCTTACGGATCCCCACCAATATCAATACCTCATATATATTTGCAATATTCAGATTGCTTTATCATATTCTTGCTCGTTCTTCGATTGCTTGCAGGAATAGACCTTCGTGGTCAGGCTGACCGTGCTTCCGGCATCGTCAGTAACCTCAGGAGATTGGTTTAGCGATTGCTAAGGCGCAACGTCGTGCACGTTTGTAGTCGGATCGTCAAAGTCGTCTCCACCAAATCGATAGTTATCATCTCATCGAAAGATCGGGACACCCCGCCTCTATCATCTTGTCGTGGCCCCGGGCGGGCCTCTCTTGCTGGTTATCCTTGCCGCGGCTGCCTCCTTGGGCGCCACGTGATATGTCTCCGTCGTATCTATAATTTTTGATTGTTCCATGCCAATATTCTACAACTTTCATATTCTTTTGGCAACTTTTTATACTATTTTTTGGGACTAACATATTGATCTAGTGCCCAGTGCCAGTTCCTGTCTGTTGCATGTTTTATGTTTCGCAGAAACCCCATATCAAACGGAGTCCAAACGGGATAAAAACGGACGGAGAATTATTTTGGAATATTTGTGATTTTTGGGAGGAAGAATCAACGCGAAACGATGCTCGAGATAGGGACCCATGCCCACTTAAAGTGGGCGTGCCCCACCCTTGTGGGCCACCCGTAAGGCGGTTGATGCCCTTCTTTGGACGCAAGAAAGATATATTTTGGAAAACAATCTGGGCGAAGGTTTCAATCCAATCGGAGTTACGGATCTCCAGATATAAAGGAAACGGTGCGAGGGCAGAATTCCAGAACACAAAAACAGAGAGATAGATCCAATCTCGGAGGGGCTCTCGCCCCTCCCAAGCCATGGGAGCCAAGGACTAGAGGGGAAACCCCTCTCCCATTGAGGGAGAAGGTCAAGGAAGAAGAAGAAGAAGAAGGGGGCTCTCTCGCCCTTGGTTTCGGTGGCGCCGGAACACCGTCGGGGGCCATCATCATCACCGCGATCTTCACCAACACCTCCGTCATCTTCACCAACATCTCCATCACCTTCCCCCTCTATATCTACAGCGGTACACTCTCCCTCAACCCGCTATACCCTCTACTTGAACATGGTGCTTTATGCTTTATATTATTTTCCAATGATGTGTTGCCATCCTATGATGTCTGAGTATATTTTTGTTGTCCTATTGGTGGTTGATGAATTGCTATGATTGATTTAATTTGCTTGTGGTTATGTTGCTGTCCTTTGGTGCCCATCATATGAGCGCGCGCGTGGATCACACCATAGGGTTAGTTGTATGTTGATAGGACAATGTATTGGAGGGCTAGAGTGACAGAAGCTTCAACCTAGCATAAAATTGATGCATGCGGGATTGAAGGGGGACCAATATATCTTAATGCTATGGTTGGGTTTTACCTTAATGAACGTTAGTAGTTGCGGACTGCTTTCTAATAGTTCCAATCATAAGTGCATAGAATTCCAAGTCAGGGATGACATGCTAGTAGTGGCCTCTCCCACATAATACGTGCTATCGGTCTAGTAAAGTAGTCAATTGCTTAGGGACAATTCCACAACTCCTACCACCACTTTTCCACACTCGCTATATTTACTTTATTTCTTCTTTATCTAAACAGCCCCTACTTTTTATTTACGTCCTCTTTATTATCTTGCAAACTTATCCAACAACACCTACAAAGTACTTCATAGTTTCATACTTGTTCTAGGTAAAGAGAACGTCAAGTGTGCGTAGAGTCGTACAAGTGGCAGATAGGACTTGAGAGAGTATTTGTTCTACCTTTAGCTCCTTGTTGGGTTCGACACTCTTACTTATCGAAAGAGGCTACAACTATCCCGTATACTTGCGGGTCATCAAGACCTTTTTCTGGCGCCGTTGCTGGGGAGTCATAGCATGGGGTGAATATTCTCGTGTGTGCTTGTTTGCTTTATCACTAAGTAATTTTTATTTGCTGTTCTTAGTTGTTCTTTATCATTAGTTATGGATAAGGAACACGAAATACCAAAAAAATTAGGTGTACTTGCTACTCATGGAGATGGGGTAACTCCTAAAACCCTCGATTCTCATTATGTGAAATATATTATGTACTACTTTGATAATCCTGAGAAAACCCCATTCAACTTTATAATGGGAGACACGTTGGATCAACATGAATACTTTAGGGATCATCGCTTTACACAAAAAGGGAAACTATTATGGGATCAAATTAATATGTTGCATTGGTATGCTCGGGATCTATGCTTGAGATATGATATTACTTGTTGCTCTAGGATGAAGGCTCCACACCTTCAATTTTCATGCAAATTTAATGATAATGAAACCTTAGCTTCTTATGCTAATGGTATATATGATTACAATGATGTTGAACAAATAGAAGAATTTGTTGCTTTTAAGGCTTCTTATGAAATTGAATCTTTGTTTGAAAAGTATGAAGCTTTTGATGATGATGGTGTTTATAGGCCTGAAAATCTTGCTGTACTTAGATATTGCTATGAAAATTATGAATACAATTACAATATTAATGCATTTATTGAGAAAGTCTCCGCTGTCCAAGAAGAGACTAATAATTTGCAGGAACCTATGGAAGAAGGAAATTGATGAAACTTTGAGCTCATTGGATGAAAAAGATGATGAGGAGAGTGAATAACAAAAGGAGGAAGACGGATTGTTCACCCGTGCCCGCCTTATAATGAGAGTAACTCTTCAACTCATACATTGTTTAATTCCCCTTCGTGCTTACCGAAGGATGATTGCTATGATCCCTTGAATTTGTTTGAAATATCCCTTTTCGATAATGCTTGCTATGCTTTTGGCCAAGATGCCAATATGAGTTATGCTTATGGAGATGAACTTGCTATAGTTCCTTAAGTTAAACATGAAATTGTTGCTATTGCACCCACGCATGATAGTCCTATTATCTATTTGAATTCTCCTGACTACACTATATCGGAGAAGTTTGTGCTTATTAAGGATTATATTGATGGGTTGCCTTTTACCATTGCACATGATGAGTTTGATAGATATAATATGCATGTGCTTGCTGCTCCTACTTGCAATTATTATGAGAGAGGAACTATATCTCCACCTCTCTATGTTTCCAACACGATAGAATTGCAAGAAACTGCTTATACTATGCATTGGCCTTTACTTTGTGTGCATGAATTGTTCTTTTATGACATGCTGATGCATAGGAAGAGAGTTAGACTTCGTCATTGCTTGATATATGTTACTTTGTGCTCACTACTAAATTACAAATCATTGTTACTTAAAATTGGCTTTGATATACCTTGGGATCCGGGTGGATTCATTACTTGAGCACTATATGCCTAGCTTAATGGCTTTAAAGAAAGCGCTGCCAGGGAGACAACCGGAAGTTTTGGAGAGTCATTTATTTCTGTTGAGTGCTTTTATATAGTTTTAAAACACAAAAATAAAGAGGGGAACCTAAAAACTTTTCAAAAAGGAAAGTGAAAGTGAGAAAGACAAGCATTGTTGAAGTGGGAGCTAGCCTTGGACTTTGTTCATGCTCATGGAAACTTTGTGAATCTTGATTACAGAAACTTTTCATCAAAAATAATTATCACCTTGTACAATTCCATTGTATTATAAAAATAATGTGCCAAGGTTTGCCTTTAGGATGTTTACAATGCTTGTTGGTTTGTACGGTGCAGGACAGAAACTTTGGCTCTAGTGCGCGATTTTACAATTTTAACTGGAACGTCAATTGGTTCTGATTCATTTCCCACTGTATTGCTACACAACTTGTTTATTTTACCTAATTTTGGTAGAATTTTTGGGGTACAAGAAGTATGGTGGATGTTCAGATTGCTACAGACTGTTCTGTTTTTGACAGATTCTGTTTTTGATGCATAGTTTACTTGTTTTGATGAAACTATCAATTTATATCAGTGGATTAAGCCATGGCAAAGCTATATTACAGTAGAAACAATGAAAAAATAAAATATGAATTGATTTTCAACAGTACTTAGAGTGGTGATTTGCTTCATTATACTAACGGATCTTACCGAGTTTTCTGTTGAAGTTTCGTGTGGATGAAGTGTCTAAACGAGGAGGTCTCGATATGAGGAAAAGGAAGAGAGGCAAGACATCAAGCTTGGGGATGCCCGAGGAACCCCAAGTAAATATTCAAGGAGACTCAGGCGTCTAAGCTTGAGGATGCCCCGGAAGGCATCCCCTCTTTCTTCAACAAGTATCGGTATGTTTTCGTATTCGTTTCGTTCGTGCAATATGTGCAAGCCTTGGAGCATCTTTTGCATTTAGTTTTCACTTTTCTTTGATGCACCATGCTGGTATGAGATAGTCCTTAGTTTATTTATAGAATGCTCATTGAACTTCACTTATATCTTTTGAGTATGTCTTTATAGAATGCTTCATGTGCTTCACTTATATCATTTGAAGTTTGGATTGCCTGTTTCCCTTTACATAGAAAACCGCCATTTGTAGAATGCTCTTTTGCTTCACTTATAATTGTTAGAGCATGGGCATATCTTTTTTATAAAGAATTAAACTCTCTTTCTTCACTTATAGCTTTTTAGAGAGATGACAAGAATTGGTCATTCACATGGTTAGTCATAAAATTCTACATAAACTTGTAAGATCGCTGAATATGATATGTTTGATTCCTTGCAATAGTTTTGCGATATAAAGGTGGTGATATTAGAGTCGTTCTAGTTGAGTAATTGTGAAATTGAGAAATACTTGTGTTGAGGTTTGCAAGTCCCATAGCATGCACGTATGGTGAACCGTTATGTAACGAAGTTGGAGCATGAAGTGTTTTTTTGATTGTCTTCCTTATGAGTGGCAGTCGGGGACGAGCGATGGTCTTTTCCTACCAATCTATCCCCCTAGGGGCATGCATAGTAGTACTTTGCTTCGAGGGCTAAGTAGACTTTTGCAATAAGTATATGAGTTCTTTATGACTAATGTGAGTCCATGGATATACGCACACTCACCCTTCCACTTTGCTAGCCTCTATTGTGCCGCGCAACTTTCGTCGGTATCATGAACCCATTATTTACCCTCCTCAAAACAACCACCATACCTACCTATCATGGCATTTCCATAGCCATTCCGAGATATATTGCCATGCAACTTCCATCATCATCATATACATGACTTGAGCATTCATTGTCATATTGCTTTGCATGATCGTAAGATAGCTAGCACGATGTTTTCATTGCTTGTCCTTTTTTTGATGTCATTGCTATGCTAGATCATTGCACATCCCGGTACACTGCCGAAAGCATTCATATAGAGTCATATCTTTGTTCGAGATATCGATTTGTAATATTGAGTTGTAAGTAAATAAAAGTGTGATCATCATCATTATTACAGCATTGCCCCAATGAGGAAAGGATGAAGGAGATTATGATTCCCCCACAAGTCGGGATGAGACTCCGGACTTTATGAAAAATAAAAGAGGCCAAAGAAGCCCAAATATAAAAAAAGAGGCCAAAGAAGCCCACCAAAAAGAAAAAATAGAAAAAAAGAGAAAATAAAAGAAAAAATGAGAGAAAAAGAGAGAAGGGCAATGTTACTATCCTTTTACCACACTTGTGCTTCAGAGTAGCACCATGTTATTCATATAGAGTCTCTTGAGTTATCACTTTCATATACTAGTGGGAATTTTCATTATAGAACTTGGCTTGTATATTCCGATGATGGGCTTCCTCAAACGCCCGAGGTCTTCATGAGCAAGCAAGTTGGATGCACACCCGCTTAGTTTGCAGTTTGAGCTTTCGTACACTTATAGCTCTTAGTGCATCCGTTGCATGGCAATCCCTACTCACTCACATTGATATCTATTGATGGGCATCTCCATAGCCCGTTGATACGCCTAGTTGATGTGAGACTATCTTGTCCCTTTTTGTCCTCACAACCACCACCATATACCACCATAGTGCTATGTCCATGGTTTGCGCTCATGTAGTGCATAAGAGTTGAAAAAGCTGAAGCGCGTTAAAAAGTATGAACCAATTGATCGGCTCGTCATCGGGGTTGTGCATGATTTGAATGCTTTGTGTGATGAAGATGGAGAATAGCCAGACTATATGATTTTGTAGGGATGAGCTTTCTTTGGCTATGTTATTTCGATAAGACATAATTGCTTGGTTGGTATGCTTGAAGTATTATTGTTTTTATGTCAAATGATAGACTATTGCTTTGAATCACTCGTGTCTTAATATTCATGCCATGATTAGACACATGATCAACATTATGCTAGGTAGCATTCCACATCGAAAATTATCTTTTTTATCATTTACCTACTTGAGGACGAGAAGGAATTAAGCTTGGGGATGCTGATACGTCTCCGTCGTATCTATAATTTTTAATTGTTCCATGCCAATATTCTACAACTTTCATATTCTTGTGGCAACTTTTTATACTATTTTTTGGGACTAACATATTGATCCAGTGCCCAGTGCCAGTTCCTGTCTGTTGCATGTTTTATGTTTCGCAAAAACCCCATATCAAACGGAGTCCAAACGGGATAAAAACGGACGGAGAATTATTATGGAATAATTGTGATTTTTGGGAGGAAGAATCAATGCGAGACGATGCCCAAGGTGGCCACAAGATAGGGGCCCACGCCCACTTAAAGTGGGCATACCCCCAACACTCGTGGGCCACCCGTAAGGCGGTTGATGCCCTTCTTTGGCCGCAAGAAAGCTATTTTTTGGAAAATGATCTGGGCGAAGGTTTCAATCCATCCGGAGTTACGGATCTCCAGATATAAAGGAAACGGTGCCAGGGCAGAATTCCAGAACACAGAAACAGAGAGATAGATCCAATCTCGGAGGGGCTCTCACCCCTCCCAAGCCATGGGAGCCAAGGACCAGAGGGGAAACCCTTCTCCCATCTAGGGAGAAGGTCAAGGAAGAAGAAGAAGAAGGGGGCTCTCTCCCCCTTGCTTCCGGTGGCACCGGAACGCCGCCGGGGGCCATCATCATCACCGCGATCTTCACCAACACCTCCGCCATCTTCACCAACATCTCCATCACCTTGCCCCTCTATATCTACAGCAGTCCACTCTCCCGCAACCCGCTGTACCCTCTACTTGAACATGGTGCTTTATGCTTCATATTATTTTCCAATGATGTGTTGCCATCCTATGATGTCTGAGTAGATTTTCGTTGTCCTATTGGTGGTAGATGAATTGCTATGATTGATTTAATTTGCTTGTGGTTATGTTGCTCTCCTTTCGTGCCCATCATATGAGCGCGCGCGTGAATCACACCGTAGGGTTAGTTTTATGTTGATAGGACAATGTATTGGAGGGCTAGAGTGACAGAAGCTTCAACCTAGCATAGAAATTGATGCATATGGGATTGAAGGGGGACCAATATATCTTAATGCTATGGTTGGGTTTTACCTTAATGAACGTTATTAGTTGTGGACTGCTTGCTAATAGTTCCATTCATAAGTGCATAGAATTCCAAGTCAGGGATGCCATGCTAGGAGTTGTCTCTCCCACATAATACTTGCTATCGGTTTAGTAAAGTAGTCAATTGCTTAGGGACAATTACACAACTCCTTCCACTACTTTTCCACACTCGCTATATTTACTTTATTGCTTCTTTATCTAAACAGCCCCTACTTTTTATTTATGTGCTCTTTATTATCTTGCAAACTTATCCAACAACACCTACAAAGTACTTCCAGTTTCATACTTGTTCTAGGTAAAGCGAACGTCAAGCGTGCGTAGAGTCGTATCAGTGGCAGATAGGACTTGAGAGAGTATTTGTTCTACCTTTAGCTCCCCATTGGGTTCGACACTCTTACTTATCGAAAGAGGCTACAACTATCCCGTATACTTGCGGGTCATCACCACGCTTCTTGCCGGATCCTTCGGCACCGTCTTGACCCTTCTCCTTGTCCCGCCTCTCATACTCAGCTTTTTGCTTCTCAGCAAGCAGCTCAACTTGTCGACAGTTCTGGAGGTCGTGGCCCTTGGTGCGGTGGATCTTGCAATATTGCTTGTCAGAGCTTCCTGACTTGTCAGCAGCCGCCAAGGCCCGGCAAGCGGCACACCCGGCAACTTCCTTGCCGGGGTCACTTGCCTTGGCCTTCTTGGCAGCACCGGTGTCGTCGGATCCCTCGACTACAAGCACAGCCTTGCCCTTGTGCTTTGTGTTATGGTGCCGGCCCTTCTTCGTCGGGGCGGCAGTGTCATCGTCTATGGAGTCAGTTTCCGCACCGGAGTCCTCGCGCGGGGTACTTCCTCCCCTCTTCAGCTCGAGCGCACCTATCGGCCAGAACATAAACTTTGGCCACATCTTTGACCTTGTTCATCGCCAGCTCTTCATGCATCTTGCAATTGCGAACATTCTGATGGAATTCGCTGATCACGATGGCCGGGTGAACGTCTGGGATGTTGTATTGCACCCGGCTGAACCTCTGGATGTACTTGTGGAAGTTTTCCCCTTCCTTCGGGGGGATGATATGAAGATCGCTCGCCTGGCCATGAGCTTGATGGCCTCCAGTGAAGGCGCCGACAAACTCATGACACAGATCCGACCAAGAAGAAATGGAATCCGCCGGCAAGTGCATCAACCATGACATGACATTGGGCTTAAGTGCCAATGGGAAGTAATTGGCAAGCACCTTGTCGTCGTGGGCTCCAGCAGCTTGCATTGCAATGGGGTAGATGCTGAGGAAGTCCGACGGGTGAGTCTTGCCGTTGTACTTCTCGCCAACGTCGGGCTTGAATGTGCGGTGGAAGGGCCACTGGAAATGCCGCAGCTCACGGGTAAAGGTTGGGCAACCCACCTTGTAGGGTAGGCCACCGTAACCTCCCGGTGTCGGGTGGTCCATAGTGCGCCCTTCCCGCCTATCTGACCGGTGGTGCGCATCACACCGGCGTTCGATGGTGGTTTGAGCATCTTCAAGGGCTCTCTCCCGAAGAACTTGGCGCTGATCGCGGTGGGTCCGTGGATCGGACGATGCTATCGAAATGTTATCACAAGCATCATCTCGACGGATCGACACCCACGATAGCTGGCGTGGGGGCGGAGAGTGCACCGTGGCTGCATCACCTCTGGCCCTTCCTCAACTGGAATGCGGTGGCTTGACGGAGCGTCGGCCAAGGGCCCCGCTGGTCGCAGCTCATCTTTGTTGGCGATGCCGACGAGGCTCCGGACGGTAGCTCTCCACTCGTCGAGCTTCTCTGCAGCAGGAGTAAAGTCGAGGAGCAGCTGTGCACGCGCCAAAGCTTCTGCTGGCGTGGGCGGCGGCAAAAGCCACATGGACCGTGACGTGCTCCGACTTATAACCACGTTAGAAGGAGCTCTATCACGGCCCTGCGGCTGTCCGCCATTTCCGCCAGCACCTCGGCGTGTATGCTGGCCTCCTTCCTCCTGCGAAACCTGCGCAGGACTCTTCCCATGGCGGCACCCATGGTCACCAGCGTGGTGACGCTACTCATCGTGCACAACTTGGGAAGAGCATGTCGTGGGTGCCGACGTAGGTGTCTTGGAGGTCGCCGCGCCGCCGGTAGGTGGCATGGCGACGCCCTTGGAGGGCCCCGCGCCGCCTACGGGGGGCCCAACTCCGTCTTTGGATGTGGCGGCGTGCGGCCCGTTGTCTTGTGCACGAACGACGCCACTTGCCAGGCTTTGACTGTCAGAGCGATGTGGGTGTTCGTGGGCTATGCCCCGGGTTCTGTCTGTGATCGCCTCGCTACCTACCCGCACTGGTACGGGCAGTCCGGCTCAGGACAAACCAATCGCTGTCGTTGTCTTCCTCTTGGGATCCATGGCGACGAAGAACTGCTAGACCGGATTTTCACAACTGCGCCCCCTACCTGGCGCGCCAAAGATGTTGGTGGAAAACGACACCTATGGGATCGCTGGAAACCCTACTATGGTCGACGGGCGCGATGTTGTGGAAAGAGCGGGTCTAGGAGCTAGCACAAGGATCGTTTACCCAGGTTCGGTCCGCGAGGATGCATAATACCCTAGTCCTGTTTTGGTGTATATCTGAATGTTCTTGTGTTCTTGAACTAGCTACTGTGCGTGCGTAGTCCAAAAAGCCGAATCCTTCTCCTGTATGCCTCGGGCCTCCTTTTATAGGAAAAAGGGGACGCCACAGTGGCACACTTGAGGTGGAAAGTGCATGCAGTAGCTGAGTCTATCCTCTAGCACCGTCGAACAAACGCATTTAATGCGTTGCCAATGTGCCCTTCTTGTTGTCGCCGTTTCGCCTTGTGTAAGTGCATCTAGTGCCCCTTAGTGATTTTAGTGTATTGAAGACTTATAGGTTAAGGGACTAATGTGTTTATGAGTGTACACAGGTCTATAAGTCTATGAGGAGTTTGATATTTACAGAGAAAGTCGACCCCTAAAAATGAATATCTTCGACTGAAGATTTTGGTATTCCTGAAGACTTTCATGAAGACTTTGAAAGTGAAGAAATTGGTGTGTCCGTGAAGACTTGATATTCATGCGAGGAATATGAAGCTTGAAGACTTTCATTTTCGTAGTTTTGTTTTTCTCCTTCTTGAGTCATAGGAAACACCGTACTGTTAAAGGGGGTTGAGGAAATACTAAGGAAAAATTTCCATGTGATGCTCAACTCAAAATCCTACACCTACCAATCCTTTCGAGTGAAGCCATTGGAAATCTCATACAGTTCAGTCAATTTCTTCAGTGACAAAGACGAAGTTCTTCTGGCCACTGAGGAATTTGTTGTGACTGAGGAGTTAGGAATTCGCCAGTGCGGATTGCCTACACAGTGAGGAACATGATAGTCCTGAGGAATTTGAGAGTCAAATTTCCGACCGTTGCTGTGCTACGCGTCAGCTGTCCCAAAATATCTTATCCACATAACGGTCATATCATTGAAGGGCATTTATGTCTTATCATGTCGGGCTGCTCCCTAGGCTATAAATAGTCGCCCCCTACAACCACTAGCTGGTGGGCTGCTCCGAGAGAAACTGACACTTGTCATTTGAGAGCAACCCATCCTCCGAGGACTTTGAGTGAAAATCATCGAGTGAGGAAAATCCAAACCCAAAGTGATTGAGCATCACCGAAGAGATTGATCCTGTGTGGATCCGACGCTTGTTACCTTTGAAGACTGTGCTTCTTCCAGACGGTTAGGCGTCATGGTCTAGAGCATCCAAGAGGAATTGTGGATCGCCGAGTGACCAAAGTCTGTGAAGGTTTGGAAGTCGCCTGAAGACTTACCACGAGTGATTGCACGAGGTCTGTGTGACCTTAGTTCAAGGAGAATAAGGTGAGGACTTGGTGTCCTGAGCTGCGTGCTCAGTGACTGGGTGTCCGGGACTGTGTGTCCTCGAGTTTAAATACTCAGCCGCTCCAACCAGATGTACAACTGAGACAGCAGTTGGAACTGGTCTACCAAATCATTGTCTTCACCAACCCTACTGGTTCTATTTCCTCAACTCATTCATTTCCTCATTACTGTGTTGAGTGTTTGTTCATATCTGTGTTTGAAGACTTTGACTGAAGACTTTCTCAATTTCCTCAGTTCAATTTCTTTAGTCTGTTTGTCTTCATCTTGTGTTATCATGTGTTTACGCTTTCTGTACTCCGTGTTTGTCTTTATTTCATCATGATACGCTTGACCTGGTTCTTGATCTGTTGTTTCTTGACTTAACCTGCCGCCGGGTCAACCCTTTATATATACAGGTTGATGCGCGACGGCTTACAGAGTCCTGGTCGGCTCATACACAACGTGTCCGGCTCGGTGACCAACTAAACTTGCCTTAACATAAAAGTTAAACATATGGCGATTCATACCCATGGGCCTCAAGTCACCTCCGGGTCTTGGGCCTTCCGTAAGTTTGCTCAATAGACTGCCATCTGCATCATCCTCTTGGGCCTTCTCATGATGAACCGCTAGCGGTATGACCCGGCCCCTCCTGGGCGGGTCATACCCAGTAACCATATGCCCAACATTAGGCCCTAGGTTGATTTGAACTTGTTCACATCAATCTTCAGTGTTTAACTTAACAAAATCTTCCATCGTCAAAGTTTATGAATTTGCTATAACCCGCCATGATGTCAGCTCACAGAATTGTGGTAACCCGCCATGACATCATCTCGCATCGATTTTGCATGAAGCCTAGAACAGCTCAATACATCTTCATTTTTAATGGACCTCCCGAAAATCGAGTCATCTGCGCATCCACATAATCATTTTTCGGCCTCCTTGATTCCCGCGCATGCCTTTTATCCATCTCCTTATAAATAGGGGCAGGGTTCCTTTTCATTTTCCCTCCTTGCCTCCTCGTCTTCGTCTTCCTCCTCGCAACACCCACGCGCGCCCGAGCTCCACCGTCGTCGTCCTCCGTGGCTGCCTCAACTCTAGCCGCTGCATCAACCTGAACTGACCAGAACACCGTGGCGCCTCTTTGCTATTCATCAGCACCTCCAGGTACTTGCCTTGACTCATATCAGATTTACCTTTAGGGTTTTCTGTGTTCATCGATGTTCTTCGCCGTTCCTCTCTTCCTTTCTTCGATTGCATAACCAGATCCAAACTTGGCATAAAAGTTGAGCGGCAATCATTTTAGCATTCATTTTCAATAGTAAAAGATATCCCCTTTGTAACAGATCTCATCTGAGCATACGAGTTCTGCTGCTGCCACCACCTTAGGTTTAGAATTTATTTTATTTTCTGAACAGCCTCAGATCCAAAATTGTACCATCCATCTGTGAAATCTGTTTGCCCATTACTTGGCAAAAAACTCACTCTTAGATCTTTCCCACTGCAATATATGGGCGGCTTATATGATAAACCATAACCCGCCATATAACATTAGTCCCCTCTTTTAGCCGCCAATACATTTTCACAATCTATATGACCCAACACTGTCTTCCGGCTTAGTCATGTCACTCTCTGTAGCTTTTACTTGTTAATCACTGGCTGACTTAACATCATAATTTAAACCGGCAAAATTTTCCTGTGTAGTCAAAAAATGTCTAAAGCCAAGACTGTCACCTCCTGCAACAGGGTCACCGAGGAAAGCTTGAATGAGTACGTCCAGATAGGCGTCTTAGCCAAAAAAGATGTCATCCACTTGAGGGTCCCAGGCTGAAAGCACAAGTGCTCCCTGGGTGATTTTGCTAATTAATGTCAGCATATCTCTTGTTAGACTGATATTTCTACCTAGTATATTTCAGATAAGTTCAACATTGGAGTGGCATGGACAAGGGGATGTGGAACCCCTTCAAGATGCTAAGGACAAACATTGGCAAAAGCTCAAGACTCTACATTTTCATTTTAGTGATCCAAGATCACATTGAGTCCATAGGAAAGCCAACAATATTAAAAGGGGATGAGGTGTGGCTTAATGGCTTGCTTGCTCAAAGTGCTTAGTGATATGCTCCATAGCCCTTAACCACTTTCTCATATCCACATATGTCCTAAACCTAAAAGTCAAACTCGGCCCCACTGATTTGATCTATCCGGCACCACTGAGTTCATTTGACAGCCACTGCCAGAAACCCTAATTAGTTTGGTCTCACTGATGGGATTTCGGTCTCACCGAGATGGGCTTGCAAATTCTCTATGACCTGTTGCAACAATTTCGGTCTCACCGAGTTTGTGCAATCGGTCCCACCGAGTTTGCTTGACCAATACTTAGTTTGCTATTACCAAAATCGGTCTCATCGAGTTTGTGTAATCGGTCAAACCGAGTTGAGGTTTTACCCTAACCCTTGCACATCGGTCCAACCGAGTTGACCTTGTCGGTCCCACCGAAAAGTCTAACATTCATATTTTGACATGAATCGGTCTGACCAAATTTTACCATTCGGTCTAACCGAGTTTGGGAATCTATGTGTAACGGCTAGATTTTGTGTGGAGGCTATATATACCCCTCCACCCATTCTTCATTCATGGAGAGAGCCGTCAGAATGTGCCTACACTTCCACCATTCATTTTCTGAGAGAGAACCACCTACTCATGTGTTGAGACTAAGATATTCCAATCCAACCACAAGAATCTTGATCTCTAGCCTTCCTGATGTGGAGCATCCCTCGCTCATCCCCATGGACGTGCCTACATCTCCCTCAACACCACTTGGACCCATGACAAGAGCCCGAGCTAAGGCTATCGAAGATAAGGTGAACTCCCTCCTCTCCGAACTCCCTCTTCCTACTCACGAGACATGTCTACTACCTCATGCGGAGACTCTATGCGTAATCAGGTACATGGAGGTGAGCCAAGGATCAACTACTTGCAAGAGCCAAGACGGCGAGGACCCCAAGCATGTTGAAGAAGAAGAAGAGATGCTGCTGAAGCTACAGGCATCGGACGTCCGACCTAGCCCGGACGTCCGACGAGTCCCAGGCCACGGACGACCGACGCCCTCCGGGCGTCCGACAGCTGGGCACCCGAACCGAATCTACGGATGACCGAGACCACCGGACGTCCGACCGATGCACGCCCGAACCGTATCTACGGACGACTGACGGCTTCCGGATGTCCGGACCATCACGAAGCTCCGGACGACCGACCCCTCCGGATGTCCGACGCACCCACGACAGAGCTGATTCTACGGACGCCCGAGCCCGACCGGACGTCCGGACCGTCCCGAGCCTCCAGACGTTCGACGCCTTCCGGACGGCCGACACCTGAGTGACCGCGCCTGCGGGCTGGAGCCCTTGTTCCCCCTTCGCTTTGACTTCCATTTGCACTAAGACTATAAATATGACGCCCCCACCTCCTGGTACGAGCAGCATAGGTTTAGCTCATATTTTGTGTGAGAGCCTTGCTCATCCACTTGGCTACTTCTCCTCGGAGCTCAGGACCTCTTCGGAGAAGATCCCCCACGCGGACTCAAGACCCCTTTCTAGGGAAGACCATCAAGACCTCCGTACGGAGAAGAACTATTCCTATGTATCCTTACCTTAGTTGATCCTGGATCTTATGTTACTCTATGTTGTCGGTGATCTAGCACTCGTGTGATTGATTCTATGTCGGTTTAGTGTTTCTCTCCCTCATTTTCCCGTGTTTCCCCTTTGTGCTTCCGTGTGTTCTTCGTGATTCCCCGTAGGATCCACTCCAAACGTGAAAGATCGTCCACATAGGGTTCCACCCTACATCACTTCCCCAAGTTGCTTTCCACTCAAATCATCTTTCCACCATAGCCAAATCTGAGAGAGAGAGAGTTGAGTGTTGGGGAGACTATCATTTGAAGCACAAGATCAAGGAGTTCATCATCAACACACCATCTATTACTTTTTTGAAAGTGGTGTCTCCTAGATTGGTCAGGTGTGACTTGGGAGCCTCCGTCAAGATTCTGGAGTTGAACCAATGAGTTTGTAAGGGAAAGGAGATCGCCTACTTCGTGAAGATCTACCCAAGTGAGGCAAGTCCTTCGTGGGCGATGGCCATGGTGGGATAGACAAGGTTGCTTCTTCGTGGACCCTTCGTGGGTGGAGCCCTCCGTGAACTCGCTCAACCGTTACCCTTCGTGGGTTGAAGTCTCCACCAATGTGGATGTACGATAGCACCACCTATCGTAACCTCGCCAAAAGTCTCAATGTCTCTAATTGCATTTGCACAGTCCAATCCCATCCCTTTACTTTCTTGCAAGTTGCATGCTTTACTTTCCGCTGCTCATATACTCTTTGCATACTTTCTTGAATTGTATTGTGAATGTTTGAAATTGTGCTAATTTCCAAGCTCAACTTGAAAAACATAAAAACTGCTATCTTTACTTGTTGAGGGTCTAATCACCCCCCTCTGGACACCTCTTCTCGATCCTTTCAATTGGTATCAGAGCTTTGGTCTCCATTGCTTTGGTTTAATCACCATTGGAGGAAGATGGATGAGTCTACGTTGGGGAGTCTTAGACGTAGAGTGCCTATGCTTGATGGAGAGTTCTTTGGTGAGTGGAAAAATGAGATGCTTGGAATTTTTCATGAATATCACTTGAACAAGTACATTACTACTCCTTGTGAACCCCTTGTTGACCCCTTGAATCCTACCCATGATGAGTCTCTTGATAGGATTCACAATCTTAGAACTATCAATCTTATCAGTAGAGATTTGCCTAGAAATTTGGTCACTTGCCAACTCTTGATTGTGCTTACTATATGGAGATTTCTTGAAGAACAATTTCCGGACTATTCCTTGAAAAACTTAGATGAGATTCTTCATAAGTCTATTGCTTTGAATAAGATGAATCCCAATGATCGTGAGTTTGGAGATTGTTTATTTGAGCTTCGTGACCTTATGCGTGCCGAAGGAGATGTTGGAATTATTAGCAATATCATTTTTGAAGCTATTAGAATTCACAGAGATGAACATTGTCAAAATCATATATCTAATGAATCACTCTCTCTAGGAAATGATCATTTGCAAGATGATGTTGAACATGGATATTATGATGAGGATGAGGATAGTGATCTTGATCTTGAAGAGTCTATGAGACACTTTTGCCTTATGGCTAAGCTTCGCGGCTATATGGCTGGAGGAAAGGAATGGGTCCTTGATAGTGGTTGTACCGATCACATGACCGGAGACAAAGATATGTTTCGTGAGCTTGCTGAAAACGATGGCCCTCGAAAGTATGTCACTTTCGGTGATAACTGAAAGGGTAAGGTGGTTAGCCTCGGTAAGGTGGCCATCTCACATGACAGCTCCATACAAAATGTTATGCTTGTTGAATCTCTTGGCTATAATCTACTTTCTATATCTACACTAGCCGACTTTGGATTCAATGTTCTATTTACTAAAGTAGATTGCCAAGTGTTTCAAAGATATAATCATAAAATGGTCTTTACCGGCATACGTAGAGGTGATCTATACATTGTTGATTTCGCTAAAAAGGCTCAACCTAGAACTTGCTTAATTGCTAAATCCTCTAAAGGCTGGCTGTGGCATAGATGGTTAGGTCATGTGGGCCTGCGAAATCTTGACAAGCTTATTAAAGGTGATCATGTCCTTGGTGTTAAAGATGACATATTTGACAAGGATAGACTTTGCAGTGCTTGCCAAGCAGGAAAACAGGTTGGAGGAAGCCACCCGGTGAAGAACATCATGACCACGAGGAGACCACTCGAACTACTTCATATGGATATTTTCGGTCCCAATGCCTACAAGAGTCTTGGTGGTAACTCGTTTGGACTAGTCATTGTCGATGATTTTTCAAGATTTACGTGGGTGTTCTTTCTTGATGATAAATGCAAGTCCAAAAGATCTTCAAAACCTTCGCTAGGAAGGCCCAAAACCAATCTGAAGTGAAGATCAAGAAGGTTCAGCGCGATAACGGTATGGAGTTTAAGAAGCCAGTGTGGACACTTTTCTTGATGAAGAAGGGATTTCACATGAGTTCTCGACTACGTACACACCTCAACAAAATGGAATTGTTGAGAGGAAGAATCTGATGCTCATCGAAATGGCGAGAACGATGCTTGATGAGTACAAGACGCCAAAACACTTTTGGGCGGAAGCGGTGGAGACAGCTTGTGATGCAATGAATTGTCTATATCTTCACAAGCTACTCGGCAAGACGGCATACGAGCTTCTCACCGGTAACAAACCTCAAGTTGGTTACTTTCGGGTATTCGGCTCAAAGTGCTACATTCTTGATAAGCATCATCGTTCGAAATTTGCTCCTAAATCTCATGAAGGTTTCCTACTCGGTTATGGCTCAAAATCACACACTTACCGTGTCTACAACAATTTCACCCGAAAGGTTGAAGAGATGGTAGATGTGAAGTTTGATGAATCTAATGGCTCGCTAGTAGAGCAATTGCCAATTGATGTTGGTGACAAAGATCCTTCGGAAGCAATCCAAGACTTGTCTATTGGCAAGATTTCGCCCAATGGAGGTGAAGGAGAGTACCTCGTCCGTCCAAGTGGAAGCCTCAACTTCACGACAAGGTGAACCACAAGTTGATTTGGAGGCATCCACGAGTGGGACACATGAAGACGATGAATACAAGGATGTACAACAAGATGAACCTCGACGACCTCCTTCTCCACCTCCACGGTAGAACAACAACGCCAACAAGAACGAAGAAAGACAAGAGGAAGAACAAGACAATGAAGAGGATGTTCCACCCCGACCCAAACAAAAGCTCTCACGAGTTCGAGCAAGAGTCTCAAGAGATCATCTGATACATGCGGGGTGTCCCGATCTTTCTTCCTGCAAGCAATCGAAGAACAAGAAATAATATGATAAAAGCAATCTGAATATTACGAGTACATATGAAGTATTGATAAAGGTGGGGTTTCATAAGCGGTCTTGGTCTGGTCGTTGGACACAAATGAAGTACACGAAGTTGCAGCGAAGGCTAACTTTTAACTAAATAAAACCCAAGTCTAAACGATGCCTTAAGGGCTGTATTTATAGGGAAAAGAGAGGGGCTTTCGTCCACCCTTAGCAAGGTGGGACTAAAACACCTCCTAAGTCGTTTCCCCTACAGTGTGGACTCTAAAAATAGATTGCATGGGCCTGGCCCAAAATAAGGTGGCGCAACACCAATAATAAGCTATGGACGAAATTTATGAAAGGCCATCTTGTATATTTCGTCCATCTTCTTGTATGTCATCATGGTGGCTTCAAAGTTTAGAAATCTCCACTTGAACCTTCATTCTTGTTCTCTTCGCACGCACCTTCATCTCCGTGCTTGACCATGCTCCAATGTTCGTTCTTCTTGTCCGTGCTAGGCCCTTCAATTGCAAGCAACACAAATGTATCTAAGTTAGACAACATCATATTCTCATGAACACTAGAAACATTACCAAGAAACGAAAGTACCTGATAATTTAATTGACGTATATGAGCTCTAGTAATTGTTCCAAGAGGTAAAACAGTATGGGATATGGGTGGAACTGTGGTACCCATGTCCTCATCATCCTCCCCTTGTTGAAAACAAAGCCGTCCTCGGCGTTGCTTAATCTGAAATGTGGCTAAAAAAGAGACAAGGTGTACACGTTGTATATCTATATGTCATCCATTTTTACTAATCTCAGTTGGGGCACATGTGACATAGTTATACAAGAGCACCCTTCGAAAGTCATGAAATATAAAGCCAATATATTAGCACAAGATGTCAAAGGCATGAAAATATTGCAACTCAGTTTGCACATATAAGTGAAGCTCTTATTAATATCAAAAGTTTGACAATGCATATCATTAAACCATCCCAACAGTGATGAACCATCACCAAGATTAGAGGTCATATCAAAATGATTAAACATTGGCATAATTATTTTCAAATGTATTTGATCCAAATCTGATTTATTCCTTGATTCACATGATTCTTTTGCATCAATAGTTAATTCAATGGGGTCACTCAAATTTTTTTGATCACATGGCAAAGTCAAATCATCAACATAGTCCTCTAAAATAGCTGGTGTGATCAAAGTAGTGGGTAGCTCAACGCATGGTGCATTGAAATTGACAAGACATTCAGCGTACTCATGTGGAGGTGAAAGTTCAGTACCTTTGTCATTACCTCTTATGATCAACTCAGATGATGTAGGCACTCTCGATGGTGATGTGTCACATGGTGGAGGTGATGCAGTCCTCACAACAACTGATGTGGTTGTCATAGTATGCCTAGTAGTTGAAGGGACAACCGTATCAACTCTTGGAATGTGCACCTCGCGCTTGTTCTCCTTGTGGGCAACACGTCGTTTTATTTCCTGTTTAGTTTTACAAGCAACACGAAACAAATGGTCCATAGAATAACACTCTTCATGAATTAGTATATCCTGAATATCACAGTTTAACCCTCCCCAAAATCTATCCACAAAATCATCTTCAATTTCCTCTAAAAATGAGTGCAGCAAGGTAGTTTGTAAATCATCATAATATTTTGTTACAGTGTCACTACCTTGTTTTAAATGTTGTAGTTTTTTAATCATGCCACGGGTATAATACACATTGACAAATCTATCTCTCATGAGAAGTTTTAAATCATTCCAAGTATTAGGTACATAATCAGGGTATAACCGATAATGTTCACTCCACCAAACAATAGCAAAATCAGTGAATGCACCAACTGCGAGCTTAACTTTTTGAAGTTCAGAAAAATTGTGGGAAGCAAATATAGTATTTATTTTGAAAACTCATTCAATATATAAATCAGGCTTAAAACGGCCATTAAATGGTGGTATAGAAATATTAACCTAATCATGTGCATCTGGATGTTTATGCACCTCTCGTGACGGTTGTGATATTTGCATAGGTGGTGCCACGTCTCCCGCGATCGACAAAGTCCATGAATTGACTCTGGATCCTGTCATGATTAGTAGAAACAAGAAACAAAATCCAAAAATAATGTTCCGATGAACGACTAGGAAGTGGTGGTAAAACGCTCACAGTATAGCAAATCAAAGTCTTACAAGTTCTTACCATGCAGCAGGAGGTGACCGGCAACCAGCGGTGTTAAATAACTTCAAGAGTTGGATAAATCGATTGCCAGGTGAACGTATTTATGCACGATGTAGAAATATGTGGAGCTGGGTTGGCTTTATATATGTGAGAAAAATGCTACAACCATGTTAATTAATGCAAGCTGAAAATTCATTCAAAGTGGTCGAGTGCTGATCCTAGGCTAGACCGTGCTAGAGACGCGAGCCTAAGACACAAACGAATTCACGCACTGAACCAAAATATGAATGAGCGTCCGTCGAAGGTTAGAGAGGACACAACTGATCTTTTTCTTTATATAGAAAGAGGAACAACCAGAAGTATTACTGATGACAGTGCACCCGTTTTTGTTCTAGCAGTAACAACCAATCAACTTTTTTAATGGCACTTCACGGATGCATACACTCCCAAGCCACGTGACCAAAAGTTGAGCTGTACTCTTCCTTTATTCCTTTTCTTGCCTCCTGCAAAACAACCAACGGATTAGCTCAAACAAAAGGCACAATCAACACATCCTTCCCTTTCCTTTTTTTCACTCTCTCTCTCTCTTCCTTCGTTTCTTCAATTTCCTCTCCCCTTGTTTACCACGAAAAAGGACCAAGTCCAAAACAAGAACGAATCAGAACTCTTTTTTTTAAGGAAACGTCCAGAATTTGGAAACAGCCAACCGAAAGTTGTGCTTTTTCTTTTTTTTCAACCTACCGTACGAAACTGACGTGCCAAACTTGTGCATGAGATATCCCTCCGAATATTTTGTATGTACCTTCTCTCTCTCCTATTGTTTTTTTACGTGATGAGCCAAAACTCCAGCTGACCCAAACTGCATGGTACGGTAGGATCCAAACGATCTGCAGTTTCCTTACCAAGCAAACGTGATTACTCGCTCTTTTATTTCTTGCCAAACTGAAAAACGTGGAAAATATCTCAAAGGATAGCCACGAATCTAGCTTTCCAAATCAGCAACATCCTAGTGCTGATTTAAAGGGAAAGTACGGATCTGTACTCCTTTTTTTTTGGACGCTCAAACTTTCCTTGTTGATTTTTCTCAAAGATCCGAACGAAATATTGGTCCTTCGGTTTTTTTATGCGGCTGCTTCAAACGCCCAATACTTGGAAACCCAAACCGAAATAGCACCTCCTTTTTTTTCCTTCCTTGTTTACCACAAAAAATCTGGGATTTAATAGAACGAATCAGTACTTGCCTTCTTTAATTTTTTTCTTCTTTCCCAACAACAGCAGATCTTTCCTATTTCATGATTGCCTTTTCTTATTCTCTCACCATACCCCTTCCAAAACGTGATTTCCAAACAAATAGCAGATCTCTTTCCGAATTTACTTGATGCCTTCCTGTGGAAACTGATCCGAAGAACATTCTTGCTGAATTTAACTTTCCAAAATAACAACACTTTTTTTATGACGATCAGACTTCCCTTTATTCTCTCTCTCTCTCTCTCTGTTATTCCTTTCCAAAGTTAAACAACCAACGTGGATCACTTCCCAACTCCAACCGATCTCTTTTCTTCCTTTTTTTGGCTGATCACAACCTTTCCAAACAGCTCAGTTGATCTCTTTCCTTCTAAACTGCCAAGAAGATTACGAGATCTCACTCAAAAGTCAATTGGCCTATTTTTTTTTTGGCCGAACCAAAACTTGGTATTAATCTGTAACGTTGGCTGCTCTTGTTTGTCTTAAAAAAATCTCCTTTATTTTCGCCAAGGAAACTTCCAGAATATGGAAACCACCAACCGAACCTTATTTTCTCCTCCAAAAAAAATCAAAGATATATGAAATAGATCAGCGCTTCTCCTTTTTTTCACGTTGGCTGCTCCCTTTTTCTGAGGAAACCGAATCAATCTCTCCAGATTTCACGTGACCACAAGCTCTTCCTCCAAGGAAACAACAGTATGTGTATCTCTCTTTTTTCACTCAATTATTTTTCCACAAGATGAATTCAGCTCCAAGATGAACTAATGTGATGATGGCAATGAAAGACAAAAGTGGACATATGGTGATGAAGTTGGTAGCAGCGGAATATGACAACGAGATTAATGATGGTGTTTGCGGAAGCGGCGTGAACAAAACGTGCTCAGAACTCGAAACTCTAAAAGACTAGACCTAAAACAGCAACTCAACACACGATGCAACCGAAAAATCAACAATGCAAAAACAAAGTGATAATAGCGAAAGGGTCAGACTATCCGGGACATGGATGAACTAATCTAACTCTTTTTTGGCTTTTTTGTGGACTGTAGGTATGAATGACATATGTGATCTAAACTATGAAAAACTGTAAAATCTCACCGAGCAACCTGAAAACTGATACCACTTGATAGAGGCGGGGTGTCCCGATCTTTCAATGAGATGGTAACTATCGATTTGGTGAAGATGACTTTAACGATCCGACTACAAACGTGCACGACGTTGCGCCTTGGCAATCGCTAAACCAACTCCGAGAGCTTATTGACCACGCCGGAGCACAATCAACCTGACCACGAAGGTCTATTCCTGCAAGCAATCGAAGAACAAGCAAGAATATGATAAAAACAATCTGAATATTGCGAGTATATATGAAATACTGATAAAGGTGGGGTTTCATAAGCGGTCTTAGTCTGGTCATTGGACACAAACGAAGTACACGAAGTTGCAGCGAAGGCTAACTTTTAACTAAATAAAACCCAAGTCTAAACGATGCCTTAAGGGCTGTATTTATAGTGAAAAGAGAGGGGCTTTCGTCCACCCTTGGCAAGGTGGGACTAAAACCTCGTTTCCCCTACAGTGTGGACTCTAAAAATAGTTTACATGGGCCTGACCCAAAATAAGGTGGAGCAACACCAATAATAAGCTATGCACGAAATTTATGAAAGGCCATCTTGTATATTTCGTCCATCTTCTTGTATGTGACCATGGTGGCTTCAAAGTTTGGAAATCTCCACTTGAACCTCCATTCTTGTTCTCTTCACACGCACCTTCATCTCCGTGCTTGACCATGCTCCAATGTTCATCCTTCTTGTCCGTGCTAGGCCCTTCAATTGCAAGCAACACAAATGTATCTAAGTTAGACAACATCATATTCTCATGAACACTAGAAACATTAGCAAGAAACGAAAGTACCTAATAATTTAATTGACGTATATAAGCTCTAGTAATTGTTCCAAGAGGTAAAACAGTATGGGATATGGGTGGAACTGTGGTAGCCATGTCCTCATCATCACCCCGTCGAAAAAATCTTTGATGGCATTGAAACCCGGAGAATTACTCACTCTAAAACTTGTTTGGCTAACTTTTGTGAACATTACTCATTCATTTCTAACATTGAACCTATGAAGGTTGAAGAAGCATTGGAAGATCTGAATTGGATAAATGTCATGCACGAAGAGCTACACAACTTTGGGAGGAACCAATTGTGGACATTGGTTGAAAAGCCCGATGAGAAGCACAGTGTCATTGGAACCAAATGGGTGTTTCGGAACAAGCAAGATGAAGATGGACAAGTTGTACGGGAAAAGGCTCGTCTCGTTGCTCATGGCTACACTCAAGTCGAAGGTATGGAATACAGTGATACTTATGCCCCCGTTGCTAGACTTGAGTCCATTCGCATCTTACTTTGTAGTGATCCGACCCGAATGGATCGGAGTCTCTGTGCTTAAGTGTCATCCCTGGATCAGTATGCTGACACACAGTACTCGAGGATTTATAACAGAGGTAAATCACATGTATAAAGTAACATAAATACTACTACCTCAATCCATATAGCGGAAGTAACATCAAAGTTGTGGAGTTCCCAACAACACCAACGGCAAAGTTGAGTGTAGACATCGTAACCCTAACCTATCACTTACTCGTCGTAAGGTTCCTACAACATGAGACGTTGCAGCCATGTAGGTCAGTACATTGAATGTACTGGCAAATTCACACCACAGAATAATGATGAACAATGGCTGTCACTACATGCATATTTGGCTGGTGGAGCTTCTAAGTTTGATTTTTTTGCATAAAGCTAATTTTTCCCTACAACAAAGGAATACATTTTATTTACTACAAAGTTGTACCCAATATCGAGAAGGTAACCCCAACTCGGTCCCAAACTTAAGTAATATTGATAACCCAACAAATTCATTAAGTAAAATGATGAGATCAACAATAATATCCACTTCCAGATACTCAAAATTGTCCATAACTGGGGACACGGCTAACCCTGATTAGTTTATACAATCTGCAGAGGTTTGCACACTTTTCCCCACAAGACTCGATCGCCTCCCTTGAAGTCCTCGCACTGCCTGGTGTTTGAGAATGGGATGACCGAGACACAGTCTTTCAGAAGCATTTACTCTCTACTCCGGCAGACCGGTACACCTACAATCCCCCTTGATGAGGACATCAATACCATTGTTACATCCACAGCCCCTGCTGCTATACATACCGGACCAATTACTAGAGCTCGCGCACGCCAATTAAATTACCAGGTACTTTCGTTGCTCGGTAATGATTCTAATGTTCACGAGAATATGATGCTGCCTAAATTGGATACATTTGTTTTGCTTGCAAATGAAGGGCCTAGCTTGGAGAAGGATGAACACTGGAGCAAGAACAAGCATGGAGATGATGGCATGCGCAAGGGGAACAAGAACGGAGTTACAAGTGATGATTTCAGGACGTTGAAGCCACCATAATGAGTGCATGAAGCCTTGGACGAAATATACAAGATGCTACTTCATAACTTTCGTCCAAAGGCTATTCTAGGTGTTGCGTCACCTTATTATTGGGCCAGGCCCATGTATTTTCGAAACACTTGAGTATAGGCTCTTTTTAGAGTCCGTATGTGTGGGGAAACAGGAGATAGGGTTGGTTTCGGACCTCTTCCCCAAGGGCCATGAAATTCCCCCCTCTTCCTCCATATATACATCTCTTAGGGCGTCGTTTAGACTTTGGGTTTTGTTTAGATTAAAGTTTGCCATAGCTGCAACTTCGCGTACTTCGTTTGTGTTCAACGACCAGACAAAGGCGTAACAGAACCCCACCTTCATTAATAAAGCTTTCCTCTATTATTCACAATATCCAGATTGCAATCTTAGTTTCTTGCTTGTTCTTCATTTGCCTGCAGGAAATAGACCCTCGTGGTCAGGTTGATCATGCTCCGGCATGGTCAATAACCTCTCAGAGTTGGTTTAGCGATTGCTAAGGCGCGACGTCCTCACACGTCGTAGTCGGATCGTCAAAGTCGACTTCCACCAAAACGATAGACACCATCTCATCGGAAGACGGGACACCTTTGCCTCTATCAAGTGGTATCAGATTTCCAGGTTGCTCGGTGAGATTTTACTGTTTTTCGTAGTTTAGATCGAGTCTGTTCTTCATACCTATAGTCCACGAAAAAGCCACAAAAAAATTAGGGTTAGTTTATCATATCCGAACCAGTTTGAGCCATTGCATAATCTTTTCTATATTTGCATTGTTGAATTTGCGGTTGCATCGTCGTGTCTAGTTGCTGGTCTTAGAGTCTAGTCTTTTAGAGTTTCGAGTTCTGGTCATAAGTTGTCACGCCGCCACCGCACCATCATCATCGCCCCTACCATCTACCACCACTGCTTATCCGCCACCGCTCTGAATCCATATCCGTATACCACCACCGGTTCGTATCCATATACCACCACCGATCCGTATACATATACCACCACCGCTACCATATACCACCACCGCTGCCATATCCTACCACCATATTTCCACCACCAATCCGAGTTCTTTTCATATTAGGTTTGTTTTCGAGATCCATCTAGTTTCTGATTCGTGTTTCCTTGCCTGAGTAGGTTTCAGAAAAAAAATTAGGCGACCAAAAATATTTTCTCTCTATCCTATTTTTAGGTCCCAGGGAGTGTTTTGAGACACTCGCCATCATAGTGATTTTTTGTCGCAATTTTTTGTCGTCGCTGCCCTGATTTCTGAAAAAAAATTGTCAAAAAAAATTCGTGCCCATCCTGTCAGTTTGACCTCGGATGAGTTTTGAGACACTCGCCATTATATTGATTTTTCGCAAAAAAAAGAGGAGCGCAAAAAAAACAGAGAGCAAAAAAAGGAGTGCAAAAAAATCCAGAGTGTGTTTTTCCCTTGTTTACGTGCAGCGCCGTGATTTTGTTAGTGTTCTAGGCTCGCGTCTCTAGCACGGTCTAGCTTAGGACCAGCATAGTACCGTCGTTGAGCGTTTATTCAACTTTGCATCTTTGAATTGATTATTGCTGATCCTTTTTGCTACCATATTATAAGCCTTTCCAGCTCCACATACATATACGTCGTGCGTTTGACTCTCCCTGGTAATCGCTCTATCCAAGCTTTGATAGTTTTGACTACAACGGTTGCCGATCACCACCTACTGCAAGGTAAGAATTGGTAAGAATTTGAGATTCGCTTGACGGATTTGTGACACTCCACCACCACCATATTCCAGTAGTCTGTAGGATCATATTCTTGTCTGTTTCTATTGCTGCTAACTATGGCAGGAACACAAGCCGACGAGATTGACTAGGAGAACATGACGAACAAGGAGCTTCATGATAAGTTTCATCAAATGTTGGGTCAACAGGTGGAAGATGTGATGGCCAGCTTTGGAAAGGCATTGGAGAGGATGGATGACATTGAGAAGACAATTGACACCAAGTTGGACGCCAAGTTTGATGAATTACTCAAACGTCTCCCAGAACCAGTTCTACACCGCGATACAGTAGGGCGAGCACAGCGTGGTCCTATTGAGCCAGGACAAAATTCTGGTGCCACTGCTACTGCTGTTGGTGCTTCTGTAGCTCCTCCTGCTACTGCAGAGGTGGAGGAATTACGAGGATGAGGTTGATCAAAATCAGAACTACGTGCAGCCACCAGCACCACCACCAGTAGGTCAACCTCAGGTATTTATTCTCAACGGTAGGCCTGCACCACCACCTCAGGTACGAGATCATGACCATGTTCCTAAACTGAAACTGAATATTCCACCGTTTGAGGGTAGATACATTCCTGATGTATATCTTACTTGGGAGTTAGGAACTGAACAACGTTTTACATGTTTACAATATCCCGAGGAGAGACGGGTTGCTGCTACTATTTGTGCTTTCATTAGTTTTGCATGTGTATGGTGGTCTGAACATTGTAGATTATATCCTATTCCAGCTACTTGGGCTGCTTTGACAACTGCTATGCGTACTCGTTGGGTTCCACCATATTATCAACGTGAATTGCTTCAAAAATTATAGCGTTTAAGACAAGGAAAAACTCTGTAGAAGAATATTATCAGGAATTACACACTGCCATGATTAGATGTGGTATTGTTGAGGAGAATGAAGCTATGCTTGCACGTTTTATGGGTGGATTAAATAGAGAGATTCAGACCATTCTAGAGTATAAGGAGTATACTAATATCACTCGTTTATTCCATCTTGCTTGTAAAGCCAAATGTGAAGTGCGGGATCGACAAGCATTGGCGTGAACTAACTTTTCTGTAGGCCAACCTTCATCATGGACACCGCGTGCATCTTCCACTTCAACTGCACCAACACCTCCATCAGGTGCCACCTTCAGCCGTGATACAAGAAAGCAGGCACAACCACCACTATCTGCCAAGAGCGCACCTGCCGGGCCTGCACAGAGCTCTTCTTCTTCCATGGCATCAACAGGGCACACAAGTGATATTATTTGTCATCTTTGTAAGGGAAGAGGTCATTATGCAAGATGAATACAAATCTCAGCGTGTGATGATTGCTACTGAAGATGGTGGGTATGAGTCCGCTAGTGACTATGATGAGGAGACATTGGCTCTTATTACACATGAAGAACATGGTGGAGATGATTCTGATCATGAGACGCAATACATGGCTCCTGAAGACGCTGACAGGTATGAATGTTTAGTTTCTCAACGCGTTTTGAGTGTGCAGGTCACACAAGCTGAGGAAAATCAGAGGCACAATTTGTTCCATACAAAGGGAGTTGTGAAGGAACGTTATGTGCGCGTCATCATAGACGGAGGGAGCTGCAACAACTTGGCTAGCATGGAGATGGTGGAGAAGCTCTCTCTCACCACAAGACCACATCCAGATCCTTACTACATCCAATGGTTCAACAACAGCGGCAAGGTTAAGGTAACACGTACTGCTCATTTGCATTTTAGTATCTCTACATATGCTGATTATGTTGATTGTGATGTGGTACCTATGCAAGCATGTTCCTTATTACTTGGTAGACCATGGCAATTTGATAAAAATTCTGTACACCATGGTAGAAACAATCAGTATACTCTTGTTCATAAGGATAAAAATATTACTTTGCTTCCTATGACTCCTGATTCCATTTTAAAATATGATATTAATAGAGCTAATAAAGCAAAACAAGAGAAGAATAAGAGTGAAAATCAGATTGTGGCAAAAGAATTTGAGCAACAAATGAAGCCTAGTAATAAACCATCTAGTGTTGCTTCTGAAATTAAATTGAAAAGTGCATGTTTATTTGCCACTAAATCTGATATTGATGAGCTAGATTTTAGCAAATCTGTTTGCTATGATTTTGTGTGCAAAGAGGCATTATTTTCATTCGAGGACGTGTCTTCTTCTTTGCCTCCTGCTGTCACTAACATTTTGCAGGAGCTTGCGACGTCTTTCCACAAGACGTGCCACCGAGATTACCGCCTATTCAAGGGATTGAGCATCAGACTGACTTAATTCCTGATGCTTCACTACCAAACCGCGTGCCATACCGTACCAATCCAGAGGAGATGAAGGAGATTATGCGTCAAGTACAAGAGCTTCTCGACAAAGGTTATATACGCGAATCCCTTAGTCCTTGTGATGTTCCTATTATTCTAGTGCCGAAAAAGGATGGTACATCGCGTATGTGTGTTGATTGTAGAGGCATTAATAATATTACTATTCGTTATCGTCATCCTATTCCTAGGCTAGATGATATGCTTGATGAATTGAGTGGCTCTACAATATTATCCAAAGTTGATTTGCGTAGCGGATACAATCAAATTCGTATGAAATTGGGGGATGAATGGAAAACAACATTTAAAACTAAGTTTGGATTATATGAGTGGTTAGTCGTGCCTTTAAGGGTTAACTAATGCACCTAGGACTTTCATGAGATTAATGAATGAAGTTTTACGTGCTTTCATTGGACGATTTGTGGTAGTTTACTTTGATGACATATTGATTTATAGCAGATCTTTGGAGGAACATTTGGAACATTTACGTGTTGTTTTTATTACTCTACGTGATGCACGTTTGTTTGGTAACCTTGGGAAGTGCACCTTTTTCACTGACCGAGTGTCTTTTCTTGGCTATGTTGTTACTCCACAAGGAATTGAAGTTGATAAAGCCAAGATTGAAGCTATTGAGAGTTGGCCGCAGCCCAAAACGGTCACACAAGTGAGGAGTTTTCTTGGCCTCGCTGGATTCTATAGGCGTTTTATGAGAGATTTTAGCACCATTGTTGCACCTCTTAATGAGCTTACAAAGAAGGATGTGCCTTTTGTTTGGGGTACCGTACAAGAAGAAGCTTTCATGGTGTTGAAAGATAAGTTGACACATGCTCCTTTACTCCAACTTCCTGATTTTAATAAGACATTTGAGCTTGAATGTGATGCTAGTGGAATTGGATTAGGAGGTGTGCTATTACAAGATGGCAAACCTGTTGCGTACTTTTCTAAAAAATTGAGTGGGCCTAGTTTGAATTATTCTACTTATGATAAAGAATTATATGCTCTTGTTCGGACTTTAGAAACATGGCAACATTATATATGGCCCAAATAATTTGTTATACATTCTGATCATGAATCTTTGAAACATATTAAAAGTCAAGCTAAACTGAATCGTAGACATGCTAAATGGGTTGAATTCATTGAGACTTTCCCTTATGTCATTGAACACAAGAAGGGTAAAGTAAATGTTATTGTTGTTGCATTGTCTCGTCGCTATACAATGCTTTCACAACTTGACTTCAAAATATTTGGTTTGGAGACCATCAAAGATCAATATGTGTATGATGCTGATTTTAAAGATGTATTGCAGAATTGTAAAGAAGGAAGAACATGGAACAAGTTCTTCATTAATGATGGATTTGTATTCCGTGCTAACAAGCTATGCATTCCAGCTAGCTCCGTTCATCTTTTGTTGTTGCAGGAGGTGCATGGAGGAGGACTAATGGGACACTTTGGCATGAAGAAGACGGAGGATGTACTTGCTACACATTTTTTTTGGCCAAAGATGAGACGAGATGTTGAGCGCTTTGTTGCTCGCTGCGCTACATGTCAAAAAGCTAAGTCACGACTCAATCCTCATGGTTTATATATGCCTTTTCTTGTACCTCGTGTTCCTTGGGAGGACATATCTATGGACTTTGTTTTAGGTTTACCTCGAACAAAGAAGGGGAGGGATAGCATATTTGTTGTCGTGGATAGATTCTCGAAAATGGCACACTTTATAACATTTCATAAAAGCGATGGTGTTGTTAATGTTGCTGATTTGTTCTTTCATGAAATTATTCGCTTGCATGGTGTGCCAAATACTATTGTTTCAGATCGTGATACTAAATTTCTTAGCCACTTTTGGAGATGTTTATGGGCTAAGTTGGGGACTAAACTGCTTTTTAGTACTACTTGTCACCCCCAAACTGATGGACAAACTGAAGTAGTCAATAGAACATTGTCTACTATGCTTAGGGCTGTTTTGAAGAATAATAAGAAAATGTGGGAAGAATGCTTGCCTCATATTGAATTTGCTTATAATCGTTCATAGCATTCTACTACTAAGATGTGCCTTTTGAAATTGTGTATGGTTTCCTACCTCGTGCACCTATTGATTTGTTGCCTCTTCCATCTTCGGAGAAGGTTAATTTTGATGGTAAACAACGTGCTGAATTGATTTTAAAAATGCATGAGTTAACTAAGGAAAACATTGAGCGTATGAATGCTAAATATAAACTTGCTGGAGATAAGGGTAGAAAACATGTTGTGTTTGCACCTGGAGATCTTTTTTGGTTACATTTGCGTAAGGATAGATTTCCTAATTTGCGCAAATCAAAGCTAATGCCACGTGCTGATGGCCCTTTTAAGGTGTTAGAAAAAATAAATGATAATGCATATAAACTTGAGCTGCCTGCAGATTTTGGGGTTAGTCCCACTTTTAACATTGCAGATTTGAAACCTTATTTGGGTGAGGAAGATGAGCTTCCGTCGAGAACGACTTCATTTCAGGAAGGGGAGGATGATGAGGACATCAATACCATTGTTACACCCACAGCCCCTGCTGCTATACATACTGGACCAATTACTAGAGCTCGCGCACGCCAATTAAATTACCTGGTACTTTCGTTTCTTGGTAATGAGTCTAATGTTCATGAGAATATGATGCTACCTAAATTGGATACCTTTGTTTTGCTTACAAATGAAGGGCCTAGCTTGATGAAGGATGAACATTGGAGCAAGAACAAGCATGGAGATGATGGCATGCGCAAGGGGAACAAGAACGGAGTTACAAGTGATGATTTCAGGATGTTGAAGCCACCATAATGAGTGCATGAAGCCTGGGACGAAATATACAAGATGCTACTATACAAATTTCGTCCAGAGGCTATTCTAGGTGTTGCGTCACCTTATTATTGGGCCAGGCCCATGTATTTTCGAAATACTTGAGTATAGGCTGTTTTTAGAGCTCGTATGTGTGGGGAAACAAGAGATAGGGTTGGTTTCGGAACCCTTCCCCAAGGGCCACGAAATTCCCCCTTCTTCCTCCATATATACAGCCCTTAGGGCGTCGTTTAGACTTTGGGTTTTGTTTAGATTAAAGTTCGCCATAGTTGCAACTTCGCGTACTTCGTTTGTGTTTAACGACCAGACAAAGGCGTCACAGAACCCCACCTTCATTAATAAAGCTTTCCTCTGTTATTCGCAATATCCAGATTGCAATCTTAGTTTCTTGCTTGTTCTTCGTTTGCCTGCAGGAAATAAACCCTTGTGGTCAGGTTGATCGTGCTCCGGCGTGGTCAATAACCTCTCGGAGTTGGTTTAGCGATTGCTAAGGCGCGACGTCCTCACATGTTCGTAGTCGGATCGTCAAAGTCGACTTCCACCAAAACGATAGCCACCATCTCATCGAAAGACGGGACACCTTTGCCTCTATCACCCCTACATCTGCTAGTCCACCTCTTCAAGAGCTCACACAACTTACTCAACTATGCCAGAGCCCATAATGGCTTATATTAAAGTTGCCACCTTAATGTTATCCCAGATTAATAACTCTCACAACTTCCATGAGTATCTCAATCCAATCCCTGTCTATGAGCATGGCTAAGCTATATCTATACCTACTAATAAAAGAAATAGGTATTCTTAGTCCGTCATACTATTTTACAGAAACCCCCCTAATGTTTTTAACATGAAACCCGCAGTAAATATCAAATGTTTTTTAAAATACTCATATCTTCTAAACCGTAACCCCAAATTTAACATGTTATATATGGAATTTAATTAGAAAAATGTATAGAATTTGAATATGATGTTATTTTACCTGTTAACCATTTTGAAAGAAAACTATCTAGGTGCAATCTTAATGAATAGTAAATTATCCGTCTTTCTTTTATATCGGTACTGATCCGGATTGTGAATGAACATCTCAGCAAAATCAAGATTGGAGAAGAAACTGAAGATCACTTCCTTGTTTATTTATACGTATTAAATCTACATGCAAGCCGTGTTTAAGCAGAAGACATGTGGAATCTTGAACTTGCGCTTTTGTTGGCAAGGACCATTTTTGTTTGAGCCGTAGCTACAAATACTCAGATTATAGACCATTTTTTTGAAAATTTAGAGCGTGTGGTATACTTTTCTCCTGTTGTAATGCATGGGACCTTTTGCTAGTATGACATAACGTACAAACCCGGGGTGAATCAAAAAGGTAATAGGTTCCTACCTCATCAGCTACATAGGAATACCCACATATTCCCAATCCTACTCATGCAATCTTTGAGGGGTGAGACTAATGCAAGTAAAAACTGGGTATAGGAAGAATATGATCAAAGTGTGAACTTGCCTTGTACTGTTGATGAAGATCCTTCGCACTTATAATTCCTGATAGTTCTACTCATCACACCCTGTTCAATCTATCGTGAGGAAGCAATTACATACATAAGCACTCAAGAAAAAGATGCAAAGGGAAATCGAGGAAAGATCCAAATAAAACTCGAAAACAAGCAAATAACGAATCTAAATAGAAAATAAATTTTAATAGGATTATATTTATGTGGACTAGATCTTAACAGTAGGTACATGGGATTAGCTACGATTTGCAAAAAGAATCAACTCAAATGGAGTTACGAAACTCAAGAAACATATGAAACAATATCAAATACTAATCTGAACTAAACTCAAATTTTAAATTGTCAAAAACATGTTCAAGTTGGTTTACTGGATAGAGGGGATCGTTACGAAGATTTAGGCGTTGGTTTCATCGAATACGGAGGTACAGATAAAAAGATATGATCAAAAGAAATTTGAGTGTGAATCTGAATAAATTTCGAAATTTGAAAGTTGCAAAAAGTTTATTTGATAGATTCACTTGATAGGTGGAATCAAGACGAAAATATTGGCGTTGGTTTCGTCTAATTTGGATGAACGTACAAAAAGTTATGGCTATTTAAAAAATCAGGGCCAAACTGTTTTACGAAAGAAAAAGGGCTATGGCTAAAAGAATTCTAGTCCTAAAACGTAAATACAGAGACTAATTTATAAATCTAATTATTCTATCATTCACTAATCTAAAAATAATAAGCTATGGAAGTATAAAAAAATATGAAGAAGATACCTTTATAAGATAGAGAAAAGACAAATTCGGAGAGAGGAGACAACTTCTAGAAGTCCCGCCGGAGAGGAAATATATTTTTCTTTAATAAATCTAGTCAAACCAAAATATTGATTTAACCCGAATCGGATGATTTTTCGAGGCTCTATGGGTCTATATTTGTAGGTGGAAAAGAAGTTTAGGGATCAAAGGCTAGGCAACGTGGGACTAAATGTAGACAAACAAATAAAACGAAGGGAATCACATAGGCTAAAAAGCGCCACGGGCCGGCCGTACGCACGCTGCAGTTTTTCTTTTCGGCTAAAGGAAAAAAGAAAAAGAAAAAAAACTGAGAAGGAAATTGCTAGCTGGGCCTGGCCTAAGTAGGAAAGAAAAAAAATGGGGCGCCGCTGCCACTGTGCTGCGCATTTGGGTGACATATAGTTACGGCGTACGCGCATTTTTTTTGAATAAAATAGAAAAAGAAAACTGAAATAATGAAAATAGAAATAAATTTGAACATGGGCATATTATAGATCAAAATTTTCAGAAAACGATTTTCTAAAACATGAACATTTTTTAGCGGCTAATATATTCCACAAATATTAAAATAAAGCAAACAATGCTACTAGTTTATTTAAAAACTAAATAAAATACTATAAAATACCAAAATAATTTCAAATTTATTTCAAAGGGACTTTAAATTTGATTCTTTTAAACTTCCAACTCATATTTCATATGATTTGAAGAAGTCATTTTATCTTCTCTCATGAAAATCATTGAGTTGCATAAAGTTTCTGAATTGGAAATATTTCCAAATGAAATTCAAATCTTTCCAAAACCTTTTTCATTTATAGTGGAAGAAGTCATGTCATCTTCTCTCTAGGGTTTTGTATTTGAAAAGAATTTGAATTCATGGAGATCATAAATGCAAGGTGAAAGTTTGGGAAAGTCATTTCATTTCCTCTCATTTAACTTTCAAAAACTTTCAAATTTCAGTCAATTTCACACAAGCAACCACACCACAATCAAGCAATCAACCAAAACTATTTATTTAATATAACATTCCAGAATTTAGAATTTTGGGATGTTACATACTTGCTTATGCCAATCATCATGACATTACCTTATATCAAATGGACATCAAAAGTGCTTTTCTTAATGGTGAAATTGAGGAGGAAGTTTATGTTGAACAACCTCCCGTCTTTGTTAATCCTAAGAAACCCGGCCATGTTACAAACTCCACAAAGCTCTTTATGGTCTCAAGGAAGCTCCTAGAGCTTGGTATAAATGCTTGACTAAGTTTATTCTTGAAAAGGGTTTGAAATTGGTAAAATTGATTCTACACTCTTTACTAAAAGGGTTAATGGAGAATTATTTGGGTGCCAAATTTATGTTGATGATATCATATTTGGATCAACTAACCCTCATTTTAGTGAAAAGTTTGGGAAGCTAATGTCGGAGAAGTTTGAGATGTCTATGATGAGTGAACTCAAGTTCTTTCTTGGTTTGCAAATCAAGCAAACTAAGGAGGGAACCTTTATCCCTCAAACAAAGTACACCAAGGACTTATTCAAGAAGTTCAACATGCAAGCATGCAAAGGTATGAATACCCCCCATGCCTACTAGTGGACATCTTGACTTGACAAAGTATGGCGAACCGGTTGACCAAAAGGTTTACCGCTCTATGATTGGTTCATTGTTATATCTATGTACCTCCCGTCCCGATATTATGCTAAGTGTGTGCATGTTTGCACGATATCAAGTGGCCCCAAAGAATGTCATCTTAAGGTTGTGAAAAGGATAGTGAGATACTTAATTCATACACCAAATTTTGGCATTTGGTATCCTAAGAGGTCTTCTTTTAATCTTGTTGGCTACTCCGACTCGGACTATGCCGGTGAAAAGGTTGATAGAAAGTCCACTTTGGGTACTTGTCAATTTCTTGGTAGATCTCTTGTGTCTTGATCCTCCAAGAAACAAAACTCGGTATCCTTATCCACCGCCAAAGCGGAATACATTGCCGCCGGTTCATGTTGTGCTCAATTACTTTGGATGACCCAAACTCTGAAAGATTATGGGATATATGTGAAACATGTTCCATTGCTTTGTGACAATGAGAGTGCTATTAAGATTACTCATAATCCCGTGCATTATTCTCGAACTAAGCATATTGAAGTTCGTCATCATTTCATTCGAGATCATATTGCTAAGGGAGATATCAAAGTTAAGCATGTTCGTACCGATAAGAAATTAGCGGATATATTCACCAACCACTTGATGAGAAAGTGTTTTGTCATTTGAGAGGTGAATTGAACATCATTGATGCCTCAAACTTGGAGTAGAAACTCCATGTGGGTGCATGCAAGGCATGAGCCTTACTATGACTAATCCTTAATATTTCTCTTATGTTGAGGATCATATGTCTTGGATATTCTTGTACTCTTGCATGCTATCTAACCCTTGTAGGTACTTGGATAAGCCCAACTCTAAGAGATTCCAACTCAATCACATTCTAATCAATCTCTACAGCTCCAAGTCTCTATGATATGGTGGTTGAAGACAAGGAAGCACAAATCCTTTCAATATATCCTTTGAAAAATTCCTTATATCAAATTTCAATTGGTATAAAATTTTATGATTGTCACTTTGGATACACAAGTGCTCTTCCTTGCAAGATTAACCCATGTAGGAAGATGAACTTCAACTACAAGTGGTGCTCCCAATTCTTGATGATCTACATCGACTTGAGCACCCTACACAAGTTCAACTACATGACCAAGTTAAACACCACCACCCAAGGTATGTCATTCCATCTTAGAGAAGCTTTACCCCAAGACATGGGTCAAAGCAACTCAACAAGATGTGAATACATCAAAATGCTTAAACAAAAAATGGCAACCCCTTTTTGAGCTTAAACGATAAGTATGACCTATGATCAAGTGTCCTTACTTGACTCCTAAGTCAATATACTCTAACATAGGTGACTTTGTCACCGACCAATCCTAGATGAAGTTCTCTTTTGTTTCTCTGAGTTCTTGCATTTGTCTCTTGCATGCTTGTTCCCCTTTCAAAAAAAAAACGTCATCTAGCTTTTCTTTTCTTTTCTTTTCTGTTCTGCATTCCCTGCATCCAATTCATTGTAAATCCTTCAGTTAATTCCTTGCGTATCCTTGTGAGATATTAATTGCCTAAGTGAGCTGAGGTGACAAGCATTTTCTCTCTGGGTTGAACTCGGCCACACCGGATTGTTTTCTTCGGCCTAACTAAACCATCTCGGTGCCACCGAAAGTAACAACTCGGTGCTACCAATTTCAGTACTGAGATAAAAACTGTGTCACTTGCATCCTACATATTTGTCCCAGCTCCACTCATTGGTACTTGTCCTCTACCAACGTCCTATATTACATGTTGCTTTGAATGTGACTCAAGGACCAAACCTACTTGACTCATGCTCCAGAAGTCCCTTCTTGGAAATTGATGTCAAAGGGGGAGAGAGAGCACATCAAAGCTTATCACATAAGAGAGAATGAACACCTAAAGCTTCTCCCGATGCTTCTTAGTCTTAAGAGGAAAGTTGTCTCATGTCTGCAAGAGGGGAAAGACATGATAGTCTATGTTATGATTTTATTTTTCTCTGATTTTCTTTTTTGCTCTGATTTTTCTTTTACACTATCTTCTCCCATTATCCTATGTCAGATTCAGGGGGAGAAAGACACCTAAGGGAAGAAAATCTTTGGAATTCATTGCATATCCTTACTATTGGGGACATGTCTATAACCAAATAGAGTACCTAGTGTTTACTCTCAACATGTCATCCCAGTCTTGGTATTCTTGTGATGTCCTATTCTTGCTCTGTCTAGTAGATGTTCTTATCTTATCTAACCTTGTTTTCCCAGGTACATCTCGTACAAAGCTAGCTCAAGACCACAAGGTAAGTATATGCATCAGACTCATGTGCATGAAGATCTCTTGCTATGGTATATATTGTTTGCAAGAGAGATTCATGAACATGAAGGTATATTTCCAGTTTCTACACCATTTGCCCTGATGCATATAGCCAAGACACATGTAACTCATTGCCCGCTCTGTCATGTTTATGCATTTTCACACTCTTATGATCTATCATCACGTGATTGCATACATGTAGGGGAGCTAATGCATGTTGCATGTCCTTCCAAAGCTTTACTTGCTATTTTCTTCATATCTTTATCTAAAACTTTGATGTATGTTGTCATTAATTACCAAAAAGGGGGAGATTGAAAGCACAAGTGTTCCCTGGGTGATTTTGGTAATTAATGTCAACATATCTCTTGTTGGACTGATATTTCTACCTAGTATATTTCAGATAAGTTCAATATTGGAGTGGCATGGACAAGAGGATGTGAAACCCGTTCAAGATGCTAAGGACAAACATTGGCAAAAGCTCAAGACACTACATTTTCATTTTAGTGATCCAAGATCACATTGAGTCCATAGGAAATCCAATACTATTAAAGGGGATGAGGTGTTGCTTAATGGCTTGCTTGCTCAAAGTGCTTAGTGATATGTTTCAAAGCCCTTAATCACTTTCTCATATCCACATATGTCCTAAACCTAAAAGTCAAACTCGGCCCCACCGATTCGATCTATCCGGCGCCACCGAGTTCATTTGACATAGCCACTGCCAGAAATCCTAATCAGTTCGGTCTCACCGATGGGATCTCAATCTCACTGAGATGGGCTTGCAAATTCTCTGTGACCTGTTGTTTCGGTTTCACCAAGTTTGTGCAATCGGTCCCGATGAGTTTGCTTGACCAATACTTAGTTTGCTTATTACCAAAATCGGTCTCACCGAGTTTGCGTAATCGGTCAAACCGAGTTGAGGTTTTACCCTAACCCTTGCACATCAGTCCCACCGAGTTGACCTTGTCGGTCCCATCGAAAACTCTAATGTTCATATTTTGACCTGAATCGGTCTGACCGAATTATACCATTCAGTCTCACCGAGTTTGGGAATCTGTGTGTAAAGGCAAGATTTTGCGTGGAGGCTATATATAACCCTCCACCCATTCTTCACTCGTGGAGAGAGCCATCAGAACGTGCCTACACTTCCACCATTCATTTTCTGAGAGAGAACCACCTACTCATGTGTTTGAGACCAAGATATTCCAATCCAACCACAAGAATCTTGATCTCTAGCCTTCCCCAAGTTGCTTTGCACTCAAATCATCTTTCCACCATAGCCAAATCTGTGTGAGAGAGTTGAGTGTTGGGGAAACTATCATTTGAAGCAGAAGAGCAAGGAGTTCATCATCAACACACCATCTATTACCTTTTGGAGAGTGGTGTCTCCTAGATTGGTTAGGTGTCACTTGGGAGCCTCCGTTAAGATTGTGGAGTTGAACCAAGGAGTTTGTAAGGGCAAGGAGATCGCCTACTTTGTGAAGATCTACCCAAGTGAGGCAAGTCCTTCGTGGGTGATGGCCAGGGTGGGATAGACAAGGTTGCTTCTTCGTGGACCCTTCGTGGGTGGACCCAACATGGACTCACGCAACCGTTACCCTTTGCGGGTTGAAGTCTCCACCAACGTGGATGTACGATAGCACCACCTATCAGAACCACGCCAAAAATCTCTGTGTCTCCAATTGCATTTGCACACTCCAAATCCATCCCTTTACTTTCTTGCAAGTTGCACGCTTTAGTTTCTGCTGCTCATATACTATTTGCATGCTTGCTTGAATTATATTGTGAATGTTTGAAATTGTGCTAATTTCCAACCTCAACTTGAAAAACTTAAAAACTGCCATCTTTAGTTGTTGAGGGTCTAACCCCCCCTCTAGACACCTCTTCTCGATCCTTTCACAGGCACAGAAACCCCTCCTGAGCCCAAGGATGGTGAAGTAATTGTTTTTACTGATCATCTACTCCGAGGTTTTACCCAATCATCCCAAGGACTGGAACCAAACTTGGTTTTACTGTCAAGATACTTCTCCAGAAGGGGAGAATCCTCTATCGGGTTATCGTGCAAACCGGCTTAGCAACAGGCACCACCTCCCAGAGAGGATCAGCACAGGTGAATGGGCCAAATATATGCCCGTATTTTCCAAGATCAGAGCCTTAATGGATAATGGTTTATCTGGGATCGGCCTAGTCCGATGTTGGGTCGCATGGAAAATTCTGCCTTTAAGCCGTCGATCCACCTTAATGTGCGAGTATACTGGCAACGTCAAGGACCCTCAGCGCCACTGTCAGATAGAGCCGACTGATGAAGATATCAATAATATGACCAATACTCTGCTGAATGAGAGCTTGGAATATTGTAGCAAGGCCGGTTTAAATCCTTTTTGCACTCTTAACAAACCTCCAGCTGTAAGTATTTGAGAACAATTTCCTTGTTTATTCAGCTATTTATTTGAAATTGTCTTCTTACAATCATTTTAACTTACGCAAGCCGATTCTCCTTTCTGGAACTAAGAACAAGGCTCCGAAAAAGCCTACCAAAAAGAAGACCAACCCATTTGAGTTACTTGACTTTGATGATGATGAGTCAGAGGTAGAACTCGACTCCCTTGGCTCATTTTTTGTACATCTTATTGACAATGATTACTATTAGGATGACGCAGAAGGTAGCCATGCAGATGGCGAAGAGGTAACTATCCTTTCCTCCGACTCGGAACCTTTGCCAAGACATAAAATTCGTCAAGAAAACCAGAGAGTAAGGTTTTCTCACCCTTTGGCTTACTTGGATCCCGACTTTATTTTGAAGAAGCAACAACATGAAGTTCGCCACACAATCCGGAACAGCGGCAGCGGGATTCTTTCCTCCGGCTTACCCAACACGGTGGCTCCTCGCAAATACCGTCCAGAGGTTTCACAGACTTCCGATTATCCCAAAGCAGGTCTTTTTCGACAGCCTCTTAACCCTTTTGACTCAAACTATCAGGGAATCTCTCATTCTTTTTCTAGCGACTCAACTAGGACTCAGGTTCCTCTTTTCAAAACTGTGTCTGGGTAAGAAACACTTAAACCTATTTATTTTCAATCATATACTCAATTGTCATATCAAACCTGTTGTATGCTTTATTCTCAGCGCTATGGCCAAGCCCAGCAAGAAACTAAAAATGAACAAGCCGACTGAAGATTCACATCCCTCCGAGTCGGAAAAACAGACAATAGAAACTTCGCACCAAGCTGCTGAGGCCTCAGTTGATAAGTTGTTGCTGCCAGAACTCCATGTCCATACAGATTCCATGGATGTTGACCCGGAGAATGCAAAGCCGCCTAGTCCTATTCAGCTGGCTCAAGAGACTGAAGACATGACAATTACGGGAACTGTTTACACAGCGCCAGGCAATCCCACTACCCTATCCAAGCACAATTGATGCGGAGCATCCCACGTTCATCCCCATGTACACTTCGACTACTCTCCAAACCCCAAGTGGACTTATGACGAGACCTCAACTATGCGCCATTGGACACAAGGTGAACTTGCTCCTTTCCGAATCGTCACTTTACACATGTGAGACATGGCTACTACCTCAAACGTGTGTGCTATGCATGTCCAGCAACCAAGAGGAAGGCCATGGAATAGCTACGAGCATTGGACAAGATGGCGAGGACACCAAGCGCGAGGAACAAGAGGAAGAGCTGCTGGGAAGCTACAACGCTCGGACATCCGATAGCCTCCGCATGACCGACGATCTTCGGACGTCCGACGCCTGGAGACTCCACCAGCCAGATCGACTGCAGCCGAAGCAACCTACAGCGCCTGGACGTCCGACCAGGACCGGACGTCCGACGACTCCCAGGCCTCCGGACGACCGAACCCTCCGGACGTCTGGCCAAATCTACGGAAGTCCGAAGACTCCCGGACGTCCGGAGCTTCCCGAGCCTCCGGACGACCGAAACCCTCTGGACGTCCGACGCTTGTCTGCGCACAGTGTATTGGACCGAGTCCTTGTATCCCCCACTTACCCCTTCGTGGCCCATGACTATATATACTCCTCCACAAACTCCTAGTTAGGTTTAGCGTTGATTTAGCTCAATTAGAGATAGAGCTTCGCTCATCCACCGGATCTCCTCCTCGTGAGAGACCGCGGCCTCCTCGGAGAAGATCCTATCGGATTCAAGACCCCCTCGTGGGAAGATCCCCTCGTGGATTTCAAGGCCTCCTCACGAAGAAGAACGGTTCCTTTGTATCCTTACCTTTGTTGACTTTGGATCTCATGTATCCCTTTGTGTTCTTTGATCTAGCACTTGTGTGACCGATTCCTTGTTGGTTGAGTGTTTTCCCTCGTTCCTCCCCGTGATTTCCTCGTGTTCTTCCGTGCGTTCTTCGTGTTTCCCCGTAGGATCCACTCCAAACGTGAAAGATCATCCACATAGGGTTCCACCCTATATCATTATGGTATCATGAGCCACGTTGATCACGTTTTTGGAGCCCCTACCCCTCTTTTTCTAGCTTGATTTTGTGTGTTCTTGCCTAAATCCGAAAATCCCCACATAAAATAGCCCCAATTTTTTTTGTGATTTGTTGGTTTGATGATGTTTTGTTGATTTTGATCCATGATTGCTTGGTTTCAAGTGGATCTAGCATTTCCCCAAGTTTCCCCATCTTTCATCCACGAAATCTTGCGAATTTTGACCCCGAAATCTCCATTTTCCGCCCAAAATCGCGCGCCGGATCTGAAATTTCGCGTTGACCCCGACCCATCGGACGACCGGAGTTTTCCGGACGTCCGGAGCCCCAGGAACGACCGGACGTCCGACCTTTTCCGGACGACTGGAACCCCTAACCCAAACCGAATTTACGGATATCCGACTTTTCCGGACGTTCGACGCCCCAGACATCCGACCTTTACGGACGTCCGTAACCTGTAGATATTGACTTCGGCTGATTCTTGTTTCGGCCATAACTAATTCATCCGAACTCCGATTTTGACGTTCTTTAGCTCGTTTTGAAGCTATTGACATCCCCCTTCCCACAAAAGTACCACCAACATCATTTGACTCCATCAAATTTTTGAAAATTTGGCAAGTTTGCCTAGGCCCTCCACCATATCATCCGCATAGCTATCACCGACTTCCGCAACCTAACCAATTTTGTTCCCCATTGTATATGTGGTTGCTTGAGTAGTGATTCGAGTGTCCTAAGGTGTTTCGACTACTTAGGGACAATTGCTTCTTCATCAACCACCACCACCATATCTTCCGCATAGGTGTGCCCACCATACATTTCGCCACCCCCAACTTAACCCAATAGTTGTTTGAGCTTGTTTGAGTTGTGGCTTGTGTCTCCTAAGGTGTTTCGGCTACGTAGGGACGGCAACTTCAACTCCGACACGTGTGTAGCCCATCATCCCACTTCCGCATTGCCAAGTGCAAACCACCACCGCTCTCCGCTACCACCATTTGACCTTTGCCTTTGGAGATTTTGAGTTTGCGGTTTTTCCGTTTCCAAGGGTGTTTCGGCTATCTAGGAACGGGTCGACATCGGCAACACCGCCTCTCATCATCACCAAGGACGGTAACCTCGACAACACCATTGTATATTCCCCTTGCCATTGCATTGTTAACCCCTAGCCCATTTTGCGTTACTTGCCTATCGAGACTAGCCATTTGAGTATTGTCGGCAACGTAACTCTTGCACATTAGTGATCATACTTCCCATAGCATACATACCATATCATCGTGGTGCATATATTGGTATCATATCTTGTGTCACAAGTTTGTTCCCGCATATACACAATTGCTATCTTGGTTTGTGCATTGTGCAAAAGTGGCCATAGAAACAAAAAGAAAAAAAGCTTTTAAGCAAAAGAAAGAGAGCAAAGAGCTTGTAAGCAAGTGCCATAGCATCATACCACATTGCATATAAGATTGTCATATCCGATCATCTTGGATCATCTTAAGAGAAACATCGGGGACCATACATACATAGCATACTTGGGATAGAAGTTTATCCATTTTGCATCTTATAGGTTGTGCACAAGTGTCGTATCCGCCGATTGAGCAATCATGCTAGCGTCTCTCTTGAGTTGTGCAACACGAGCGTTTTCCGTGGATTCCACATTTTGTGCTCATTCCTTGGTTGCACGACCCCATTTATCTATCCGTGTGTGTGTTTCCGTGTGCCATTCTTTGCTATTGGTCTATTTGTTTCACTTGCGAATTTGTGAATCTCTTTCAACATTATTGACTCTTGCTAACATTTTGCATTAAATTTTTGTGCCACTATCCTCACCGAGCTCCACCATAAGCTTTACTTGTGTAGGTGTGAGAACCGACAAGGATTGGTACCAATAGTGCTATTTCATTGTCCGCATTTGAGTGAACTTGATTCATTGTCAACATCGGTCAAGGTACATTGGTATAAGTTCTTCTCCTTCTCCCACTCATATTTGCTCGAGTCTTGTGATGGATAGGCAAGACATTTCATCTCCAGTCCTCGACAACAACGATGGCGTGAACACCTACATCACCAAAGTGTCTATCCTCGATCTACAACGACAAGTGCAAGGCGCACAATCAAGATTGTGAGAGCACATCGAGAAGAAGTTTTCCGCACATAAAGAGGAGCAAGATGCAAGGATGGAGGAGATTAGAGACTTGATCAAGTCTACTTCCCCTTCGTCATCTTGAAGGCGGCGGCGACCAAGTCGATCATCTTCGGAGCACAAACAAGAAGCAAGCGCAAGTCGTCCAAGTCAACATCTACATGGCGACCACCATCACGTTCATGATCCACATCGTCATGAAGGGAAAGTCATCTCCAAGCATCATGTGCACGACGACGACGAACGCCTTCAAGCTCAAGCGCGACAACGACACCATCATCATGATGATGCTCCACAAGCACAAATGTACAAGTCCCAACAAGACCTACGTCACGCCAAGTCCAAGCTTCATACGCACAAGAGAAGACCGCGAGACGACCACCACCAAGACGGCGCTACGGCTATATCAACGACTTCAGCATCTTCGCCAAGTGCTATCAAGGCATATTCGCCTTTGGACGTATGGCATCTTCACCTACTTCCCACGTGTACGCCTACATCGACTTCATCAAGTCCAAGGCGACTAACTACGAGCGAGGGCGACACTTCCATCTTCGGAAGCCCCTCAAGGAAGATGACCGAGCATGGGAAATTCCCTTCGGTCATGGAGACGAGCTATGAGGTGCCACATCATATGGGCCTCCAACAACAAGACGGCGACAAGACGGTCGAGCAAGGGCCATCCCCTTCGACCACGGCGACGAGCGCGAACCTCTTCAACAACATGAAGACGACACCCACTTTGGACTCATACTCCGAGTCAAGCTACGCAACCGCGCATGGAGACATTTGCACCAACATCTCTCTGACACCCACATATGTTGAGATGCCCCAAGTGCCATGTGAGGAGAGCCACCACCACATGAGTGACATGAGTGACTCCACCATACGTGACATTGGGAGCATTTCCTTTGAGAGGATGAGTGTGACCACCACTAGCCCCACACATGAGAGCATGCCACACATCCTATATGAGGTTGAGCGCCATTTGAGTGACTCCACCAACCATATGAGTGAGAGCATCCTTGAGGGAGTGAGTGAGCCACAACACTTAGTGAGTGAGGTAGTTGACACGGCACGTGAGGCCACTATGATTCCTAACGACTTAACCTCTACTACTAGTGTGTTTTCTTCTTTGGTGCAAGGTCTCCTACATGATGACACGCCTATCCTTGACGAGTTTATTCCTCCATTGGAGACGACAATGGGCATGGTGCACGATGATGCACCCCCCACATGGTTCCATCAAGATGAATATGACAACGATTGGATCTTCAACACCTCACCTACAACACATGAGCTACGCTCCGAAGGTAACATAGGTGACGATGCTTCTCTTGTCCCACTAGTGGACTCTCTTGAAATTGATTGCTCCCATGATGTTGACACACCTATTGCCATGCTTCATGCTAGTGAGACTTCTTCATGCCTTGACTTACCTATTTATGATGAATATGATGATGAGCATGTTGAGTTGCCTAGTTGTGATGCTATGCTCCATAGGATATCTTGTGAAAATTCTTTTGGTCATGTCATGTTTGACAATCCATTGAACTTGTCATATGCTATGAGTGAGATCTCCCATATTGCATCATTACAATCTCAACATAGTAACTATGCATGCCCCATTATAATAAATCCCATTTGCACTTATGGCATAGATGACGAGATGATGGTCATTGGCTTTTGCTTCTCTTGTGATGATATTGTCATTCTTCCTTTACATGATTTGCGCAATTCATCTACTATGTCATGCCATGATCACATTGTTCCAAATATGCATTGTTTTGGATGTTGTCAATATTCTCCATGTGATGTTCCTACTAATGCTCATGAGGAGACCCCCATAGTTTCCTCATACATATTAGGAGATATTGATGCATTCCATACTTTGCATGATTCCCATAATTGCGTGCACCATATGCATTCCATGAATAACAATGCTTTAGAAATTTCTCATGATGCATTACATCCTTTGAGTCTCCATTATGCCATTCATAACAACAAACCTATCATGATGGATGACATGTTTCTATATCACACATCACATTTATTTGAGCATTGGCTATTTTGTGCTAACCGACACATGCCCGTGCGCATCATGATGGATGATGTGTACATATACCATGCACACACAATTTTCTCTTTGTCTTTGTTTTGTGTAGGTACTTATGAACACTCGTCAACCTCACAATCCCAAGAGTTGACGAAACGAGCTCTTGAGAGCAACGACGACTTGGGATCCCGTGGACTATCCTTACCACCGTTCCCTTCGCGCAAGGACTACACGCATCTCTTCTACTTGGCTCTCACACGACTATGGGCTATTTACCACTTGTCACCTTATGCCCATACTTTTGTGTTCACTTTGCATGTTATACTTGCTTCTATGCCTTTGCCATGCAATTGTGACCCTTGCTTGCATTTACGCATGATGCACCATTATGATACTCCTATGTGTATTTGCATGCTTGGTGGAGATACTTGTTGCTATTGCCATGTTTATCATGTGCCTCATACTATTGTTGATTCTTGTATTGGGAGAGTCATGATGTTACAATGCTATTTACATAGGACTTCTTGCCAACACCATGAACCTACTTTCCTCATATCTTGCTTGCATGCTTGTGCTATGACATGTGAATTGTTCATGCCCACTATTTGCACACATGACATGCTTGCCATGATTCCTTCTAGTATGTTGCATCTTCGCACTACTAGCATGCTTGACTTGATCGCTATGATTGCTTTCTATGTTTCATCACCCATGTTCCAATATCACTTGCTTTCTTGGGTTGATGACATATATGTTCATGCCTCTCACTTGATTTGTCATGATCATTGCCTCTTGTCTCCATTAGTTGCATCTCTCATATCACCTTGTATTGAGAGCCAACTTGCTATGCTTATTGATCTTGGAGACTTGGACACTTTACTTGTGATGCATGATTGTTTGATTGAGCCTCTTGTATTTGGTTGTTCTTACATCCTAAGCCTTCATACTATGAAATGCTCCCTTGTCCTTTCTTATGATGAGCATGATGCATACACTTGTTTGGTATCCTACCACATGAATGATAGGTTTTGCACTTTCGCTAACCTCATTTGTTTTTTCAAGTGTTTGTCATGTTCTTTCGTTTTGAAGGATTCACAAGGCGGTACGATCACGAGACATATTGGTTATGTGAAGGCATACAAGATGCGCAACTACATCATCCTTGAGACACTCCTAAAGGTGAACTCCTTCTCTTTGAGCCATCCTCAAATGTGCATATTGGATGGGTCACTCTTTCATTGTTGTTTCCTTCTTGTTGTCTACATGATACATCTCGTGAACGGAGGAGCGACATTGGAGATTGGCTACATGGACCTTCACATTGAGGAGCGCTCGCACTTATTGGATGCACCTTCAAAACTCCACTCATGCCTCGACATCGAGCCTTGGTACACCAACACCTCCATATTTGTTGATTGTGCTCATACATGTTATGATCGATGGACATATCATACTCACCACAAGTTTTCACCCTATGCATGGATTGACTCACATTATGATTGCCTTGTTGCATCTTGTATTCCCATGTCATCCATGATATTTGAGCTTGTTCACTTCCTTAGCAAATTTGTTGTGATCTTCCTTGATGGCATATTCATACATCATGATCATATTGCCCATCATCAATTGCATGATAACATAATCACATTGAGCACCAATTACCATGTTCATGCTCTCGATAAACCATCAAATTATGACATCATTTTGCACCGTGGTTGCATTGATCATATTTACAACACATTTGTGTGCATAATGATTGCATTTCATCCCATGAATGCTTTGCCTCTCATTATAGATCATCTTAGTAAGCTTCATGCACTTTGTCACGACCTATCTTGCCGCACGGACTCATTCTTGCATAATGGATACTTTTTGTGTGCTAACCATTGTATTTCCGAGTGTTGCTTGTGTTTGCTCTTTTTGCATGTCTATCACTCCGGCAACACCTTGGACTACTTGGATTGCGCCATGTCTTCAACTTCGTCCAACTACAAGTCCGTCCATGACAACCATTTCCATGGTGATGAGGATCACGATCCGAGGTCGGATCTTTCCCAAGGGGGGGGGGGATATGATGCAGAGCATCCCATGTTCATCCCCTTGTACACTCCGACTACTCTCCAAACCCCAAGTGGACTTATGACGAGACCTCAACTATGCGCCATTGGACACAAGTTGAACTCGCTCCTTTCCGAATCGTCACTTTACACATGTGAGACATGGCTACTACCTCAAACGTGTGTGCTATGCAAGTCCAGCAACCAAGAGGAAGGCCATGGAACAGCTACGAGCATTGGACAAGATGGCGAGGACACCAAGCGCGAGGAACAAGAGGAAGAGCTGCTGGGAAGCTACAGCGCTCGGACGTCTGACAGCTTCCGGACGACCGACAATCTTCGGACGTCCGACGCCTGGAGACTCCACCAGCCAGATCGACTGCAGCCGAAGCAACCTACAGCGCCCGGACGTCCGACCAGGACCGGACGTCCAATGACTCCCAGGCCTCTGGACGACCGAACCCTCCGGACGTCCGGTACTTCGCCACCTGAGCCAAATCTACGGAAGTCCGAAGACTCCCGGACGTCCGGACCTTCCCGAGCCTCCGGACAACCGGAACCCTCCGGACGTCTGACGCCTGTCTGCGCACAATGTATTGGACCGAGTCCTTGTATCCCCCACTTACCCCTTCGTGGCCCATGACTATATATACTCCTCCACAAACTCCTAGTTAGGTTTAGCGTTGATTTAGCTCAATTAGAGATAGTGCTTCGCTCATCCACCGGATCTCCTCCTCGTGAGAGACCGCGGCCTCCTCGGAGAAGATCCTATCGGATTCAAGACCACCTCGTGGGAAGATCCCCTCGTGGATTTCAAGGCCTCCTCACAGAGAAGAACGGTTCCTTTGTATCCTTACCTTTGTTGACTTTGGATCTCATGTATCCCTTTGTGTTCTTTGATCTAGCACTTGTGTGACCGATTCCTTGTTGGTTGAGTGTTTTCCCTTGTTCCTCCCCATGATTTCCTCGTGTTCTTCCGTGCGTTCTTTGTGTTTCCCCGTAGGATCCACTCCAAACGTGAAAGATCATCCACATAGGGTTCCACCCTACATCAACAATGCCCAAGAAGAAATTTTTGTTGCTGAGGCAAGTGAAAGGTGGATTTAGAAAGCTATGCCCAGTTCAACACCCAAGAAATCCACTCTGGTTATTTAAACCTCCTTTACACCAGCCGTGACTTTGAGGCCGGCCTGGTCAACCTTAACATTTTGAGGTAAACATAACCATCTTCTCCATATATATCCGTCAGCTGCCTAGTCTAGTAGATATGATAAACTTGAATATGTTGTATACTTCTAAATGTGTTTGTTAATCTTTGAATCCATGTCATAGTATCTTTAGAACGGCAGAATCAACACAAGTAGCCCTTAAGGGCCGGCTTAATCCAAATGGTTAAACTAGAACTTCAAAAGATGTAGCTCTTAATTGCACATATCTAGTCCCCAAGGGCCGGCTTAATCAGCATGGCTAAGCCGGAACTTATCACCATAAGTAGGAACCAAAATCCAAATATGTAGCCCCCGTGAGCCAGCCATAGTCGTAGAATATGAGCCGGGTCATCATAAAATGGCCTTCCAGAAAAGATCAATGTGCATTAGCCCCAAGTGCCAAGTAAAATACTGGTATTGTGCTTGCGACTTCAAATAAGATTATCATAATGCCTCCTATCTTGTTCATGTTATAGGCTAAACTAAATATGAAGGAGTCCCAAGTCAATGATCCGAGGGCCAGTATCCAAACTCAACAGTCTGAGACTTCCAAAGCCAAATCAGAGCTGAAGATTGCTTTGGAAAACATCGAAAAGCTTAAAAAAGACTTCAGCGCTGATAAAACCGGCTGGGACCGAGAGGGAAACTGTCGTGGAATTGTCACGGCAGATGTCCTAGTGAAAGGACTTAGTCGTGGAGCCATCGCAACTAAGAAGCTTGAAGGGGTTAATCGGGATAAAGGACACGAGGTTTATACTAGTTCGGCCCCTCACAATGAAGGTAAAAGCCTACGATCCAGTTTTGAGTGGGATTGCTTATGTCTCAATAACCAGGGAGAAAATCTCTTGACCTAGCTCTCGAGTTGATGTTACTTGCCCTGAACCGCCGCCGGGTCATCTCTTTATATACAGAGGTCGACGCCCGGCGGCTCTACAGAGTCCTGGCCGGCTCATAAACAGTGTCCGGCTCGGTCTCTTAACTATTCTTGCCTTACAATACAAGTCACGCATACATGGCGTTTTATCAGTATGGGCCTTAAGTCGCCTCTGGGCCTTGGGCCCTTAACTGAACCGCCATCTATATCCTGGGTCTTGTGCTTCAAGAATATTTGAAAGTATGACCCGGCCCCTCCTGGGCGGGTCATACCAATAGTTATATCCCCAACATTAGGCCCCAGATTGATTTGAACTGGTTTCATGTCAATCTTCGACACTTAAGGAAAAAATCTTCTGCCTTTATGAAATTTTTGTAACCCGCCATGATGTCATCTTCTAGATTTGCGATAACCCGCCATGATGTCACCTGTCATAAAAGCGTGTTTTATCCAATGCATCCCAACGGATCTTTGTCTTGATGACCATCCCGAAAATCGAGGCGTCCTTGTAGTTGGATAACTCATGTTTTCGGCCTCCTCATTTTTCGCGCTCTTTAGTGACGCTTCCTTATAAATAGACCCGACTAGGTCTTCCTCATTTCCTCCGTTCGCGTCTTCTTCCTCTCGCCCCCATCTGCCACTGGAGCTCTGCCGCCACCGTCGCAGCGCATCTCGTCTCCGTCGTCTTGGCCGTTGCATCAACCTGATCTTGACCAGAAAACAGCGGCACCCTTCCACATCAAACCTTTTGTAGTAAGTTCTCCCCTTTCCACCCCATAGATCCGTGCTAGGGCTAGCGTGTTCTTCCGTACTGCGCGAAGTTCATTTGAGTTCTTGTGTTCCATCTACCATGGCTTCTTTCGATCCAAAAACCCCCATAGATCTTATGCGGTACGTGTTCCACATCCATTTTGGGCACCAGTAGGTCTCCTTTCCATGTAAGAAAACCCCATTATAGCGCATGAACTCCTCTGCGCCCTGTTTTAGGTCTAGAAAATTTTCTTTTATGAACATCTGTTTGATCCAAAATAACAGCTGCAAATTGTGAAATCTATTTGTACAACACTTAGGCAAAATCTGCACTTGTTAGATTTATCTAGTCATGGCGACTCTGACGCCGGCTTTAAGGAAGCAATGCTTAATTGGTGGTTTAAATAGTCTTGACGGCTTATAGAGCCTATGGCGGCTTAAACAACCATGACATAGTTATCCTTACACCATTAGGTCCCTTCGTAAGCCGCCATCTTGAATATGCACAGTAATATATTTTTTCTGCCAGGCTTAAATTTGAACCGGCACTTTTACTTTGTCTTAGGCTTTCAATTAGAATGGCACCAAAGTCACCTACCTCCTGCAACTGGGTTATATCCATTGGCACTGACAGCACCTTGGATGATTTTGTGAAGACCGGTTATCTTCCAAAGAAAGAAGTCATGCCTTATCATGCTCCTAACCCGAAGGAAGAATTTTCTCAACCCAAAAGACGGAGAGGTTGTTGTTTTCATAGATCATATGAACCAGGGATTTACCCCTCCTGGCTCAAAATTCTTCAGAGACGTGCTGAATTTCTTTGATCTTCACCCACAAGACATCGGACCCAATTCCGTGTCCAAAGGTAAACCGCCCATGTGAAATAATTTCTTTAAATTTTTAATGTTTCACCCATACTCATGCATATGCTAATCTTTGTAGGCGGGTGATAAATTCTGGAAGGTCAAATATGACCATGAAGCTGCCAAGAAAGCTGGACAAGAGAAGAGAGCCACCAGGAAAGAAGCTGCCAAAAGGAAGTGCAAGAAGACCACCGCTTCTGACCTGCTTCGGCTAGCGGACTCTTCTGAGTCGGAGGTAGCCCTTGATTCCCTTGGCTCATTTTTTAACCATCGTATTGACACTGATTATCAGTAGGAGAACACAGGAGCAAGCCGTAACAAGGCTGATGAGGTAAGCTATCCTTTCCTCCGACTCCGAGCTTTGCCAAGACGGAAAATCTGCAGAGTGACCCGGAAAGTAAGGTTTTCCCATCCTTTAGCTCATCACGATCCTCAATTTCTTTTGAAGTGGCAAATTCACGAGAGCCGGAGGCAGACCCGGACCAGCAAGGATGCAGAGCTCTCCTTCGGCTTACCAAACACTCCAAGGAAGCGCCGGAATGAGGTCAGTTTTGTTTTAAATAGATTTTATCCCTTGGAGGGTCTCTTTCGCCAACCACTCAATTCTTCTGACTCGGATTACCAGGACACTTCCCCTTCCTCCAGCGACTCACTAAAGTCCAACCTGTCGGCATTCAAGATTGCACCATGGTATGATGATCCGCTCATCTTGTATTTATTTTAATCCCTTGCATCAGTACCAACCTTTATTTTGATGCGGTGGTCAAGCTAAACCCAGCAAACGGGTTAGAAAAAACAAACCAGCTGAAGATACAGTTGCGATTGAGCCGGTTCTTGAAACAGCCATGCCGGACTCGACCACTCATGAGCCGCCATCTGAGCCAGCTCAAGACTTACCAACTCCTGCTACTGACCTGCCCACTGATCGAGCCACTGACGAATCATAGAATCCAAAGGCCCCTAGCCCGGTCATGACCGATGACCCTCAAAATGCTGATGTTGAGATCACTAGAACCGGCTATGTTGAGCTGGGAAGGCCGACTGTACTGGCCAAGTACCCTGCCAAGGAAGAACTTCTGGACCACCGCCGGGTCAAGATGGATGTTGCCAACTATGCTCATATGAGTATTGGAGACATCTTTTCTGGCTACATGAGCCAAGTGCACAGCAGCCGGAACCTCGAGATTGATATGGTGAAGCAGATGCACCAAAAATTCGAGGTATAACCCGTTCTCTTTCATTTAGTCATCTTTACTATGCTAGTCCCCAAGTCCACTGCTTATAATGTTTATGATGTAGACTTTTAGAAACAATCTTAATGATATTAGTAACATAGATGAATAAAACATATAAGAAGTCTGGCTTACTATGTAGTCCCCAAAGGGCGGCTTGACCAGTATGGTTGAGCCAGTCCTTATATATAAAAAATACTTACTGGTCTTTGAACATCAATATGCATTAGCCCCCAAGTGCCAAGTATTATTGATTGCAAAATGCTTGGGACTTACTCTTATGAATCGCCATCTTTATGAATCGCCATTGAAAATAAAACTCTTCGGTAACATTAGCCCCCAAGTGCCGAGTGTTGTTGCTGGCTAAATGCTTGGGACTTTAATATTACATAAAAATTGGCTTGATTTTGACTCTGTATTTGTATAGGCCACCACGAGTCAACTCGAATCCGAGGTGGCTGATCTGAAGAGCCTCCTTGAGACCCAAGAGATGGAAATCAAAAAGACCGACACCAAGTTCAATTTCAACGTTTCTGAACAAGAAAAACTGAAGAAAGAATTTGAAGCTGAAAGGAAAGCCTGGGCTGATGAAAAGACTGCACTGATTAACTGAGCTGAAAAAGCAGAGGCGGCTCTGGAAGAAGTCATCGGTGAATTAACTGGTTTAAAGCGCCATGTCTCTCAAATGGTCTCAGCGATCTTTGGTAAGTCGCCCTGCAAGTGTTTAAATATCTAAGCCTTTCAGGTGATCATAAACTGGAACTAACTCAGCTGATCACATTTATGCAGGCCCCAGAAGCTCAAACTTGAACCAAGACATGCTAATCAAACTGAAGGCAGTGTACACTTTGGTGGAGCAATTGTACACTGGGTCACAACGTTCTTTAGCTACGGTGGCTTTGTCGAATGAAGTGCCAACCCTCCTGGTAGAGGTCTTGAAGAAGCTTTTCGTGCTCCCTCAACGGTTCAATGAACTGAGGCGGTCAGCTGCAAGAGCCGGAGCAGTAAATGCTTTAAGCCGGGCCAAGGCTTGGCTACCATAGTTAGACCCGGCCGACATTGCCACTAGCTACCCAAGCTTAAAGGAGGATGGCACCCTGTTTGAAGAAAACGACTTCACTGCTTGTGTAAAGGAGATACGCCCCGTGGCTACATTTATAGCGAATGAAGTAGATCTTACCAAATACCAGGCGGGTTATGATGAAGAAAACTGGAGAATTCCAACACCTCATTATGAAGTGACTAGTCTGATCCCCCCACTCCGTAAGCACACCTTCGCTCCTGAAGATGACCCGGCCGGACTTGTTGATGCTGAAGCTGAATTTGAAGCTTTAAACAGCATTGACTGGTCATTGTCAACCTTCCAGGAAAGGGAGCAGGGCGAAGACGTGGAGAGGGCTAACCCGGACGCTTCAGGCCAATCATGAAGGTTAACCTGCCGTGGCAGTTCATACCTGGGATGTACTTAAAAAACAATGTGAATCATTTGGACTCAGGGAGTCCTGTAATAGAATAGAAATAACTTTATTTTGGTCGTGCCATCATGCACGTTTTAATGCTGAACGCCATTAAGCCGCCGTGTTATATCCATCTGTGTTACTTTTCATCTGCTTACCGTATGCTTGATCAGACCTTTTAAATTGTCCTGCCTATGAAAAGGGACTACAAAATCCCTTGGCGGCTTACCGCCAGGCGGGTAAAAAGAACTTAAAAAGAGTCATAGATTAACTTGTTATAAAAACACAACTATGATCTTACACCTGTGACGTTTCAAATTCGCACCGCCGGGTCATATGACCCGGTCGGTAAGGGTGATAACCCAGTCTTTAGACACCAAAAGTTCGAAGGTATAATGATGCTCATATATTGGCGACTCATCAGTCGATATTAAGCTGGGTCAAAAATAACCATACTTGTACTTGTAAATCTCGAAAAGTCTCAAGTCAAATAAAGAGTGCTTTCAAAGAAAACTTAAACCAAAATACAATATAAAAACTTCAAGGCTACTGATTCGAATACGATCAGTACACCGTTCCAAAGGGGTTAAGCTATGATTCGAATACGACCATGTAGCCCTCAATGGATTTGGCGTTGCGCCGATCAAGAGGGTACCGACAACTGTGTTCTCTTTGGTTCGAATACGACCTATGTTTGAACAAGAAGCCCCCTAGTGACCTTGAGAGTTTTTTAATGACTCTGATTCGAATACGATCAAAGTCGGTTCCCAAAAGGGGTTAAGCTATGATTCGAATACGATCAAGAAGCCCCCTAGTGAGCTCGGCAGTGTGCCAATCAAAAGGGTACCGACAATTGTGTTCTCTTTGGTTCGAATACGACCTATGTTTGAATAGGAAGCCCCCTAGTGATCATAATTTTTAATGGCTAGATTCGAATACGATCGTAAGCCGGATCAAGCGGGTTAAGCCGGATCAAATGTGATCAGCCCCCAAGTGATCATGTGAGATAATAATGAAAATAACCATGACAATTTTACCTTTGAGGAAGGAAAAAGGACAGAGGTCCTGCTTTATTATTTATCATAATATATACATTGTCAAAGTATGTACATCAGGAGAGCCTATGGCTCAAGTGTAGCAGGGCCGAAGATGAGCGATATTCCAGGGTCGGCGGGTCTCCTCCTCCGACTTACGTGAGTCTTTGCGCTCTCGAACATCGATAAGGTAATATGACTAGTTGTTCAAGTTCTTGCTGACCACAAAGGGCCCTTCCAAGGTGGGGATAGCTTGTGCGCATCAGTTTCATCCTAAATGAGCCGGAGCACCAAATCACCTTCCTGAAAGGCTCTAGACTTAACCCGGCGGCTGTGATATCGGCGCAAGTCTTGTTGGTAAATCGCCGAACGAGCTGCTGCCAAGTCCCGCTGTTCATCTAACAGGTCAAGAGCATCCTGACGCGCCTGTTCGTTGTCCGCTTCAACATAAGCCGCCACGCGAGGTGAGTCATGACGAATGCCGCTAGGGAGAATCGCCTCAGCTCCGTAGACCATGAAGAAAGGCGTATAACCCGTAGATCTGTTGGGAGTAGAGTTAATGCTCCATAACACAGAGGGTAACTCCTCAACCCAGCAACCCGGTGTCCGCTGCAAAGGGACCAAAAGCCGGGGCTTGATGCCTTTCAAGATCTCCTGATTGGCTCTCTCGGCTTGACCGTTGGATTGGGGGTGAGCCACTGATGAAACATCTAGCCAAATATGCTCACATTAACAAAATTCTTCCATGGCGCCTTTAGACAGATTAGTGCCATTGTCAGTTATAATGCTATGTGGAAAGCCGAAGCAAAATATCACCTTCTTTATGAACTGAGCGGCCGTAGCTGCATCACACTTGCTGACTGGCTCTGCCTCAACCCACTTTCTAAATTTTTCAACCGCCACCAAGAGGTGGGTCTTTTTATCTTTGGACCTTTTAAAAGGCCCAACCATGTCAAGCCCCCAGACTGCAAATGGCCATGTAATTGGGATCATCCTCAATTCTTGAGCCGACACATGAGCCCGTCTTGAGAACTTTTGACAACCGTCGCACTTACTGACCAAGTCCTCTGCATCAGCATGAGCCATCAGCCAATAGAATCCGTGATAGAAAGCCTTTGCCATGAGGGATTTTGACCCGGCGTGATGACCACAATCCCCTTAATGGATCTCACGAAGAATTTCTTGGCCTTCTTCACGAGAGACGCAACGCTGAAACGCCCCTGTAACACTACGATGATGCAACTCGCCACTGACTATCGTCATAGACTTAGACCGTCGGGTTATCTGCCTGGCCAAGTGATGTAGGGTAGAACCCTAGGAAGGACCTTTTCACACTTGGAGGAGGGAAAAGGAGAGAAATCACAAGAACAACAAGAACACAAAGATAAACACAAAGAGAAAATCACTCCAACATTCCTGATTACACATCCACTAGAGTAACAACACAAGATCCACAAGTCTCAAACACAATCAGAGAAAAGATACAATGGCAAATTTCATCCCAAATCCAAAGGAAGAGGGGTCTTGGTGGTAGTCTTCTCCCAATGGAGGTCTTGAAATCCTCAAGGATTCTTCCCTATGGGGTCTTGATCCTCAAAGAGGGAAGGTAATGGAGCAAAGCTCACCAAGATCTCATCTAATACTTTGCTAACCCTAAACATGGCCCTAGGTACGGAATATATAGGCTTGGGGTCGAAGGAAAAGAAGTGGAGCCGAAGAAACCATCTCAGTCGTCCATCCTGGGAGGCCCGTGCGCACGGGGTAAGTTGGGCCCGTGCACACGGGGGCCCCGTGGGCATGGTACAAGCCCGTGCGCACGGGGTGCTCCAGCGCCAGTTTCCTGTGTAGCCCATGAGCACGGGGTCTCGGGGGGCCGTGCGCACGGGGTCGCCTGGGACTTGCTGTTTTGCTGCTGTTGCACTCCGTGTTGATCCGTACGGCCTTGGGGTGGTTCTCCTTCTCCTTGGGGATGCTCCTGAGCTTCTTGATGATGTTCCACTTCATACCTAAGGAGGCATAGCATATTTTGGTGAGGTAGTAGACATGTTCCATTTGTGTCCATATGCAAGTCTAGTAGGAAGGAGTTCACCTCGGTTTCCAAAGCACGTGCTCTAGCTCTTGTCATGGGTCCTTGTGGGGTTGGATGTGTCGATGTAGAGTCCATGGGGATGATGGAAGGATGCTCCGCATCATCTCCCCTCCCTTGGGAAAGATCCGACCTCGGATCAGAATCTTCATCACCATGGGAAGGTGAGAGGTCTTTGACGTTGAAGATGTCGCTCACGTTGTACTTGTCTCATGGGAGTTCAATCTTGTAGGCATTGTCGTTGTAGCGTGCTAGCACCTTGAATGGTCCATCGGCTCGAGGTAGTAGTTTGGACTTGCGTTCGTTGGGGAAACGGTCCTTGCGAAGGTGTAGCCACACGAGATCACCTATGTTGAAGATCATTGGTTGTTTGTTGACATTGAGCTTGGTCGCTAGGCGATGTACTTGGCGCTCGATGATGGTCCTAGTATCTTCATGCATCTTCTTGATGTAGCTTTCTCGAGCACTCGCATCCATGTTGGTGCGCTCTTGTAGATGGAGAGGTAGAATGTCCAATGGGGACAACGGGTTGAAGCCGTAGACGACCTCGAAGGGGGACTTGCCGGTAGTCCAATGTCTTGCACGGTTGTAGGCGTACTCGGCGATGGGTAGACACACCTCCCACTCCTTGATGTTCTTCTTGATCAACACGCTAAGTAGAGTGGATAGTGTCCGGTTTGTCACCTCCGTTTGGCCGTCAGTTTGAGGATGGTATGTGGATGAGAACAAGAGCTTGATTCCGAGCTTGGCGCATAGAGTCTTCCAAAAGTAACTCAAGAACTTGACGTCGCGGTCGGAGACGATTGTCTTTGGTACTCCATGGAGGCGCAAGATTTCCCTACAAAAGAGATTTCCAATATGTGAAGCATCGTCTATCTTGTTGCAAGGAATGAAATGTGCCATCTTAGAAAATCGGTCCACAACAACAAACACGGAATCCTTTCCATTTTGATTCCTAGGCAAACCAAGTACAAAATCCATACTAATGTCTTCCCAAGGCTGCTAAGGAATAGGAAGAGGCATGTAAAGACCATGAGATTGAGCTTTGGACTTAGCTTTGCGACATGTAGAGCATCGGGTGGTGAAGCGTGAGACGTCGCGGAACATCTTGGGCCAAAAGTAGTTCTTGGAGAGCGTGGCGAAAGTCTTGTCGCGTCCAAAGTGTCCCATGAGTCCGCCTCCATGAGCCTCTTGCAAAAGGAGCAAACGAAGAGAAGACTCGGGAATGCATAGTTTGTTAGCTCTCATAAGATAACCATCCTTGATGTAATATTGTTCCCAAGATCTATGCATCAAACATTTAGCATAATGAGGTGCAAAAGATGGAACATTAGCATACAAGTCTTTTATGTGCTCAAAGACAATAACATTCAACTCAAGTTTAGTGGCAAGCGTGCATATGTGTGAAAGTGCATCGGCAACTACATTTTCCTTACCCTTAATGTACTTGATCACATATGGGAAAGATTCAATAAATTCACTCCATTTGGCATGACGCTTGTTCAACTTAGTTTGACCTTTTAAGTATTTAAGTGTTTCATGATCGGTATGTATGACAAACTCATGAGGTCTAAGATAATGTTCCCAAACATGTAGGACACACACTAAAGCATACAATTCTTTGTCATAGATGGGATAGTTAAGTTGAGCACCGGAGAGTTTTTCACTAAAATATGCAATTGCTCGTTTTTCTTGCATCAAAACTCCGCCAATTCCGGTACCACTTGCATCGCAATGAACCCCAAAAGTTTTGTCAAAGTTGGGCAAAGCAAGAATCGGAGCATGAGTAAGCAAAGACTTGAGCTCATCAAAAGCGGTTGATTGCAAAGTTCCCCAAACAAAAGGAGCATTCTAATTACTCAAAGCATGCAAAGGGGCGGCAATAGTGCTAAAGTTTTTCACAAAGCGACGATAAAAACCCGCAAGACCAAGAAAACTTCGCACTTGTTGCAAATTGGTGGGTTGGGGCCACGTTTTAATTGCTTCAATTTTAATTTCATCAACATGGACACCCTTGGAAGAGACAACAAAACCCAAGAAAACCACTTTGTCAACACCAAATGTGCACTTTTTCATGTTGGCATAAAGACTTTCCTTGCGAAGTGTTTTAAGATCAATTTTTGAGAAAAAGTTGGCTCCACTAAGTTCATCAAGCATATCATCTAAGCGAGGAATGGGATGCCTATAGCGAACGGTGATAGCATTTATAGGTCTACAATCGGAACACAAGCGGAAACTTCCATCGGGCTTAGGCACAAGTATGACGGGAACGACACAAGGGCTTAAGCTTTCACGTACATGACCGTTGTCGATTAGTTGTTGTACTTGCCGTTGAATCTCCTTGGTTTCTTCGGGATTGACATGGTATGGAGCTTTGTTGGGAAGTGGCGCTCCAGGGATGAGGTCGATTCGATGCTCAATGCCTCGTAGAGGAGGTAGACCCGGAGGTAGCTCATTGGGGAAAACATCTTGAAATTCCTGCAAAAGAGATTGAAACACCAAAGGTAGCTCGTGAGTGGTGTTAGTTTTTGGTTCTCCATCCTTGCACACAAGGACAAAGTGCATCACACTCGATGGGTTCTCACACACTTCTCTCATCTCACTTTTTGTGGCGAATAATATGAGGTTTTTCTCTCTAGGCAAAGAGGCGCTCAAGTTTGTCTTGTTGCTCTCACTCATGTTTTGGTGGCTCACTTTCTCACTCTTCTCTCTATGGTGGGTGGCTTGCTTGTCGGCTATCACTTGACTAGGAGACATGGGTCGTAGCACATATTCCTTTCCTTTTAACTTGAAGCTGTAGTGATTGGTACGCCCATTGTGGACGACACCGCGGTCGAATTGCCATGGTCGACCAAGAAGGAGGTGGCAAACGGACATTGGGACCACATCACACTCCAAAGTGTCTTCATATGCACCAATTTTGAAGGATACTTGGACCGTATGCTCAACCCGTATAGTGCCGGAGTCACTTAGCCATTGAACCTTGTAGGGGTGTGGGTGCTTCCTCTTGACCAATTGAAGCTTGGAGCATAGTTCTTCACTTGCCAAGTTGTGGCAACTACCTCCATCGATGATGACCTTGACGGACCTTCCATTGATGCCGGCCTTGGTGTGGAAGATATGGCATTGTTGGTCTTCTTCTTGTTGATGTTGAAGTGTCAAGACCTTGGAGACAACGAGAGCGGGGCTCGTATCTTCATCACAAAATACTTGATCATCTTCATCCTCGTTCACGTGCTGGTGCTTGGCCACTTGCTCAATAGCTTCCATTTCATCTTCACTCATTGAGTCATAGGTGCCATCGTCGTTGAGGATCATGGTGCACTTTTTGGTGCATTGGAAGGACTTATGGCCTCGGCCGCCACATGTGAAGCACTTGATTGAACTTGTCTTGACGGTCTCATCGGTCGGAGTAGAGGAAGAAGCACGTGGCTTGTAGTTGCTTGTAGTAGGAGGAAGACGACTTGAACTTGACGAAGGTTTCTTGTATGTTGTCTTGTCGTCGTTGCTTGGAGAAGGCTTGGTTGAAGTAGATGTTGGAGGAGTTGTTGAAGCTTGATTGTTGGAGAAGCCGTATGTCTTGGATGAGTACTTGGCGTACTTGAAGTCATCTTGCACTTGACGTTCCGCCTTGGTCGCTTGATGTACTAGCTCTATGAGGTTGGAGTAGGGTTGGAAGTCGACGATCTTCTTGATGGGATGATTGAGTCCATTCAAGAATCGTGCCATTGTTTGCTCATCATCTTCCTTGACATTGGCTCGAATCATGGCTATCTCCATGTCCTTGTAGTATTCTTCAACACTCTTTTTTCCTTGCTTGAGGAGTTGTAGCTTCTTGAAGAGATCACGGTTGTAATAGGTGGGCACAAATCATGCTCGCATGACATCCTTCATTTGAGCCCAAGTGGTGATTGGAGGGTCACCCCTTGCTTCTCGGCGCTCAAGGACTTGTTCCCACCATATGAGCACATAGTCTTGGAACTCAAGTGATGCCATTGCAATCTTCTTCTCTTCCTCATAGTTGTGCAAACGAAAGATTTTGTCGACCTTCAATGCCCATTAGAGGTATTCTTCTGGATCATTGCTTCCATTGAACTTGGGCATTGTGAATTTGAGTTCTCCATAGCGTTGCTCTTCATCTTGATACCGGTTGCGATATCGCTCTTGCCTTGGAAAGTCCTCGAATGCTCGTTCCTCATGATGTCGCTATTGGTGTGGAGGAGGGTCTTGAAGCACTTGTTCCACTTGGTGTTGCTCTTGTTGCACTTGCGGTTGAGGTGGAGCTTGACGAGCTTGGGGAGGAGCTTGAGAAACTTGACGGTGCACACGTGGTTGATACTTCCTCTCTTGTATTTCTTCTCGAAGGGCTTCGTCTTGATTGCGCCGTTCGCGATTGTGGTTGGCGATGGCTCGACTTGATTCTTGAAGGGCACGTTCTGCCTCAAGAGCTTGTGCTTCTCGTTGTTGTTGTTGAAGACGTTGGGCCTCGGCGTCTTGTTCCTCTTGGTGTAGATGTGCTCGTTCTTCTTCTTCTTCTTGACGATGAAGACGTTGTCGTTCTTGAGCTTGAGCAAAAGCGACTTGGTTTGCTTGAGGACGAGGAACTTGCTCATCGACTTGCTCTTGTGGATGCTTGACATGTAGCGGGTCACGAGATGCATGATGGTCTTGACGTGCGGCTCGTCGAAGAATGGTCGATGACGGTGTACTTGAGCCGGAGAAGGTGTCGTCGGAGTGTCGACTTGAGTGGCTCCGTCTTGAGTAGGAAGAAATTGAAGGAGGCCAGTTGACCAACAAAGCTCGGATCTCGTCCATTCTTGCATCGTTCTCTTGCTTGTGTGCGTCGAGCTTGTTGTCGAAGTAGTCGCGTGTACATTGCTCGGAGAGTCGCAAGTCGGTGGCGAGGTTGTCAATGCGGTCATTCATTGCTTGTTGCTCTTGATGGAGAGCTCGTTGTGCACCAAAGAGGTGGCTCTTGGTGACGAAGGATGACATGTCGTTGTCTTGCTCGATGAAGAGTGGGTTGGTAGAAGAACTTGGCCTATCCATCATAAGAAAGTGGTGGTGAGTAGGAAAATGAGAGAACAAAACCAAAGTTACCTTTTCCAAAGATTGTGGATGTAACAAGTACGATCCCACGTGATGTTACATTAGGGGAATTGGTACCGGGAATTGTTCCTCACACCTACAAGTAAATGGTCTATGGAGGAGCTTGGTTTGGAAAGGTACAAATAATTCAAGCAAATGTTAGTCAAGATGTTGATAAAGTTGAGAAGATTCACAAATGGCAAATAAGACAAATAGATCAACCTCCCAATATAACACGAGGAACACACACACGGAAGATAAATGGGATCCGCACAACCAAGGAATGAGCTCGAAGATATTGATACATGGGAAAAGCTCTTGTCGTACGGATACTAGATAGACGCTAGCTCGATTGCACTAATGGGCTAGATACGCTAGTGCACCCACCTAATAGAGAATCTACTTGTCTCACTATCCCAAGTATGCGTATGTATGTGGTGACCAAGATGATGCACGTATGCTAAGGCTCGATGCTATTGCTTATAAGCTCTTTGCTTCTCTTCTCTTTTGCTTAAAAGCTTTTTATCCTTTTTTTTAACTATGCCACGATGCTTGATATGCGAGCCACACAACGAATTAACAAGTAGTAGATGCACCGGATGGACGGAACACTAAATGGTGCACTAATTCGTGGCCCGACAATACTCAAAAGCTAGTCTCGATGGGTAAGCTACGCAAAAGGGCTCAAAGCTATCAAGTTAATGGCAAGGGATTACAAGTTGTCGTCGAGGTTACCGTCCTTGCTTACGGTCGAAGATGATCTTGTCGAAGCCGAAGTGTTTTCCGAGTCGATGATTGGTGGCGATGATGATACCAACTTGCGCCTAAGTAGCCGAAACACCTTAGGACAAAAGAGAAATCGCAACCGAACACTCAGCAAACACGTGGAAAGGTGCGGAAGAACACAAGAGGTGGTGGTGAAACGAAATAAGAAAAATAGAAAAGTGGCGGAAAGTTTCTGGATGGCTTGTGCGCACGGGGTAAGTGAGGCCCGTGTGCACGGGGTCCCGTGTGCATGGGTCCCGATGGCTCGTGTGCACGGGGACTCTCGAGAGCGGCTGAACTTCGATGATTTCGTGGTGATTGCAAGTTTTTGGCCAAATTCCAGTGGGGATGGGTGGGGATGATGGTGGAGGTGTAGATCCACTTGCCAAACACCAAATTCGTGGATCAACTCAACCAAATCTCACAAGATCAACAAATTGCAAGAAAAAATTTTGGGGCTATTTTGGTGGGGATTTTCGGATTAGGACGAAAACAACAAAATCAAGCTAGAAAGTGGAAGGTAGGGACTCGAAGATGTGAATCAACGTGGCTCATGATACCATATGATGTAGGGTAGAACCCTAGGAAGGACCTTTTCACACTTGGAGGGGGAAAAGGAGAGAAATCACAAGAACAACAAGAACACAAAGATAAACACAAAGAGATAATCACTGCAACAATTCCCGATTACACATCCACTAGAGTAACAACACAAGATCCACAAGTCTCAAACACAATCAAAGAAAAGATACAATGGCAAAGTTCATCCCAAATCCAAAGGAAGAGGGGTCTTGGTGGTAGTCTTCTCCCAATGGAGGTCTTGAAATCCTCAAGGATTCTTCCCTATGGGGTCTTGATCCTCAAACAGGGAAGGTAATGGAGCAAAGCTCACCAAGATCTCATCTAATACTTTGCTAACCCTAAACATGGCCCTAGGTACGGAATATATAGGCTTGGGGTCGAAGGAGTAGAAGTGGAGCCGAAGAAACCATCTCAGCCGTCCATCCCGGGAGGCCCGTGCGCACGGGGTAAGTTGGGCCCGTGCCCACGGGGGTCCCATGGGCACGGTACAAGCCCATGCGCATGGGGTGCTCCAGCGCTGGTTTCCTGTGTAGCCCGTGGGAACGGGGTCTCGGGGGCCCGTGCGCACGGGGTCGCCTGGGACTTGTTGTTTTGCTGCTGTTGCACTCCGTCTTGATCAGTACGGCCTTGGGGTGGTTCTCCTTCTCCTTGGGGATGCTCCTGAGCTTCTTGGTGATGTTCCACTTCATACCTAAGGAGGCATAGCATATTTTGGTGAGGTAGTAGACATGTTCCATTTGTGTCCATATGCAAGTCTAGTAGGAAGGAGTTCACCTCGGTTTCCAAAGCACGTGCTCTACCTCTTTTCATGGGTCCTTGTGGGGTTGGATGTGTCGATGTAGAGTCCATGGGGATGATGGAAGGATGCTCCGCATCACCAAGGTTTCATCCTCAGGCAACTTGCCCCGAGTCATATAAGCCAGATATGGCACCGTCCAATCTGGAATGACATGAAGAACCGCCACCGATTGTGCTTCTGGGTCAGGAACAACCAATTCTTCCTCTGTGGGTAGCCTGACAGAAGGATTATGCAGAATATCCAAGAAAGTATTAGGCGGCACCGGCTTACACTGAGATCCCAGCCGTCTTAAAGCATCAGCCGCCTCATTCTTTCTGCGGTCAATGTGCTCCACCTGATAACCCTTGAAGTCTCCAGCAATTGCATCGACTTCACGGCTATAAGCCGCCATGAGGGGATCCTTAGAATCCCACTTGCCCGATACCTGCTGAGCCACCAGATCTGAATCACCGAAACACCTTACCCGGCTTAAGCTCATCTCTTTAGCCATCTGGAGACCATGGAGCAAGGCTTCGTACTCAGCTGCATTGTTAGTACAGGGAAACATCAACCGTAGCACATAACAAAATTTGTCACCTCGAGGGGAAGCTAAAAACTCCAGCCCCCGAGCCCAATTGTCTGGACCCGTCAAAGTGAATAGTGCAATATGTATTGTCTGGCTTTTCTTCAGGTATCTGCAGCTCTGTCCAATCGTCGATGAAATCCACTAGTGCTTGAGATTTAATAGTCGTGCGCAGCACATACTTTAAGCCCTGAGGCCCAAGCTCAATGGCCCACTTGGGGACTCGTCCTGTGGCCTCTCTGTTTTGAATGATATCCCCCAAAGGAGTTGAACTGATCACAGTGATGGGGTGGCCCAGGAAGTATTGCTTAAGCTTCCGGCTTGCCATGTACACCCCATAAACGAGCTTCTGCCAATGTGGATACCGTTGCTTGGACTCAATAAGGACCTCGCTGATGTAGTACACCGGCCATTGAACCGGGTGTTCCTTGCCAGCCTCCTTGCGCTCGACCACGATGGCCACGCTGACGGCACACGTGTTAGCAGCCACATATAATAACAAGGGCTCCTTATTAATAGGAGCAGCAAGAACCAGTGGCTCAGCCATCTGTTTCTTCAGATCTTCAAAAGTAGCATTGGCAGCGTCACTCCAGACGAAGTTATCTGTCTTCTTCATCATTTGATGCAGTGGTATGGCCTTCTCACCTAACCGGCTTATGAACCGGCTTAAAGCAGTGATACGACCCGCCAAACGCTGAACGTCATTGATACACGCTGGCTTGGCCAGAGAGGTGATGGCCTTGATCTTCTCCGGGTTAGCCTCGATGCCCCTGTTAGAAACCAGAAAACCCAAAAGCTTGCCGACCGGCACACCAAAAACACACTTGGTCGGGTTGAGCATCATCTTGTAAACCCGAAGATTGTCAAAGGTTTCCTTGAGATCATCAATCAAGGTCTCCTTCTCTCTGTGTTTCACCACTATGTCATCCACATAAGCATTAAAGTTGCACCCAATTTGATTATGAAGACAATTCTGCACGCATCATTGATAAGTCGCCTGGGCACTCTTGAGCCCAAAAGGCATTGATACATAGCAGAAGGATCCAAATGGAGTAATGAACGCCGTCTTCTCCTGTTCCTTAACTGCCATCTTGATCTGATGATAACCAGAGTAAGCATCCAAAAAACTCAAACGCTCACAACCCGCCGTAGCATCAATGATTTGATCAATACAAGGGAGAGCAAAAGGATCAGCTGGACAAGCCTTGTTGAAATTCGTGTAATCCACACACATACGCCAAGTGCCATTTTTCTTAAGCAGAAGCACCGGGTTAGCCAACCACTCTGGATGAAACACTTCAATGATGAACCCAGATGCTAAGAGCCGAGCTACCTCCTCACCAATGGCCTTCCACCTCTCCTCATTGAACTTTGGATCAATATTAAGAGTCAGCGAGTTCTCTCGGTACACCTGGCATGTCAGAAGGTTTCCATGCAAAAATGTCGGTTCTCATGGATGAATTCGATGAGCGCGCTTTCCTATTTGGGATCAAAATTAGCACTTATATTGAACTGCTTAGATGATGATAGAGGCAAAGGTGTCCCGTCTTTCGATGAGATGGTGGCTATCGTTTTGGAGGAAGTCGACTTTGACGATCCAACTACGAACGTGTGAGGATGTCGTGCCTTAGCAATCGCTAAACCAACTCCGAGAGGTTATTGACCACGCCGGAGCACGATCAACCTGACCACGAAGGTATGTTTCCTGCAGGCAAATGAAGAATAAGCAAGAAACTAAGATTGCAATCTGGATATTGCGAATATAAGAGGAAAGCTTTATTGATCAAGGTGGGGTTCTGTGACGCCTTTGTCTGGTCGTTGAACACAAACGAAGTACGCAAAGTTGCAGCTATGGAGAACTTTAATCTAAACAAAACCCAAAGTCTAAACGATGCCCTAAGGGGTGTATATATGGAGGAAGAGGGGGGGGGGGGATTTCGTGGCCCTTGGTGGAGGGGTCCGAAATCAACCCTATCTCTTGTTTCCCCACACATACGGACTCTAAAAATAGCCTATACTTATGTATTTCGAAATTACATGGGCCTGGCCCAATATTAAGGTGACACAACACCTAGAATAGCCTCGGGACGAAATTTATGAAGTGGCATCTTGTATATTTCATCCAAGGCTTCATGCACCCATTATGGTGGCTTCAAAGTCCTGAAATCATCACTTGTAACTTTGTTCTTGTTCCCCTTGCGCATGCCATCATCTCCATGCTTGTTCTTGCTCCAATGTTCATCCTTCTCCAAGGTAGGCCCTTCATTTGTAAGCAAAACAAATGTATCCAATTTAGGCAGCATCATATTCTCATGAACATTAGAGTCAATACTAAGAAACGAAAGTACCTGGAAATTTAGTCAGCGTGCGTTAGCTCTAGTAATTGGTCCAGTATGTATAGCAGCAGGGGCTGTGGGTGTAACAATGGTATTGATGTCCTCATCATCCTCCCCTTCTTGAAATGAAGTCGTCCTCGACGGAAGTTCATCTTCCTCACCCAAATAAGGCTTCAAATATGCAATGTTAAAAGTGGGACTAACCCCAAAATCTGTAGGCAGCTCAAGTTTACATGCATTATCATTTATTTTCTCCAACACCTTAAAGGGACCATCAACACATGGCATTAGCTTTGATTTGTGCAAATCAAGAAATCTATCCTTATGCAAATGTAACCAAACAAGATCTCCAGGTGCAAACACAACATGTTTTCTACCCTTATCTCCAGCAAGTTCATATTTAGCATTCATACACTCAATGTTTTCCTTAGTTAACTCATGCATTTTTAAAATCAATTCAGCACGTTGTTATCAAAATTAACCTTCTCCGAAGATGGAAGAGGCAACAAATCAATAGGTGCACGAGGTAGGAAACCATACACAACTTCAAAAGGGCACATCTTAGTAGTAGAATGCAATGAACGATTATAAGCAAATTCAATATGAGGCAAGCATTCCTCCCACATTTTATTATTATTCTTCAAAACAGCCCTAAGCATAGTAGACAATGTTCTATTGACTACTTCAGTTTGTCCATCAGTTTGGGGGTGACAAGTAGTACTAAAAATCAGTTTAGTCCCCAACTTATCCCATAAACATCTCCAAAAGTGGCTAAGAAATTTAGTATCACAATCTGAAACAATAGTATTTGGCACACCATGCAAGCGAATAATTTCACGAAAGAACAAATCAGCAGCATTAATAGCATCATCGCTTTTATGACATGGTATAAAGTGTGCCATTTTCGAGAATCTATCCACGACAACAAATATGCTATCCCTCCCCTTCTTTGTTCTAGGTAAACCTAAAACAAAGTCCATAGATATATCCTCCCAAGGAACACTAGGTACAGGCAAAGGCATATATAAACCATGAGTATTGAGTCGTGACTTAGATTTTTGACATGTAGTGCAGCGAGCAATAAAACGCTCAACATGACGCCTCATCTTTGGCCAAAAGAAATGTGTAGCAAGTACGTCCTCCATCTTCTTCATGCCAAAGTGTCCCATTAGTCCTCCTCCATGCGCCTCCTGCAACAACAAAAGATGAATGGAGCTAGCTGGAATGCATAGCTTGTTAGCACGGAACACAAATCCATCATTAACGATGAACTTGTTCCATGTTCTTCCTTCTTTACAATTCTGCAATACATCTTCAAAATCAGAATCATGCACATATTGATCTTTGATGGTCTCCAAACCAAATATTTTGAAGTCAAGTTGTGAAAGCATAGTATAGCGACGAGACAATGCATCAGCAATAACATTTTCTTTACCCTTCTTGTGTTTAATGACATAAGGGAAAGTCTCAATGAATTCAACCCATTTAGCATGTCTACGATTCAGTTTAGCTTGACTTTTAATATGTTTCAAAGATTCATGATCAGAATGTATAACAAATTCTTTGGGCCATAAATAATGTTGCCATGTTTCTAAAGTCCGAACAAGAGCATATAATTCTTTATCATAAGTAGAATAATTCAGACTAGGCCCACTCAATTTTTCAGAAAAGTATGCAACAGGTTTGCCATCTTGTAATAACACACCTCCTAATCGAATTCCACTAGCATCACATTCAAGCTCAAAAGTCTCATTAAAATCAGGAAGTTGGAGTAAAGGAGCATGTGTCAACTTATCTTTCAATACCGTGAAGGCTTCTTCCTGTGCGGTACCCCAAACAAAAGGCACATCCTTCTTTGTAAACTCATTGAGAGGTGCAGCAATGGTGCTGAAATCTTTCACAAAACGCCTATAGAATCCAGCGAGGCCAAGAAAACTCTTCACTTGTGTGACCGTTTTGGGCTGCGGCCAACTCTCAATAGCTTCAATCTTGGCTTTGTCAACTTCAATTCCCTGTGGAGTAACAACATAGCCAAGAAAAGATACTCGGTCGATGCAAAAGGTGCACTTCCCAAGGTTACCAAACAAACGTGCATCACGTAGAGCAATAAAAACAACACGTAAATGTTCCAACTGTTCTTCCAAAGATCTGCTATAAATCAATATGTCATCAAAGTAAACTACCACAAATCGTCCAATGAAAGCACGTAAAACTTCGTTCATTAATCTCATGAAAGTACTAGGTGCATTAGTTAACCCAAAAGGCATAACTAACCACTCATATAATCCAAACTTAGTTTTAAATGCTGTTTTCCATTCATCTCCCAATTTCATACGAATTTGATGGTATCCACTACGCAAATCAACTTTGGAGAATATTGTAGAGCCACTCAATTCATCAAGCATATCATCTAGCCTAGGAATAGGATGACGGTAATGAATAGTAATATTATTAATGCCTCTACAATCAACACACATACGTGATGTACCATCCTTTTTTGGCACTAGAATAATTGGAACAGCACAAGGACTAAGGGATTCGCGTATATAACCTTTGTCGAGCAGCTCCTGTACTTGACGCATAATCTCCTTCGTCTCCTCTGGATTGGTACGGTATGGTGCACGGTTGGGTAATGATGCACTGGGAATTAAGTCAATCTGATGCTCAATCCCTCAAATGGGAGGTAATCCCGATGGCACGTCTTGTGGAAAGACGTCAGCGAACTCGTGCAAAATTTTAGTGACAGTAGGAGGCAAAGAGGAAGGCACGTCCTCGAATGAAAATAATGCCTCTTTGCACACAAAAGCATAGCAAACAGATTTGCTGAAATCTAGCTCATCAATATCAGATTTAGTGGCAAGTAAACATGCACTTTTCAATTTAATTTCAGAAGCAACACTAGATGGTTTACTATTAGGCTTCATTTGTTGCTCAAATTCTTTTGCCACAATCTGATTTTCACTCTTATTTTTCTCCTTTTTTGCTTTATTAGCTCTATTAATATCATCTTTCAACATGGAATCAGGAGTCATAGGACGCAAAGTAATATTTTTATCCTTATGAACAAGAGTATACTGATTGTTTCTACCATGGTGTACAGAATTTTTATCAAATTGCCATGGTCGACCAAGTAATAAGGAACATGCTTGCATAGGTACCAAATCACAATCAACATAACCAGCATATGTAGAGATACTAAAATGCACACGAACAGTATGTGTTACCTTAACCTTGCCGTTGTTGTTGAACCATTGGATGTAATAAGGATGTGGATGTGGTCTTGTGGTGAGAGATAGCTTCTCCACTATCTCCATGCTACCCAAGTTGTTGCAGCTCCCTCCGTCTATGACGACGCGCACAGAACGTTCCTTCACAACTCCCTTTGTATGGAAAAAATTGTGCCTCTGATTTTGCTCAGCTTGTGTGACTTGCACACTCAAAACACGTTGAGCAACTAAACATTCATACCTTTCAGCGTCTTCAGGAGCCATGTATTGCGTCTCATGATCAGAATCATCTCCACCATGTTCTTCACGTGTAATAAGAGCCAAAGTCTCCTCATCATAGTCACTAGCGGACTCATACCCACCATCCTCAGTAGCAATCATCACACGCTGAGATTTGCATTCTCTCGCATAATGACCTCTTCCCTTACAACGACGACAAATAATTTCACTTGTGTGCCCTGTTGATGCCATGGAAGAAGATGAACTCTGTGGAGGCCCGACAGGTGCGCTCTTGGCAGATAATGGTGGTTGTGCCTACTTTTTGTATCACGGCTGGAGGTGGCACCTGATGGACGTGCTGGTGCAGTTGAAGTAGAAGATGTACGCGGTGTCCATGATGAAGGTCGGCCTGCAGAAAAGTTAGTTCGTGCCAATGCTTGTCGATCCTGCACTTCATGTTCAGCTTTACAAGCAAGATGGAATAAACGAGTGATATTAGTATACTCCTTATACTCTAGAATGGTCTGAATCTCTCTATTTAATCCACCCATAAAACGTGCAAGCATAGCTTCATTCTCCTCAACAATACCACATCTAATCATGCCAGTTTGTAATTCCTGATAATATTCTTCTACAGAATTTTTCCCTTGTCTTAAGCGCTGCAATTTTTGAAGCAATTCACGTTGATAATATGGTGGAACCCAACGAGTACGCATAGCAGTTTTCAAAGCAGCCCAAGTAGTTGGAATAGGATATAATATACAATGTTCAGACCACCATACACATGCAAAACTAGTGAAAGCACAAGCAGCAGCGGCAACCCGTCTCTCCCTAGGATATTTTAAACATGTAATCGTTGTTCAGTTTCTAACTCCCAAGTAAGATATATATCAGGAACATATCTACCCTCAAATGGTGGAATATTCAATTTCAGTTTATGAAGATGGTCATGATCTCATACCTGAGGGAGAGCCCTACCATTGTGATTATTTGCATGTGGACGACCTGGTGGTTGTGGTGCAGGTGGTTGCATGTAGTTCTGATTTTGATCAACCTCATCCTCGTAATCTCCCACATAATCATCCTCCTCCGCATCAGCAGCAGGAGCCACAGAAGTATCAACAGCAGCACCAATAGTTGGGCCAAACGCAAGAGGGACACGGCTCGCTTGGTGGAGGGCTGTTTCATGACGTGGAGGTAGTCGTTGTTGTTGTTGTTGTTGTTGTTGTAGAGGTGCGTTAGGTGCAGCGGGTGGTGGTGGTGGAAAACACGCGAGCAATTCATTAAACTTGTTATCGAGCTTTGTTTCGAACCTCTTCTCCATGCCATCTATCTTCTCCATGGCCTCTTAAAATCGGTTTAGCACATCTTGCACCTATCCACTCATCATTTGCTGAAATTTATCATGCAACTCCTTATTCGTCATGTTCTCCCAGTCAGTCTTGTCGGCTTGTGATCCTGGCATGGTTAGCAGTAATAGAAACACACAAGAATATGATCCTACAGACTACTAACAAGAGGTGGTGGTGGGTGTCACAAATCCGTCAAGAAAATCTCAAATTCTTACCAGTTCTTACCCAGCAGCAGGCGGTGATCGGCAACCGTTGTAGTCAAAACTCTCAAAGCTTGGATAGAGCGATTACCAGGGAGAGTCAAATGCACGACATAGATGTATGTGGAGCTGGGAAGGCTTATAATATGGTAGCAAAAAGGGTCAGCAATAATCAATTCAGAGATGCGAAGTTGAATAAACGCTCAACGACGGTACTGTGCTGGTCCTCGGCTAGACTGTGCTAGAGACGCGACCCTAGAACACCAACAAAATCATGGCGCGACACGTAAACAAGGGAGGAGCACACTTTGAATTTTTTTTCTCTTTTTTTCCTTTTTTTTGCACTTTTTTTCCTCTTTTTGATTTGCTCCGCAACAATTTTTTGTCGAAAAAGTCTACAAATGGTCTAAAAACTGCCTAGCCAGAATTTTCTAGACTTAGTTTTTTTTTGAGTTTGGAACTATTTCTCTACTGCGGGTAGCACGGAAGTTGGAGAGTCCTTCTTTGTCACGACTTAGAGTATGGCATGATCTGGAAATCCAAAATAGAGTAACAAAATACTAGACTCGAAATAGGACTGGTGGCGGAGATGAAACTGGTGGAACTCGGACTGGTGGCGGAGATGAATCTGGTGGAACTCGGACTGGTGGCGGATATATGTTGCAGGTGGACTCGGATTGGCGTGATGGCGGCGGATATGTGGTGGCGTATATGAACTTGAATTGGCGGTGAATATGTGGTGGTGGTATATGGCAGCATCGATGATGATGATGCAGTGGTGATATATGGCAGCGACGACTTGACAACCTGTGAACAGAACTCGAAACTCTAAAGGACTAGACGCTAAGACCAGCAACTTGACACGACGATGCAACCACAAATTCAACAAAGCAAATACAGAAAAGATTATGCAAAGGCTCAGATTGGTTCGGATGGGATGAACTAACCCTAATTTTTTTGGCTTTTTCGTGTACTATAGGTATGAAGAACAAACTCGATCTAAACTATGAAAAACTATAAAATCTCACCGAGCAACCTGGAAATCTGATATCACTTGATAGAGGCAAAGGTGTCCCATCTTTCGATGAGATGGTGGCTATCGTTTTGGAGGAAGTCGACTTTGACGATCCGACTACAAACGTGCGAGGACGTCGTGCCTTAGCAATCACTAAACCAACTCCGAGAGGTTATTGACCACGCCCGAGCACGATCAACCTGACCACGAAGCCCTGTTTCCTGCAGGCAAACGAAGAACACGCAAGAAACTAAGATTGCAATCTGCATATTGCGAATATAAGAGGAAAGCTTTATTGATCAAGGTGTGGTTCTGTGACGCATTTGTCTGGTCGTTGAACACAAAGGAAGTACGCGAAGTTGCAGCTATGGCGAACTTTAATCTAAACAAAACCCAAAGTCTAAACGATGCCCTAAGGGTTGTATATATGGAGGAAGAGGGGGGGGGGATTTCGTGGCCCTTGGTGGAGGGGTCCGAAGTCAACCCTATCTCTTGTTTCCCCACACATACGGACTCTAAAAATAGCCTATACTTATGTATTTCGAAATTACATGGGCCTAGCCCAATAATAAGGTGACACAGCACCTAGAATAGCCTCGGGACGAAATTTATGAAGTGGCATCTTGTATATTTCGTCCAAGGCTTCATGCACCCATTATGGCGGCTTCAAAGTCCTGAAATCATCACTTGTAACTCCGATCTTCTTCCCCTTGCGCATGCCATCATCTCCATGCTTGTTCTTGCTCCCACGTTCATCCTTCTCCAAGCTAGGCCCTTCATTTGTAAGCAAAACAAATGTATCCAATTTAGGCAGCATCATATTCTCATGAACATTAGAATCATTACCAAGAAACGAAAGTACCTGATAATTTAGTTGGCATGCGCGAGCTCTAGTAATTGGTCCAGTATGTATAGCAGTAGGGGTTGTGGGTGTAACAATGGTATTGATGTCCTCATCAGATGAGTCGCCTGGAACAAAGTCAACAAGCTTAGTATCATCGGCCGACTTAAACTTCATGACCGGCTAATGCTGTGTGGTTGGCTTCTTCAATGATGTCATATCCGCCGGGTCAACATTGTCCTTGTAGAATTTTAACTCTTCTATTGCACAGACCGACTCAGCATAAGCCGCATCACCTTCTTCACATTCCAAGGCTACTCTCCAGCTCCCATGCATCATAATGGTTCCCTTATGACCCGACATCTTGAGCTGCAAATACACATAACACGGTCGAGCCATGAACTTGGCATAAGCCGGCCGCCCAAACAGAGCGTGATATGGGCTCTTGATCTTCACTACTTCAAACGTCAATTTCTCGGCCCTGGAGTCATATTCATCCCCAAAGGCTGCCTCCAATTTGATCTTACCGACTGGATACGCTGATTTACCAGGCACAACTCCATTGAAGATAGTGTTGGACTGCCTAAGGTTTTTATCATTTAGCCCCATGCGATGGAAGGTCTCATAATAAAGGATATTGATGCCACTGCCTCCATCCGTGAGTACTTTGGTGAATTTATATCCACCCACCTGAGGGGCTACCACCAAGGCCAAGTGACCCGGATTATCAACCCGGGGAGGGTGATCTTCCCTACTCCATAGAATAGGCTGCTCAGACCATCTCAAATAACGAGGAACTGCCGGCTCAACAGCATTCACAACCCTCTTATGAAGCTTCTAGTCTCGTTTGCATAAACTGGTGGTAAACATGTGATACTGCCCACTATTCAGCTGCTTTGGATTACTCTGGTATCCGCCTTGCTGCTGTTGCTGACCACCCTGGCCGATTGTTGGTTATACCCACCTTGGTTGCCTTGAGAACTTTGAAAATTGGGATTTGAACCGCTGCCCGGGCCATGAAAACCACCACCACCTGAGCAACCGCCCTTCCCGTTGTTACCATCTAACATGTTGGAGTTTTTGAAGGCCTTCATGATCGTATAGTCCTTCCATAGATGGGTAGCCGTCTTCTGTTGAGTGTCGTGTCTCGCACAGGGCTCGTTTAGTAATTGCTCAAGTGTGGGGCCTGACCCGCCAGACCGGGAAGGTGGCCTCCCCTTTCGCCGTTGGTTGTTACCCTGCGCACTAGTGTTATCCACAAAATCCAAACTACCGTCAGCCTTATGCTTATTACCTCCTTGATTTGCTGGGTTGTGCTGAGGGCCCTTGCCGTTGCCGTTCTTCTTTCCCTTCCCTGTCTTGTTATCATTAGACTCGGGATCCTTGGTACTATCAGAGTCGGCGTACTTGACCAGAGCCGCCATCAGTGTGCCCATATCATTACAATTGAGCTTGAGCCGCCCCAGCTTTTGTTTTAGAGGCAAAAACAGCAGTTTTTCTCCAACATTAAGACTGCAGAGCCGGTATCCATCTTATCAGATGAATGTATTATGGCTTTAACCCGGCGCACCCAATGGGTTGTACACTCGCGCTCCTCTTGCCTGCAATTTGTCAAATCCACAATTGACATGGGTTGCTTGCATGTATCCTTGAAATTCTGGATGAACCGGGTTTTTAGCTCCGCCCATGAACTGATTGAATTAGGTGGCAGTCCTTTCAACCAAGTGCGGGCGGTCCCATCCAACATCATGGTAAAGTACTTAGCCATCGCGGCATCACTGACCTCCAATAACTTCATAGCCATCTCGTAACTTTCAATCCATGCTCCGGGCTGTAAGTCAGCCGTGTAGTTCGGCACCTTCCTAGGTCCCTTAAAATCCTTGGGCAAGCGCTCGTTATGTAGAGCCGGCACTAGAAAGGGACACTTCCGGTCCTGGTGGCCACTCCCGCCTCGATAGAAGTCGTTGGATAAAGCGAATACGGCTGGTAAGCCGTCAGCTGAGCCACGCGCTTAGCCGCCTTGATAGAGGCAAAGGTGTCCCGTCTTTCGATGAGATGATGGATTTCGCTTTGGTGGAAGTCGACTTTGACGATCCGACTACGAACGTGCGAGGACGTCGCGCCTTAGCAATCGTTAAACCAACTCCGAGAGGTTATTGACCACGCGGAGCACGATCAACCTGACCACGAGGGTGTGTTTCCTGCGAGTAAATGAAGAACAAGCAAGAAACTGAGATTGCAATCTTGATATTGCGAATATAAGATGAAAGCTTTATTGATCAAGGTGGGGTTCTGTGACGCCTTTGTCTGGTCGTTGAACACAAACGAAGTACGCGAAGTTGCAGCTATGGCGAACTTTAATCTAAACAAAACCCAAAGTCTAAACGGTGCCCTAAGGGCTGTATATATGGATGAAGAGAGGGGGAATTTCATGGCCCTTGGTGGAGGGGTCCGAGATCAACCCTATCTCTTGTTTCCCCACACATACGGACTCTAAAAATAGCCTATACTAATGTATTTCGAAATTACATGGGCCTGGCCCAATAAAAAGGTGACGCAACACCTATAATAGCCTATGGACGAAATTTATGAAGTGGCATCTTGTATATTTCGTCCAAGGCTTCATGCACTCGTTATGGTGGCTTCAAAGACCTGAAATCATCACTCGTAACTCCGTTCTTGTTCCCCTTGTGCATGCCATCATCTCCATGATTTTTCTTGCTCCAATGTTCATCCTTCTCCCAGCTAGGCCCTTCATTTGTAAGCAAAACAAATGTATCCAATTTAGGCAGCATCATATTCTCATGAACATTAGAATCATTACCAAGAAACGAAAGTACCTGGTAATTTAGCTGGCGTGCGCGAGCTCTAGTAATTGGTCCAATATGTATAGCAGCAGGGGCTGTGGGTGTAACAATGGTATTGATGTCCTCATCATCCTCCCCTTCTTGAAATGAAGTCGTCCTCGACGGAAGTTCATCTTACTAACCCAAATAAGGCTTCAAATCTGCAATGTTAAAAGTGGGACTAACCTCAAAATCTGCAGGCAGCTCAAGTTTATATGCATTATCATTTATTTTCTCTAACACCTTAAAGGGACCATCAGCACGTGGCATTAGCTTTGATTTGCGCAAATCAGGAAATCTATCCTTACGCAAATGTAACCAAACAAGATCTCCAGGTGCAAACACAACATGTTTTCTACCCTTATCTCCAGCAAGTTTATATTTAGCATTCATACACTCAATGTTTTCCTTAGTTAACTCATGCATTTTTAAAATCAATTCAGCACGTTGTTTAGCATCAAAATTAACCTTCTCCGAAGATGGAAGTGGCAACAAATCAATAGGTGCACGAGGTAGGAAACCATACACAACTTCAAAAGGGCACATCTTAGTAGTAGAATGCAATGAATGATTATAAGCAAATTCAATATGAGGCAAGCATTCCTCCCACATTTTCCTATTATTCTTCAAAACAGCCCTAAGCATAGTAGACAATGTTCTATTGACTACTTCAGTTTGTCCATCAGTTTGGGGGTGACAAGTAGTGCTAAAAAGCAGTTTAGTCCCCAACTTAGCCCATAAACATCTCCAAAAGTGGCTAAGAAATTTAGTATCACGATCTGAAACAATAGTATTTGGCACACCATGCAAGCGAATAATTTCACGAAAGAACAAATCAGCAACATTAACAACATCATCGCTTTTATGACATGGTATAAAGTGTGCCATTTTCGGGAATCTATCTACGACAACAAATATGCTATCCCTCCCCTTCTTTGTTCGAGGTAAACCTAAAACAAAGTCCATAGATATATCCTCCCAAGGAACACTAGGTACAGGCAAAGGCATATATAAACCATGAGGATTGAGTCGTGACTTAGCTTTTTGACATGTAGTGCAGCAAGCAATAAAACGCTCAACATCCCGTCTCATCTTTAGCCAAAAGAAATGTGTAGCAAGTACGTCCTCCGTCTTCTTCACGCCAAAGTGTCCCATTAATCCTCCTCCATGCGCCTCCTGCAACAACAAAAGACGAACGGAGCTAGTTGGAATGCATAGCTTGTTAGCACGAAACACAAATCCATCGTTAATGACAAACTTGTTCCACATTCTTCCTTCTTTACAATTCTGCATTACATCTTTAAAATCAGCATCATGCACATATTGATCTTTGATGGTCTCCAAACCAAATATTTTTTCCGAAATATTTGGTTTGGAGACCATCAAAGATCAATATGTGCATGCGCGGGACATGACAGCGCGGCAGCAGCAGGTGGGCGCAGACTTTTTTTAATATTTTATTTAATGTTTATTAGATTTAGGTGGACTTTGGCCGGCATTTGACCGGCCACTTTATGTTTAATTATGTTTATTTATGTTTATTTCGTGTAACTTTTTTTTTCACGGCGGCACATTTGGGTCGGCCTCTCCATTGGGCGGTTAAGCCGATCCATTTTAAATACGGACGTGCAGCCGACCCAAAAGGACAAAAAGCGGCCAAAGCGTGCATCCATTTGCATTGCCCGCTGGAGTTGCTCTAAGAGGTTTCTTATGGAGGAAGTACTTGCCAATCCTGATAGTATAACATTCTACTGTGAGGCTGGATTTTTTTTAACGCTACCTATCATGAGGCTGGAATAACCCCCGCAATGTCCGCCGTAATATCTTGTTGGGCACTAGCTAGGAGTAGGTAAGTCGTGATTTACCACATCAGTCAATCAAACAAGGCAGAAGCGAGGAGAATGGTCACCAATGGTGTCCTGTCCGGGATTTCCGATTTCTGTGGACCCCCACGAATAAACATAAACAATTCAGGACCAGCAGCCCACTCCACGCGTCGGCCAAGGGCCTGGGCCGTACTGTTGTTAAACAAACATGAACACGGGGGGTGGCGTGGGCCCGCGAGGCGCCTAGCCCATTCGTTTGTGCGTACGGGCTCTCGTACCCGTCCGTGGTACCCGGCGGAATGCCGACGATGCTGGTCCGCTCCACACCAGCACGGATCCTCTGTGCGGTGCTCGCCCGGTGACCTCTACACTCATCTCATGATGCCCACACCGCAAATCATTTTTTTAAACACAACACAGCTCCCATACACGCACACTCTTCCCCTGTGAGTGTAGAGCCTCCATGGCCCGAAATATTTGGTTTGGAGACCATCAAAGATCAATATGTGCATGATGCTGATTTTAAAGATGTAATGCAGAATTGTAAAGAAGGAAGAATGTGGAACAAGTTTGTCATTAACGATGGATTTGTGTTTCGTGCTAACAAGCTATGCATTCCAGCTAGCTCCGTTCGTCTTTTGTTGTTGCAGGAGGCGCATGGAGGAGGATTAATGGGACACTTTGGCGTGAAGAAGACGGAGGACGTACTTGCTACACATTTCTTTTGGCCAAAGATGAGACGGGATGTTGAGCATTTTATTGCTCGCTGCACTACATGTCAAAAAGCTAAGTCACGACTCAATCCTCATGGTTTATATATGCCTTTGCCTGTACCTAGTGTTCCTTGGGAGGATATATCTATGGACTTTGTTTTAGGTTTACCTTGAACAAAGAAGGGGAGGGATAGCATATTTGTTGTCGTGGATAGATTCTCGAAAATGGCACACTTTATACCATGTCATAAAAGCGATGATGTTGTTAATGTTGCTGATTTGTTCTTTCGTGAAATTATTCACTTGCATGGTGTGCCAAATAATATTGTTTCAGATCGTGATACTAAATTTCTTAGCCACTTTTGGAGATGTTTATGGGCTAAGTTGGGGACTAAACTGCTTTTTAGTACTACTTGTCACCCCCAAACTGATGGACAAACTAAAGTAGTCAATAGAACGTTGTCTACTATGCTTAGGGCTGTTTTGAAGAATAATAAGAAAATGTGGGAGGAATGCTTGCCTCATATTGAATTTGCTTATAATCGTTCATTGCATTCTACTACTAAGATGTGCCCTTTTGAAGTTGTGTATGGTTTCCTACCTCGTGCACCTATTGATTTGTTGCCTCTTCCATCTTCGGAGAAGGTTAATTTTTATGCTAAACAACGTGGTGAATTGATTTTAAAAATGCATGAGTTAACTAAGGAAGACATTGAGTGTATGAATGCTAAATATAAACTTGCTGGAGATAAGGGTAGAAAACCTGTTGTGTTTGCACCTGGAGATCTTGTTAGGTTACATTTGTGTAAGGAGAGATTTCCTGATTTGCACAAATCAAAGCTAATGCCACGTGCTGATGGTCCCTTTAAGGTGTTAGAGAAAATAAATGATAATGCATATAAACTTGAGCTGCCTGCAGATTTTGGGGTTAGTCCCACTTTTAACATTGCAGATTTGAAGCCTTATTTGGGTGAGGAAGATGAACTTCCATCGAGTACGACTTCATTTCAAGAAGGGGAGGATGAAGAGGACATCAATACCATTGTGACACCCACAACCCCTCCTGCTATACATATTGGACCAATTATTAGAGCTCGCGCACGCCAGCTAAATTATCAGGTACTTCCGTTTCTTGGTAATGATTCTAATGTTCATGAGAATATGATGTTGCCTAAATTGGATACATTTGTTTTGCTTACAAATGAAGGGCCTAGCTGGGAGAAGGATGAACATTGGAGCAAGAAAAAGCATGGAGATGATGGCATGCCCAAGGGGAACAAGAACGGAGTTACGAGTGATGATTTCAGGTCTTTGAAGCCACCATAACGAGTGCATCAAGCCTTGGACGAAATATACAAGATGCCACTTCATAAATTTCGTCCAGAGGCTATTATAGGTGCCGCATTACCTTTTTATTAGGCCAGGCCCATGTAATTTCGAAATACATTACTATAGGCTATTTTTACTAATGTATTTCGAAATTTATGTATTTCGAAATTACATGGTCCTTTACTAATGTATTTCAAAATTACATGGGCCTGGCCCAATAAAAAGGTGACGCCGCACCTATAATAGCCTCTGGACGAATTTTATGAAGTGGCATCTTGTATATTTCGTCCAAGGCTTCATGCACTCATTATGGTGGCTTCAAAGACCTAAAATCATCACTCGTAACTCCGTTCTTGTTCCCCTTGCGCATGCCATCATCTCCATGCTTTCTCTTGCTCCAATGTTCATCCTTCTCCAAGCTAGGCCCTTTATTTGTAAGCAAAACAAATGTATCCAATTTAGGTAGCATCATATTCTCATGAACATTAGAATCATTACCAAGAAACGAAAGTACCTGGTAATTTAGTTGGCGTGTGCGAGCTCTAGTAATTGGTCCAGTATGTATAGCATCAGGGGCTGTGGGTGTAACAATGGTATTGATGTCCTCATCGTCCTGCCCTTCTTGAAATGAAGTCGTCCTCGACGGAAGTTCATCTTCCTCACCCAAATAAGGCTTCAAATCTACAATGTTAAAAGTGGGACTAACCCCAAAATCTGCAGGCAGCTCAAGTTTGTATGCATTATCATTTATTTTCTCTAACACCTTAAAGGGACCATCAGCACGTGGCATTAGCTTTGATTTTCGCAAATCAAGAAATCTATCTTTACGCAAATGTAACCAAACAAGACCTCCAGGTGCAAACACAACATGTTTTCTACCCTTATCTCCAGCAAGTTTATATTTAGCATTCATAAGCTCAATGTTTTCCTTAGTTAACTCATGCATTTTTAAAATCAATTCAGCACGTTGTTTAGCATCAAAATTAACCTTCTCCGAAGATGGAAGAGGTAACAAATCAATAGGTGCACGAGGTAGGAAACCATACACAACTTCAAAAGGGCACATCTTAGTAGTAGAATGCAATGAATGATTATAAGCAAATTCAATATGAGGCAAGCATTCCTCCCACATTTTCTTATTATTCTTCAAAACAGCCCTAAGCATAGTAGACATTGTTCTATTGACTACTTCAGTTTGTCCATCAGTTTGGGGGTGACAAGTAGTACTAAAAAGCAGTTTAGTCCCCAACTTAGCCCATAAACATCTCCAAAAGTGGCTAAGAAATTTAGTATCACAATCTGAAACAATAGTATTTGGCACACCATGCAAGCGAATAATTTCACGAAAGAACAAATCAGCAACATTAACAGCATCATCGCTTTTATGACATGGTATAAAGTGTGCCATTTTCGAGAATCTATCCACGACAACAAATATGCTATCCCTCCGCTTCTTTGTTCGAGGTAAACCCAAAACAAAGTCCATAGATATATCCTCCCAAGGAACACTATGTACAGGCAAAGGCATATATAAACCATGAGGATTGAGTCGTGACTTAGCTTTTTGACATGTAGTGCAGCGAGCAATAAAATGCTCAACATCCCGTCTCATCTTTGGCCAAAATAAATGTGTAGCGAGTACGTCCTCCGTCTTCTTCACGCCAAAGTGTCCCATTAATCCTCCTCCATGCGCCTCCTGCAACAACAAAAGACGAACAGAGCTAGCTGGAATGCATAGCTTGTTAGCACGAAACACAAATCCATCGTTAACGACGAACTTGTTCCATATTCTTCCTTCTTTACAATTCTGCATTACATCTTTAAAATCAGCATCATGCACATATTGATCTTTGATGGTCTCCAAACGAAATATTTTGAAGTCAAGTTGTGAAAGCATAGTATAGCGACGAGACAATGCATCAGCAATAACATCTTGTTTTCCCTTCTTGTGTTTAATGACATAAGGGAAAGTCTCAATGAATTCAACCCATTTAGCATGTCTACGATTCAGTTTAGCTTGACTTTTAATATGTTTCAAAGATTCATGATCAGAATGTATAACAAATTCTTTGGGCCATAAATAATGTTGCCATGTTTCTAAAGTCCGAACAAGAGCATATAATTCTTTATCATAAGTAGAATAATTCAGACTAGGCTTACTCAATTTTTCAGAAAAATATGCAACAGGTTTGCCATCTTGTAATAACACACCTTCTAATCCAATTCCACTAGCATCACATTCAAGCTCAAAAGTCTTATTAAAATCAGGAAGTTGGAGTAAAGGAGCATGTGTCAACTTATCTTTCAATACCGTGAAGGCTTCTTCCTGTGCGGTACCCCAAAGAAAAGGCACATCTTTCTTTGTAAGCTCATTGAGAGGTGCAGCAATGGTGCTGAAATCTCTCACAAAACGCCTATAGAATCAAGTGAGGCCAAGAAAACTCCTCACTTGTGTGACCATTTTGGGCTGCGGCCAACTCTCAATAGCGTCAATCTTGGCTTTATCAACTTCAATTCCCTGTGGAGTAACAACATAGCGAAGAAAAGATACTCGATCGGTGCAAAAGGTGTACTTCCCAAGGTTACCAAACAAACGTGCATCACATAGAGCAATAAAAACAGCACGTAAATGTTCCAAATGTTCTTCCAAAGATCTGCTATAAATCAATATGTCATCAAAGTAAACTACCACAAATCGTCCAATGAAAGCACGTAAAACTTTGTTCATTAATCTCATGAAAGTACTAGGTGCATTAGTTAACCCAAAAGGCATGACTAACCACTCATATAATCCAAACTTAGTTTTAAATGTTGTTTTCCATTCATCTCCCAATTTCATACGAATTTGATGGTATCCACTACGCAAATCAACTTTGGAGAATATTGTAGAGCCACTCAATTCATCAAGCATATCATCTAGCCTAGGAATAGGATGATGATAACGAATAGTAATATTATTAATGCCTCTACAATCAACACACATATGTGATGTACCATCCTTTTTCGGCACTACAATAATAGGAACATCACAAGGACTAAGGGATTCGTGTATATAACCTTTGTCGAGAAGCTCTTGTACTTGACACATAATCTCCTTCGTCTCCTCTGGATTGGTACGGTATGGCGCACGGTTTGGTAGTGAAGCACTGGGAATTAAGTCAATTTGATGCTCAATCCCTCGAATAGGCAGTAATCCCGGTGGCACGTCTTGTGGAAAGACGTCAGCGAACTCCTGCAAAATGTTAGTGACAGTAGGAGGCAAAGAGGAAGGCACGTCCTCGAATGAAAATAATGCCTGTTTGCACACAAAAGCATAGCAAACAGATTTGCTGAAATCTAGCTCATCAATATCAGATTTGGTGGCAAATAAACATGCACTTTTCAATTTAATTTCAGAAGCAACACTAGATGGTTTATTATTAGGCTTCATTGGCTCAAATTCTTTTGCCACAATCTGATTTCACTCTTATTCTTCTCCTGTTTTGCTTTATTAGCTCTATTAATATCATCTTTCAAAATAGAATCAGGAGTCATAGGAAGCAAAGTAATATTTTTATCCTTATGAACAAGAGTATACTGATTGTTTCTACCATGGTGTACAGAATTTTTATCAAATTGCCATGGTCTACCAAGTAATAAGGAACATGCTTGCATAGGTCCCACATCACAATCAACATAATCAGCATATGTAGAGATACTAAAATGCACATGAACAGTACGTGTTACCTTAACCTTGCCGCTATTGTTGAACCATTGGATGTAGTAAGGATGTGGATGTGTTCTTGTGGTGAGAGAAAGCTTCTCCACCATCTCCATGCTAGCCAAGTTGTTGCAGCTACCTCCGTCTATGATGACGCACATAGAACGTTCCTTCACAACTCCCTTGGTATGGAACAAATTGTGCCTCTGATTTTGCTCAGCTTGTGTGACCTGCACACTCAAAACATGTTGAGCAACTAAACATTCATACCTGTCAGCGTCTTTAGGAGCCATGTATTGCATCTCATGATCAGAATCATCTCCACCATGTTCTTCACATGTAATAAGAGCCAAAGTCTCCTCATCATAGTCACTAGCGGACTCATATCCACCAACCTCGGTAGCAATCATCACACGCTGAGATTTGCATTCTCTCGCATAATGACCTCCTCCCTTACAACGACGACAAATAATATCACTTGTGTGCCTTGTTGATGCCACGGAAGAAGAAGAACTCTGTGCAGGCCCGGCAAGTACGCTCTTGGCAGATAATGGTGGTTCTGCCTGTTTTCTTGTATCACGGCTGGAGGAGGCACCTGATTGAGGTGCTGGTGAAGTTGAAGTAGAAGATGCACGCGGTGTCCATGATGAAGGTCGGCCTGTAGAAAAGTTAGTTCGCGCCAATGCTTGTCGATCCTGCACTTCACGTTCAGCTTTACAAGCAAGATGGAATAAACGAGTGATATTAGTATACTCCTTATAGTCTAGAATGGTCTGAATCTCTCTATTTAATCCACCCAGAAAACGTGCAAGCATAGCTTCATTCTCCTCAACAATACCACATCTAATCATGCCAGTTTGTAATTCCTGATAATATTCTTCTACAGAATTTTTCCCTTGTCTTAAACGCTGCAATTTTTGAAGCAATTCACGTTGATAATATGGTGGAACCCAACGCGTACGCATAGCAGTTTTCAAAGCAGCCCAAGTAGTTGGAATAGGATATAATCTACAATGTTCAGACCACCATACACATGCAAAACTAGTGAAAGCACAAACAGCAGCAGCAACCCGTCTCTCCTCGGGATATTGTAAACATGTAAATCGTTGTTCAGTTTCTAACTCCCAAGTAGGATATATATCAGCAACATATCTACCCTCAAATGGTGGAATATTCAATTTCAATTAAGGAATATGGACATCATCTCGTACCTGAGGTGGTGGTGCAGGCCTACCATTGCGAATATTTGGTGATTGTGGTGCAGGTGGTTGCACGTAGTTCTGATTTTGATCAACCTCATCCTCGTAATCTCCCACATAATCATCCTCCTCCGCATCAGCGGCAGGAGCCTCAGAAGTATCAACAGCAGCACCAACAGTTTGGCCAAACGCAAGAGGGACACGGCTCGCTCGGCGGAGGTCTGTTTCGCGACGTGGAGGTAATCGTTGTTGTTGTTGTTGTTGGAGAGGTGCATTAGGTGCAGCGGGTGGTGGTGGTGGAAGACGCGCGAGCAATTCATTAAACTTGTTATCGAGCTTTGTTTCGAACGTCTTCTCCATGCCATCTATCTTCTCCATGGCCTCTTCAAATCTGTTTAACACATCTTGCACATGTCCACTCATCATTTGCTGAAATTTATCATGCAAATCCTTATTCATCATGTTCTCCCAGTCAGTCTCGTCGGCTTGTGATCCTGGCATGGTTAGTAGCAATAGAAACACACAGAATATGATCCTACAGACTACTAACAAGAGGTGGTGGTGGGTGTCACAAATCCGTCAAGCAAATCTCAAATTCTTACGAGTTCTTACCCAGCAGCAGGCGGTGACCGGGAACCGTTGTAGTCAAAACTCTCAAAGCTTGGATAGAGCGATTACCAGGGAGAGTCAAACGCACGACGTAGATGTATGTGGAGCTGGGAAGGCTTATAATATGGTAGCAAAAAGGGTCAGCAATAATCAATTCAAAGATGCAAAGTTAAATAAACGCTCAACGACGGTACTCTGCTGGTCCTAGGCTAGATCGTGCTAGAGACGCGAGCCTAGAACACTAACAAAATCACGGCGCTGCACGTAAACAAGGGAAAAGCACACTCTGGAATATATTTTTTCGCTCTTTTTTTTGCGCTGCTTTTTTTGCGCTGCTCTTTTTGTTGGCGAAAAATCACTATAATGGCGAGTGTCTCAAAACTCTTCCCAGGTCAAACTGACAGGATGGGCACGGAATTTTTTCGACCAAATTTTTTTTCGACTGCCCGGCAAGGCCGTCTCAATACGCTTAGAAACACCTAAAAATAGGATAGCCAGAAAATGTTTCGACAAGTGCGTTTTCAGAAAATTTTGGGCCTAAATGGAGGGTGGTTTCCGGAAACCTACTCCGGCAAGGAAACACGAATTGGAAACTAGATGAATCTCGAAAACAAACCTAATATGCAAGGAACTCGGATTGGTGGTGGATATATGGTGGTGGTATATGGCAGCGGTGGTGGTAGCGGTGGTAGTATATGGATATGGATCGGTGGTGGTATATGGACACGGATTGGTGGTGGTATATGGATACGAATTCGGAGCAGTGGTGGTAGGTGGCAGGGGCGATGATGATGGTGCGGTGGCGGCGTGACAACGTATGACCAGAACTCGAAACTCTAAAAGACTAGACGCTAAGACCAGCAACTAGACACGACGATGCAACCGCAAATTCAACAAAGCGAAACCCTAAAAAGATTATGCAAAGGCTCAGATTGGTTCTGGTATGATGAACTAACCCTAATTTTATTTTGTGGCTTTTTCGTGGACGATAGGTATGAAGAATAGACTCGATCTAAACTATGAAAAACTGTAAAATCTCACCGAGCAACCTGGGAATCTGATACCACTTGATAGCGGCAAAGGTGTCCCGTCTTTCGATGAGATGATGGATTTCGCTTTGGTGGAAGTCGACTTTGACGATCCAACTATGAACGTGCGAGGACGTCGCGCCTTAGCAATCGCTAAACCAACTCTGAGAGGTTATTGACCACGCCGGAGCACGATCAACCTGACCACGAGGGTCTGTTTCCAGCGAGCAAATGAAGAACAAGCAAGAAACTGAGATTGCAATCTGGATGTTGCGAATATAAGATGAAAGCTTTATTAATCAAGGTGGGGTTCTATGACGCCTTTGTCTAGTCGTTGAACACAAACGAAGTACGCGAAGTTGCAGCTATGGCGAACTTTAATCTAAACAAAACCCAAAGTCTAAACGGTGCCCTAAGGGCTGTATATATGGAGGAAGAGAGGCGGAGTTTCGTGGCCCATGGTGGAGGGGTCCCAAAATAAACCCTATCTCTTGTTTCCCCACACATACGGACTCTAAAAATAGCCTTTACTAATGTATTTCGAAATTACATGGGCCTGGCCCAATAAAAAGGTGAAGCATCACCTATAATAGCCTCTTGACGAAATTTATGAAGTGGCATGTTGTATATTTCATCCAAGGCTTCATGCACTCGTTATGGTGGCTTCAAAGACCTGAAATCATCGCTCGTAACTCCGTTCTTGTTCCCCTTGCGCATGCCATCATCTCCATGCTTTCTGTTGCTCCAATGTTCATCCTTCTCCAAGCTAGGCCTTTCATTTGTAAGAAAAACAAATGTATCCAATTTAGGCAGCATCATATTCTCCTGAACATTAGAATCATTACCAAGAAACGAAAGTACCTGGTAATTTAGTTGGCGTGCGCGAGCTCTAGTAATTGGTCCAGTATGTATAGTAGCAGGGGCTGTGGGTGTAACAATGGTATTGATGTCCTCATCACCTTCATGAATCTCTCTTATAATTTCACGGCCCTCCTTGGGAGAGATGCATCGTTGAAACACCCCTATAACACTGCATCGGTGTAGCTCACTATTGACAATAGTCATCGACTTAGACCTCCGGGTTATTTGCATGGCCAAGGTTTCATCATTAGGTAACTCACTCGGGGTCATATAAGCCAAATATGAAACATTCCAATCAGGAACAGCATGGAGAGCCGCCACCAACTGTGCCTCCGGGTTAGGAATAGCAAGATCTTCCTCCATAGGCAATTTAACCGAATGATTATGTAAAATATCAAGGAAAATATTAGGTGGTACCGGCTTAAGCTGGGACCCTAGCCGGCTTAATGTATGAGCAGCCTCATTTTTCCTGCGATCAACATGCTCCACTTGATAACCCTTGAAATGACCAGCAATTGTATCAACCTCTCAGCGATAAGCCGCCATGAGTGGATCCATTGAATCCCAAGTTCCTAAAACTTACTGAGCCACCAAGTCTGAGTCGACAAAACACCTCACCCGACTTAGATTAATCTCTTTAGCCATCCGAAGACCATGGAGCAAGGCTTCATACTCAGGTGCATTGTTAGTACAAGGGAACATCAACCTCAAAACATTACAAAATTTATCACCTTGCGGGGAAGTCAAAATAACTCCAGCCCCCGAGCCTTCCAATTGCCTGGATCCATCAAAGTGAATAGTACAATATGTGCTATCCGACTTTTCCTCAGGCATCTGCAGCTCTATCTAGTCATTGATGAAATCCACAAGTCCTTGAGACTTGATAGCCGTCCGAGGCATATACTTCAAACCATGAGGTCCAAGCTCAATAGCCCACTTGGCTACCCGACCTGTGGCTTCACTGTTTTGAATAATATCCCCCAAGGGAGCAGAACTAACCATAGTGATGGGATGTCCAAGGAAATACTATTTCAACTTACGGCTAGCCATGAACATGCCATAAACCAGTTTCTGCCAACGTGGGTACCTTTGCTTAGATTCAATGAGCACCTCACTGACATAATAAACCGGCCTTTGAACCAGATATTCCTTGCGTGACTCTTTCCTTTCCACCACAACTGCCACACTGACAACTCTGTTGTTAGCAGCCACATATAAAAGCAAGGGCTCCTTCTCAATAGGAGCTGCAAGAACCGGTGGTTCAGCCATCTGTCTTTTAAGCGCCTCAAATGCCTCGTTGGCCGCATCACTCCAGACAAAGTGATATGTCTTCTTCATCATCTGATAAAGAGGAATGGCCTTTTCACCCAGATGGCTTATAAACTGGCTCAAGGCCGCAATACGACCTGCCAAGCACTGGACGTCATTTATACATGCCGGTTTAGCCAAAGAAGTGATAGCCTTGATTTTCTCCGGGTTAGCCCCGATACCTCTCTCAAAAACTAAGAAACCCAATAATTTGCCTGCTGGTACGCCAAAGACACACTTGGCCGGGTTAAGCATCATCTTATAGACCCGGAGATTGTCGAAGGTCTCTTTCAAATCATTTATCAAGGTCTCTTTCTTCCTGGATTTCACAAAAATATCATCCACATAGGCATGAACATTGCACCCAATCTGGTCATGGAGGCAATTCTGAACACACCCCTGATAAGTCGCCTAGGCACTCTTGAGCCCAAAAGGCATTGAAACATAGCAGAAGGCCCCAAAGGGAGTGATGAAAGTTGTCTTCTCCTGGTCCTTAACTGCCATCTTGATCTGATGATAACTAGAATAAGCATACAAAAAACTCAAACGCTCACAGCCCGCCATAACATCAATAACCTGATCAATACGAGGGAGAGCAAAAGGGTCAGCCGGATAGGCCTTATTAAGATCTGTATAATCCACACACATACGCCAAGTGCCATTTTTCTTAAGCACCAGCACCGGGTTAGACAACCACTCAGGATGAAAAACTTGAATGATGAACCCAGCCGCCAAGAGCCAGGCCACTTCTTCTCCAATGGTCTTACACCTCTCTTCATTGAGACATCAAAGGAATTGTTTGACTGGCTTAAATTTGGGATCAATATTGAGAGTGTGCTCAGCGAATTCCCTCGGTACACCTGGCATGTCTGAAGGTTTCCACGCAAAGATGTCTCGGTTCTCACAAATGAACTCGATGAGCACGCTTTCCTATTTTGGATCCATATAAGCACTGATGCTGAACTGCTTGGATCGTTAGGAACAAAGTCAACCAACTTAGTGTCATTTGTCGACTTAAATTTCAACAAGGGATCATGCTCTGTAGTTGGCTTCTTCAAGGGGGTCATATCTGCCGGATCAACATTATCTTTGTAAAACTTCAACTCCTCTGTGGCACAAGCAGACTCAGCATAAGCAACATCGCCTTCTTCAGAATGCAGAGCGATCTTCCTATCGTCGTGCACCGTGATGGTGCCTTTATGACCCGACATTTTAAGGTGTAGATAAACATAACAATGTCATGCCATAAATTTAGCATAAGCCAGCCGCCCGAATAAGCGTGATATGGACTTTTGATCTTGACCACCTCAAAGGTAATTTTTTCAGCTCTAGAATCATGGTCATTGCCAAAGGCCACTTCCAGGGTTATCTTACCCACCAGATATGCCAACCTACCAGGCACCGCCCCATGAAAAATAGTAGAAGAGGTCTTAAGATCTTTGTCAGTCAAATTCATACGGCAAAGAGTATCATAGTAAAGGATATTGATACTACTGCCTCCATCCATGAGCACCTTTGTAAACTTGTACCGTCCTACCTGAGGAGCAACTACCAATGCCAATTGACCCGGATCGTCAACCTGGGGCGGGTGACCCTCATGTCTCCATATGATAGGTTGCTAGACCACCTCAAATATCGAGGCATCGCCGGCTCAACCGAATTCAACGCCCTCTTATGGATTTTTTTGATCTCGCTTGCACAGACTCATTGTGAACACATGATATTGACTACTATTCAGCTGCTTTGGATTGCTCTGATAACCAAACTGTTGCTGCTGATACCCTTGCCCAGACTGCTGATTAAAGCCACCTTGATTGCCTTGACCCTGAAAACTAGAGCTTGAACCGCCACCTCCAAAGCCATGTCTATGAGAGTCGGATCCTGAGCCGGCATGCGGGCCATGATTATTCTGGAAAAAAAATAGAGTTTCTATACTCCCTCATGATGAAGCAATCCTTCCATAGATGACTGGTCGGCTTCTCTTGCATACCGTGCTTTGGGCAAGGTTGATTCATCATGGCCTCAAGGTTGAACTTTGGCCCTCCAAACTGGGGTGTTGATGCTTGCCCTTACGATGCTGATTATTGTTCTGCGCATTGGTGTTAGCCACAAAATCCAAACCGCCATCAGCCTTGCGCTTACCGTTGCCACCTTGACTCGTCGTATTATGCTGTCCCTTTGCATTGCCACTCTTCTTCCCCTTGCCAGCCTTCTCCTTGTCAGACTCAGGGTCTTTAGTACTATCAGAGTCGGCATATTTGACGAGAGCCTCAATGAGCTCCCCCATATCATTGCAGTTGCGCTTTAAGGCGCCCCAACTTCTGTTTAAGAGGAAGAAAACGGAAATTCTTGTCCAACATCAGGACGGCTTAACCGACATTGATACTGTCTGATGAATGGATAACGTCTGAGATCCGGCGCACCCAGTTGGTTGTGACTCACCTTCTTCCTAGACATAAGAGTCTAAAGTCTAGAATCGACATAGTCTGCTTGCACGTGTCTTTAAATTTTTGAATGAAACATGCCTTTAGCTCAGCCCATGATCTGATGGAGTTAGGGGGCAATCCTTTCAGCCAAGTACATGCCGGCCCACCCAACATCATGGTAAAGTACTTAGCACATGCAACATGGCTAACATCCAGCATCTCCATAGCCATCTCATAACTCTCGATCCAAGCTTCTGGGGGTTGATTCGCTGTGTAATTAAGCACCTTGCGAGGGCCCTTGAAATCCTTAGGCAAGTGCTTGTTACATAGAGCCGGCACTAAACATGGCACACCAAGGGTTCTGGAGGTCACACCTGCCTCCAGAGACGCTGATGGGTAAACCGGAGATCGTTGCTGAGCCAACAGCTCAGCCTCACGCCGCACTCTGCCCTGGTCCACCAAAGCCTGAGCATCATTACTAGCACACGGCAGGTCAGGCCTACGAGGCTAGTTATGGTGCCGTTCACTGCTCGACAATGCTGGTGAATCAATGTGCCTGCTATAACTCCGGCTCGGGGGTGGGGTCGAATGAATCCATTCACGACTGTATGACTAAGCCGCCTGTTGAACCACCGCTGTTTGAAGAAGCTCTCCGGCTCGCCGTATCTCTATTGCAGCTGGTGACTCATTGATGCGGAGCATCCCACGTTCATCCCCATGTACACTCTGACTACTCTCCAAGCCCCAAGAGGAAATATGACGAGACCTCAAACATACGCCATTGGACACAAGGTGAATTCACTCCTCTTCAAACCGTCACTTTCCGCATGTGAGACATGGCTACTACCTCATGCATGGACCTTGCATACACTCAGGTACAACCAAGATGACCATGGAGAGTCCAAGGACCAAGGCCAAGCGTGGAAGAGAAGACGGAAGAAAGGAGAATAAGAAGACGGAGCGGCTGCTGGGGCCAGTCCGGATCATCCGGGCTCAGCCGGATCATCCGGATCGTTCCCCGAATCATCCGGGTAATTGCACCGAAGACACCCGAAGGCTTCCACCGAAGCCGGATCATCCGGGACTCCGTCCGGATCATCCGGACCCCCGACGCCTGGATCATCCGGGACCCCGTCCGGATCATCCGGCCTTGCCTGCGCGCATGACTTGGGCCGAGGCCCGTCTACCCCTTCGCCCCTCACTTACCCCTTTGTGGCTTAGCACTATAAATAGACCTCCTCCTCCCCATTTTGAGGGTTAGCATTGGTTTAGCTCATATTTTGTGTGAGAGCCTTGCTCATCCACTTAGTTAATTCTCCTCGGAGCTCACGACCTCTTCGGAGAAGATCCCCCAAGCGGATTCAAGACCCCTTCAAGGGAAGACCATCAAGACCTCCTCACGGAGAAGAACGGCTACTCGTGTATCTTTTCTTTGTTGATTTTGAATCTTGTGCTACCTTATGTGTTCGGTGATCTAGCCCTTGTGTGATCGATACTTGTCGGTTGAGTGATTCTCTTGTTTCTCCCCATGATTTCCTCGTGTTGTTCCGCGTGTTCTTCGTGTTTCCCCCGTAGGATCCTCTCCAAACGTGAAAGATCGACCCCTAGGGTTCCGCCCTACATCATCTTGGTATCATGAGCCACGTTGATCACGTTTTTGGAGCCCCTACCCCTCTTTTTCTAGCTTGATTTTATTGATTTCGTCCTAAATCCGAAAAACCCCACCAAAAATAGCCCCAAATTTTTTTTGTGATTTGTTGGTTTGATAATGTTTTGTTGATTTTGATCCGTGGATTTGCTTGGTTTCAAGTGGATCTAGCATCTCCCCAAGTTTCCCCACCTTCCATCCATGAAATCTTGTCAATTTTGACCCGAAAATCATCCATTTCCGCCCAAAAATTCGTCCCCGAGAGGAAATCCCGAGCAGTTTGACCTGCCGGGATCATCCGGACCTTCTCCCGGATCATCCGGACACCTCCCGGATCAGCTGGACCCTCTCCTGGACGTTCGGATAACCCACGCGCCCTAATTCCCGAACCGGAGTTGATGAACCTGGATCATCCGGATGTACTCCCGGATCATCCGGACATAGCCCGGATGAGCTGGACCTCCTCCCGGATGTCCAGTTAACCCTGACACTGACTCGGCTGAAATTTTGTTTTGGTCATAACTAATTCATCCGGAGTCCATTTTTGACGTTCTTTAGCTCGTTTTGAAGCTATCTACATCCCCCATCCCACAAAAATACCACCAACACCATTTGACACCATCAAATTTCGGAATTTTGGCATCTTTGCCTAGGTCTTCCACCACATCGTCCGCTACACCACAACCGACTTCCGCAACCTAACCCATTTTGTTCCCCATAGCATTTGTGGTTGCTTGAGTAGTGATTCGAGTCTCCTAAGGTGTTTAGGCTACTTAGGGACGGTTGCTTCTTCATCAACCACCACCACCACTTCCACATAGACGTGTCCACCATACACTTCCGCCACCCAAACTTAACCCAATTGTTGTTTGAGCTTGTTTGAATTGTGGCTTGTGTCTCCTAAGGTGTTTCGGCTACTTAGGGACAGCAAATTCAACTCCGACTCGTGTATAGCCCATCATTCCACTTCCGCATTGCCTATTGTAAAACCACCACCGCTTTCCGCTACCACCATTTTGACATTTGACGTTTGAGATTTTGAGTTCGCGGTTTTTCCATTTCCTAAGGTGTTTCGGCTACTTAGGGATGAGACTCCATCATCTTGGTTCCTACATCAAGAACACCGCCACTCATCATCGCCAAGGACAGTAACCTCCATATCATCTTGGTATCGTGGTATGCCTCCATTGTATATTCCCCTTGCCATTAAATTCTTAACCCCTAGCCTTACTTTTGCGTTGCTTGCCTATCGAGAGTATTGCCGACAACGTTACTTGTGCACATTAGTGATCATACTTCCCATAGCATACATACCATATCATCGTGGTGTATATATTGCTATCATATCTTGTGTCACAAGTTTGTTCCTGCATATACACAATTGCTATCTTGGTTTGTGCATTGTGCAAAATTGGCCATACAAAAAAAGGAAATAAAGATTTTAAGCAAAAGAAAGAGAGCAAAGAAGCTTGTAAGCAAGTGCCATAGCATCATACCACATTGCACATAAGATTGTCATATCCGATCATCTTGGACCATCTTGAGAGAAACACCGGGAACCATACATACATAGCATACTTGGAAAGAAGTTTATCCATTTTGCATCTTATAAGTTGTGCACAAGTGTCGTATCCACCTATTGAGCAATCGTGCTAGCGTCTCTCTTGAGTTGTGCAACACGAGCGTTTTCCGTGGATTCCACATTTTGTGCTCATTCCTTGGTTGCACGACCCCATTTATCTATCCGTGTGTGCGTTTCCGTGTGCCATTCATTGCTATTGGTCTACTTGTTTCGCTTGCGAATTTGTGAATCTCTTTCAACATTATTGACTCTTGCTAACATTTTGCATTAAATTTTTGTGCCACTATCCTCACCGAGCTCCTCCATAAGCTTTACTTGTGTAGGTGTGAGAACCGACAAGGATTGGTACCAATAGTGCTATTTCATTGTCTGCATTTGAGTGAACTTGATTCATTGTCAACATCGGTCAAGGTACATTGGTATAAGTTCTTCTCTTTCTCCCACTCATATTTGGTCGAGTCTTGTGATGGATAGGCAAGGCATCTCATCTCCGGTCTACGACAACAACGACGGCGTGAACAACTACATCAACAAAGCGTCCATCTTTGATCTACAACAACAAATGCAAGGCGCACAATCACGATTGCGAGAGCGTATCGAGAACATCTCCATCGACATTCGTCAGTCCAAAGAAAGGAAAAAGGACTACATTGACAAGAAGCTTTCCACACATAAAGAGGAGCAAGATGCAAGGATGGAGGAGATTAGAGCCTTGATCAAGTCTTCTTCCCCTTTGTCATCTTCAAGGCGGCGACATTCAAGACACAAGTTTTCAGAGCGCGAAAAAGATGCAAGTGCAAATCGTCCTCATCCATATCTACAAGGCGACCAACATCACATTCGTGATCAACATCGTCATGAAGGGCAAGTCACCTCCAAGCATCATGTGCATGACGACAACGAATGACATCTACTACGAGCTCAAGCACGACAACGACATCATCATCATGAAGATGCTCCACAAGCGCAAATGCACAAGTCCCAACAAGCCCTACTTCACGCAAAGTCGAAGCTTCATGAGCAAAAGAGAAGACCGCGAGACGACCACCACCAAGACGACGCTACGGCTACATCAACCACTTCGGCATCTTCGCCAAGTGTTCTCAAGGCATCTTCGCCTTTGGACGTACGGCATCTTCGCCTACTTCCCACGAGTACTACCTACGAGCGAGGGAGACACGTCCATCTTCGGAAGCCCCTCAAGGAAGATGGCCGAGCATGGGAAACTCCCTTCGGTCATGGAGACGAGCTACGAGGTGCCACATCATATGGGCCTCCCACACCAAGACGGTGACAAGAAGATCGAGAAAGGGCCATCCCCTTTGACCACGGCGAGAAGAGTAGAGCATGGAGACATTTGCACCAACATCTCTCCGACACCCACATTTGTCATGTGAGAAAAGCCACCACCCCATGAGAGAGATGAGTGACTCCACCATATGTGACATTGAGAGCATTTCCTTTGAGAGGATGAGTGTGACCACTACTAGCCCCACACATGAGAGCATGACACACAACCTATGTGAGGTTGAGCGCCATTTGAGTGACTCCACCAACCATATGAGTGAGAGCATCCTTGAGGGAGGGAGTGAGACACAACACTTAGCGAGTGAGATAGCTGACACGGCATGTGAGGCCACTTTGATTTCTAACGACTTAACCTCTACTCCAAGTGTGTTTTCTTCTTTGGTGCTAGGTCTCCTACATGATGAGATACCTATCCTCGACGAGTCCATCCCTCCAATGGAGACGACGATGGCCATGGTGGACAATGATGCACCCCCCACATGGTTCCATCAAAACGAAGATGACAACGAGTGGATCTTCGACACCTCACCTACAACACATGAGCGATGCTCCAAAGGTAACATAGGTGATGGTGCTTCTCTTGTCCCACTAGTGGACGCTCTTGACATTGATTGCTCCCACGATGTTGACCCACCTATTCCCATGCTTCATGCTAGTGAGACTTCTTCATGCCTGGACTTACCTATTTATGATGAATATGATGATGAGCATGTTGAGTTTCGTAGTTGTGATGCTATGCTCCATAGGATATCATGTGAAAATTCTTTTGGTCACATCATGTTTGACAACCCATTGAACTTGTCATATGCTATGAGTGAGATCTCCCATATTGCATCATTACAATCTCAACATAGTAACTATGCATGCCCCATTAAAATCAATCCCACTTGCACTTATGGCATAGATGACAATATGATGATCATTGGCTTTTGTTTTTCATGTGATGATATTGCCATGCTTCCTTTACACGATTTGCACAATTCATCTACTATGTCATGCCATGATCACATAGAACCAAATATGCATTGATTTGGATGTTGTCAATATTGTCCATGTGATGTTACTACTCATGCTCATGAGGAGACCCCCATAGTTTCCTCATACATATTAGGAGATTTTGATGCATTCCATACTTTGCATGATTCCCATAATTGCGTGCACCATATGTGTTCCATGAATAACAATGCTCTCGATATTTCTCATGATGCATTACATCCTTTGAGTCTCCATTATGCCATACATAATAACAAACCTCTCATGATGGACGACATGTTTCTATATCACACATCTCATTTATTTGAGCATTGGATATTTTGTGCTAACAAACACATGCACGTGCGCATCATGATGCATGATGTGTACATATACCATGCACACACAATTTTCCCTTTGTCTTTGTTTTGTGTAGGTACTCACGTATACTCGTCAACCTCTCAATCCCAAGAGTTGACGAAGCGAGCTCTTGAGAGCAACGATGACTTGGGATCCCGTGGACTATCCTTACCACCGTTCCCTTCACGCAAGGACTACATGCATCTCTTCTACTTGGCTCTCACACGGCTATGGGCTAGTTACCACTTGTCACCTTATGCCCATACTATTGTGTTCACTTTGCATGTTATGCCTTTTTCTATGCCTTTGCCATGCAATTGTGACCCTTGCTTGCACTTACATATGATTCGCCATTATGCTACTTCTATGTGTATTTCCATGCTTGGTGGAGATCCTTGTTGCTTTTGCCATGTTTATCATGTGCCCCATGCTATTGATGCTTGTTGTGTTGGGAGAGTCATGATGACCCATTGCTACTTACATATGGTCTCTCGCCAATACATTGATGATATTTTTCTCATATCTTGCTTTCATGCTTGTGATATGTCATGTCCATTATTCATGCCCACTATTTGCACACATGGTATGCTTGCTATGATTCCCTCTAGTATGTTGCATCTTCGCACTACTAGCTTGCTTGACTTGATCACTATGATTGCTTGCTATGTTGCACCACCCATGTTCCACTCTTACTCGCTTTCTTGGGTTGATGACATATATGTTCATGCCTCTCACTTGATTTGTCTTGAGCATTGTCTCTTGTTTCCATTAGTTGCATCTCCCATATCACCTTGTATTGAGTGCAACCATACTATGCTTATTGATCTTGGAGACTTGGACACTTCACTTGTGATGCATAATTATTTGATTGAGCCTCTTGTATTTGGTTGTTCTTACATCATATGCCTCCATACTATGAAATGCTCCCTTGTACTTTCTTACGATGGGCATGATGCATACACTTGTTGGGTATCTTACCACATGAATGATATGTTTTGCACTTCCGCTAACATCATTTGTTTTTCCGAGTGTTTGTCATGTTCTTTCGTTTTGAAGGATTCACAAGGCATTACCGTCATGAGACATATTGGCTATTTGAAGGCATACATGATGCGCAACACCAATATTTTCGACATCCTCATAAACGTGAACTCCTTCCCTTTGAGCCATCCTCAAATACGCATATTGGATGGGTCACTCTTTCATTGTTGTTTCCTTCTTGTTGTCTACATGATACATCTCGTGAACGGAGGAGCGACATTGGAGATTGGCTCCATAGACCTAAACATTGAGGAGCACTCGCACTTACTGGATGCATCTTCAGAATTCCACTCATGCCACGACATCGAGCATTGGTACACCAACACCTCCATATTTATTGATTGTGCTCATACATGTCATGCTCGATGGACATTTCATACTCACCACAAGTTTGCACCGTATGAATGGATTGACTCACATTATGCTTGTCTTGTTGCATATATTTCCATGTCATCCATGATATATGATCTTGTGCATTTCCTTAGCAAATTTGTTGTGATATACCTTGATGGCATATTCATACATCATGATCATATTGCCCACCATCAATTGCATGATACCATACACATATTGAGCATCTATTGCCATGTTCATGCTATTGACAAACTGATGCGGAGCATCCCACGATCATCCCCATGGATGCATCTACATCCCCTACAAGACCACTTGGACCTATGACTCGAGCACGTGCAAGAGCTCCTGAAACCGAGGTGACATCACTCCTCTCACAACTCCCTTTCGATTCACATGAGACATGGTTACTACCTCAAATGGAAACTCTATGCATACTTAGGTACCAAGGAGTTAACCATGGAGAATCTAAGAAGCTAGGAGGACCGGAAGCGGAAGACATGCATGAAGATGGAGAGGAAAAACACCAAGTCCCAGACTGGCCGGACAATCCGGACGGCGGCCCAGACGATCCGGATAGAGCCCAGACGATCCGGACCCCGGTCCGAACGATCCGGCTAACGCGCCCCGAAGACACCCGAAGCTCCCACCTGAAGCCGGATCATCCGGACCCCGCCCCGGATCATCCGGACCCTGCCCGGACATCCGGACCCATAGCCGGACATCCGGACCTGCACCGCCACCGCCTGCGTCACCAGCTCATCCGGGCCTCCACCCGGATCATCCGGACCAACCCAGATCATCCGGCTCCACCCCCGGATCATCCGGCCAGCGCCTGCGCGCGCGTGTTGGGCTGAGCCCATGTACCCCTTCGCCCCCTATCCTATATATAGGACTCCTCCTCCTCACTTTGAGACTTAGCATTGGTTTAGCTCATATTTTGTGTGAGAGCCTTGATCATCCACTTGGTTACTTCTCCTCGGAGCTCACGACCTCTTCGGAGAAGATCCCCCAAGCGGATTCAAGACCCCTTCAAGGGAAGACAATCAAGACCTCCTCACGGAGAAGAACAACTACCTTTGTATCTTTCCTTTGTTGATTTTGAATCTTGTGCTACCTTATGAGTTCAGTGATCTAGCCCTTGTGTGATCGATACTTGTTGGTTGAGTGATTCTCTCGTCCCCCCCCCCCCGTGATTTCCTCGTGTTCTTCCACGTGTTCTTCATGTTTCCCCCGTAGGATCCTCTCCAAACGTGAAAGATCGGCCCCTAGGGTTCCGCCCTACATCATCTTGGTATCATGAGCCACGTTGATCACGTTTTTGGAGCCCCTACCCCGTGTTTTCTAGCTTGATTTTGTAGTTTTCTTCCTAAATCCGAAAATCCCCACCAAAAATAGCCCCCAAAATTGTTGTGATTTGTTGGTTTGATGATGTTTTGTTGATTTTGATCCGTGGATTCGGTGTATAACGCGTGGAACTTGCTTTTCCCCACCTTCTCCCCCACGAAATCCGTCCAAAATCCACGGAATCGTCAAAATTCTCGCCGTTTTTGAGTTCATCCCGAGCAGTTCCCGATCGCGATTGACCTGCCGGATCATCCGGACGCGCCCGATCATCCGGCTCCTGACCCGGATCATCCGACTTCCTCTGCCGAAAGTGCATTTTTTCAGTTCTCCACAACCACCACCTACAACTACGCACTCCCCCACTTCGACCACCAGCACTTCTACCTGCCAAAACCCCACGACACAACCTCCGTACCACCATTCGACTTTGGGTTCGAGAATTTGAGTTGTGATTTCCCATGTCCTATTGTGTTTCGGCTATCTAGGTACGGTGCGACATCAACATCACCAACGCTCATCTTCGTCGACTACTCATCTTTGCTACGGACGGTAACTTCGACGACATCTTAGTCATACCTTGCAATTGCATTGATAACCATCATACCCCATCTTTTGCGTAGCTTAACCATCGAGACTAGCCTTTGAGTATTGCCGGAAACGTGACTTGTGCACATTAGTGATCATCCTACATAGCATACATACCATACCACCGTGGTGCATATCTTGGAATCAACTTGTGTGTCACAAAGTTGTCATAGCATACAAAATTGCTATCTTGGTTCGTGAAGTTTTGCATGAGAAAAGAGCTCAAAAGTCAAAGAGCCACCCGAGCTTTTAAGCAAAGAGGAAAGATAAACAAAGTGCTTATAAGCAAGAACCATAGCATCATACTACATTAAGACCGTCATATACGATCATCCTGGATCATAGCATCAAAATACCATACATATAGCATACTTGGGATAGCGATTGTTGCATTTTTGCCTAGTAGGTTGTGCACAAGCTCCGTATTCGCCTATTGTGCAATCGTGCTAGCGTCTCTCTAGTATTGTGCAACAAGAGCATTTTCGTGGATTCCACATTTTGGCTCACTTTTGGTTTGCACAATCCCATTTATCAATTTGCCTGTGTGGTTCCGTGTACCCCTACTTGCTTGGTCTACTTGTTGCATTTGCGAATTTGCGAATCTTTTTCAACATCTTTGAGTCAAACTAACGATTGCAATAAATTTTGTGCCACCATCGAACCAAGCTCCACCATAAGCTTTACTTGTGTAGGTGTGAGAACCGACAAGGATTGGTACCAATAGTGCTATTTCATTGTCCGCATTTGAGTGAACTTGATTCATCATCAACATCGGTCAAAGCTACATTGGTATAAGTTCTTCTCCTTCTACCACTCACAATTTTGCTTGGAATGATGGATAGGCCAAGTACTTCTACCAACCCACTCTTCATCGAGCAAGACGATGACATTTCATCATACGTCACCAAGAGCCACCTCTTTGGTGCACAACGAGCATTGCATCAAGAGCAATAAGCAATGAACGACCACATCGACAACCTCGCCACCGACTTACGACTCTCCGAGCAACGTACACGAGACTACTTCAACAACAAGCTCGACGCGCACAAGAAAGAGAATGATGCAAGAATGGATGAGATCCGCGCTTTGTTGGTGAACCGTCCTCCTTCTACATCGTCATACTCAAGACGGAGCCACTCAAGTCGACACTCCGACGACTCCTTCTCGGCTCAAGTACACCATCATCGAACACTCTTCGATGAGCCGCGCGTCAAGACCGTCATGCATCTCGCAACCTGCTACACGTCAAGCATTCACAAGAGCAAGCCGATGAGCAAGTCCCTCGTCCTCAATCAAATCAAGTCGCTTTTCCCCAAGCTCAAGAACGACAACGTCTTTGTCGCCAAGAAGAAGAAGAACAAGCGCGTCTACACCAAGAGCAACAAGACGCCGAGGCTCAACATCTTCAACAACAACAACGAGAAGCACAAGCTCTTGAGGCGGAACGTGCCCTTCAAGAATCAAGTCGAGCTATAGCCAACCGCAATCGCGAACGGCGCAATCAAGAGGAAGCCCTTCAAGAAGAAATCCAAGAGAGGAACTATCAACCGTGTGTGCAACGTCAAGCTCCACAAGCTCCTCCACAAGCTCATCAAGCTCCACCTCAACCTCAAGTTCAACAAGAGCAAGTTGATCATGGACTTCCTCCACGCCAACAGCAACATGAGGATGATTATCCTCCACGGCAAGGGCGTCATCATTACCATCGCCAACAACACAATGAAGAGCAACGCTATGGCAAGCTCAAATTCACAATGCCCAAGTTCAATGGAAGCAATGATCCCGAAGAATACCTCTCATGGGCATTGAAGGTCGACAAAATCTTTCGTTTGCACAACTATGAGGAAGAGAAGAAGATCGCTATGGCATCACTTGAGTTCCAAGACTATGTGCTCATATGGTGGGAACAAGTCCTTGAACGCCGACAAGCAAGAGGTGAACCTCCAATCACAACTTGGGCTCAAATGAAGGATGTCATGCGAGCACGTTTTGTGCCGACGTACTACAACCACGATCTCTTCAAGAAGCTACAACTCCTCAAGCAAGGAACAAAGAGTGTTGAAGAATACTACAAGGAAATGGAGATTGCCATGATTCGAGCCAATGTCACGGAGGATGATGAGCAAACAATGGCACGATTGTTGAATGGACTCAATCATCCCGTCAAGAAGATCGCTAACTTCCAACCCTACTCCAACCTCATTGAGCTCGTGCATCAAGCTACAAAGGCGGAACGTCAAGTGCAAGATGACCTCAAGTACGCCAAGTACTCATCCAAGACCTACGGCTTCTCCAACAACCAAGTTTCAACAACTCCTCCAACATCTACATCAACCAAACCTTCTCCAAGCAACGACGACAAGCCGAGTTACAAGAAAACTTCATCAAGTTCAAGTCGTCTTCCTCCTACTACAAGCAACTTCAAGCCGCGTGCTTCTTCATCCACCCCGACCGATGAGACCGTCAAGACAAGTTCCTTCAAGTGTTTCACTTGCGGCGGCCGAGGCCACAAGTCCTATGAATGTACAAACAAGCGAACCATGATCCTCAACGATGATGGCACCTACGACTCTATGAGTGATGAGGAGATGGAAGCTCTTGAGCAAGTGGCCATGCACCGGCGCGTGAATGAGGATGAAGATGATCAAGTCTTTTGTGATGAAGATACGAGCCCCGCTCTTATTGTCTCCAAGGTCTTAACTCTTCAACATCAACAAGAAGAAGACCAATGATGCCATATCTTCCACACCAAGGCCAGCATCAATGGAAGGTCCGTCAAGGTCATCATCGACGGAGGTAGTTGTCACAACTTGGCAAGTGAAGAACTATGCTCCAAGCTTCAATTGGTAAAGAGGAAGCACCCGCACCCCTACAAGGTTTAATGGCTAAGTGACTCCGGCACTATCCGAGTTGAGCATACGGTCCAAGTTTCCTTCAAAATTGGTGCATATGAAGACACTTTGGAGTGTGATGTGGTCCCAATGATGATAGAGGCAAAGGTATCCCGTCTTTTGATGAGATGATGGATATCGCTTTGGTGGAAATCGACTTTGACGATCCGACTACGTACATGCGAGGACGTCGCGCCTTAGCAATCGCTAAACCAACTCCGAGAGGTTATTGACCACGCTGGAGCATGATCAACCTAACCACGAGGGTCTGTTTCCTGCGAGCAAATGAAGAACAAGCAAGAAACTGAGATTGCAATCTGGATATTGCGAATATAAGATGAAAGCTTTATTGATCAAGGTGGGGTTCTGTGACGCCTTTGTCTGGTCGTTGAACACAAACGAAGTACGCGAAGTTGCAGCTATGGCGAACTTTATTATAAACAAAACCCAAAGTCTAAACGGTGCCCTAAGGGCTGCATATATGGAGGAAGAGGGGGGAATTTCGTGGCCCTTGGTGGAGGGGTCCGAAATCAACCCTATCTCTTGTTTCCCCACACATACAGACTCTAAAAATATCCTATAGTTATCTATTTCGAAATTACATGGGCCTGGCCCAGTAATAAGGTGATGCAGCACCTAGAATAGGCTCGGGACAAAATTTATGAAGTGGCATCTTGTATATTTCGTCCAAGGCTTCATGCACCCATTATGGTGGCTTCAAAGTCCTGAAATCATCACTGGTAACTCTGTTCTTGTTCCCCTTGCGCATGCCATCATCTCCATGCTTGCTCTTGCTCCAATGTTCATCCTTCTCCAAGCTAGCCCTTCATTTGTAAGCAAAACAAATGTATCCAATTTAGGCAGCATCATATTCTCATGAACATTAGAATCATTACCAAGAAACGAAAGTACCTGGTAATTTAATTGGCGTGCGCGAGCTCTAGTAATTGGTCCAGTATGTATAGCAGCAGGGGCTGTGGGTGTAACAATGGTATTGATGTCCTCATCAAATGACCGTTTGCCACCTCCTTCTTGGTCGACCATGGCAATTCGACCGTGGTGTCATCCACAATTGGTGTACCAATCACTATAGCTTGAAGATAAAAAGGAAGGAATATGTGCTACGACCTATGTCTCCTAGTCAAGTGATAGAGGACAAGCAAGCCACCCATCATAGAGAGAAGAGTGAAAAGTGATCCACCAAAAAGTGAGTGAGAGCCACAAGCCAAACTTGAATGCCTCTTCGCCTAGAGAGAAAAACCTCATACTATTTGCCACAAAAAGTGAGATGAGGGAAGTGTGTGAGAACCCATCGAGTGTGATACACTTTGTCTTTGTGTGCAAGGATGGGGAACCTGAAACTAACACATCTCACGAGCTACCTTTAGTGTTTCAATCTCTTTTGCAGGAATTCCAAGATGTTTTCCCCGATGAGCTACCTCCGGGTCTACCTCCTCTACGAGGCATTGAGCATCGAATCGACCTCATCCCCGGAGCGCCACTTCCAAACAAAGCTCCATACCGTGTCAACCCCGAAGAAACTAAGGAGATTCAATGGCAAGTACAACAACTAATCGACAACAGTCATGTACGTGAAAGCTTAAGCCCTTGTGCCGTTCCCGTTATACTTGTGCCTAAGCCCGACGGAAGTGTCCGCTTGTGTTCCGATTGTAGACCTATAATTGCTATTACCGTTCGCTATAGGCATCCCATTCCTCGCTTAGAAGATATGCTAGATGAGCTTAGTGGAGCCAACTTTTTCTCAAAATTGATCTTAAAAGTGGCTATTATCAAATCCGGATTCAAGAGGGTGATGAATGGAAAACTGCTTTCAAAACCAAATTTGGCTTATATGAGTGCTTAGTTATGCCTATGGGTTTATCGGAGGCTCCAGGTACTTTTCTCATGCATTATGTGCTTCACCCTTATATTGGAGTCTTTGTTATGGTTTACTTCGATGATATTCTTGTGTTTAGCAAAACCATTAAAGAGCATCTTAATCATGTTAGGGCTGTTTTACAAACCCTTCGCAAGGAAAGTCTTTATGCAAACATGAAAAAGTGCACATTTGGTGTTGACAAAGTGGTTTTCTTGGGTTTTGTTGTATCTTCCAAGGGTGTCCATGTTGATGAATCTAAAATTGAAGCAATTGAAACTTGGCCCCAACCCACCAATTTGCAACAAGTGCGTAGCTTTCTTGGTCTAGCAGGTTTTTATAGTCGCTTTGTGAAAGATTTTAGCACTATCGCAGCTCCTTTGCATGCCTTGAGTAAGAAGAATGCTCCTTTTGTTTGGGGATCTTTGCAATCCACCGCTTTTGATGAGCTCAAGTCTTTGCTTACTCATGCTCCGATTCTTGCTTTGCCCAATTTTGACAAAACTTTTGAGGTTCATTGTGATGCAAGTGGTACCAGAATTGGCGGAGTTTTGATGCAAGAAAAACGAGCCATTGCATATTTTAGTGAAAAACTCTCCGGTGCTCAACTTAACTATCCCATATATGACAAAGAATTGTATGCTTTAGTGCGTGTGCTACATGTTTGGGAACATTATTTTAGACCTCATGAGTTTGTCATCCATACCGATCATGAAACACTTAAGTACTTAAAAGGTCAGACTAAGTTGAACAAGCATCATGCCAAATGGAGTGAATTTATTGAATTTTTTCCCTATGTGATCAAGTACATTAAAGGTAAGGAAAATGTAGTTGCCGATGCACTTTCATGCATATGCACGCTTGTCACTAAACTTGAGTTGAATTTTATCGGCTTTGAGCACATAAAAGACGTGTATGCTAATGATCCATCTTTTGCTATTCCTTATGCTAAGTGTTTGACGCATACTTCTTGGGAACAATATTATATCAAGGATGCTTATCTTATGAAAGCTAACAAACTTTGCATTCCCGAGTCCTCTCTTCGTTTGCTACTTTTGCAAGAGGCTCATGGAGGCGGACTCATGGGACACTTTGGACGAGATAAGACATTTTCCACGCTCTCCAAGAACTACTTTTGGCCCAAGATGTTCCGCGAAGTCTCACGCTTCACCAACCGGTGCTCTACATGTCGCAAAGCTAAGTCTAAAGCTCAATCTCATGGTCTCTACATGCCTCTTCCTATTCCTTATCAACCTTGGGAAGACATTAGCATGGATTTTGTACTTGGTTTTCCTAGAACTCAAAATGGAAAGGATTCCGTGTTTGTTGTTGTGGTCCAATTTTCTAAAATGGCACATTTCATTCCTTGCAACAAGATAGACGATGCTTCACACATTGCATATCTATTTTGTAGGGAAATCTTGCGTCTCCATGGAGTACCAAAGACAATCGTCTCCGACCGCGATGTCAAGTTATTGAGTTACTTTTGGAAGACCCTATGCGCCAAGCTCGGAATCAAGCTCTTGTTCTCATCCACATACCATCCTCAAACTGACGGCCAAATGGAGGTGACGAACCGGACTCTCTCCACTCTATTTCGCGTGTTGATCAAGAAGAACATCAAGGAGTGGGAATCATGTCTACCCATCACCGAGTACGCCTACAACCGTGCAAGACATTCAACTACCGGCAAGTCCCCTTTCGAGGTCGTCTACGGCTTCAACCCGTTGTCACCATTGGACATTCTACCTCTTCCTCCACAAGAGCACACCAACATGGATGCGAGTGCACGAGCAAGCTACATCAACAAGATGCATGAGGATACAAGGAACACCATCGAGCGCCAAGTACAACGACTAGCAACCAAGCTCAACATCAACAAGCAACCCATGATCTTCAACATAGGCGATCTCGTGTGGCTACACCTTCGCAAGGACCGCTTCCCCAACGAACGCAAGTCCAAATTTCTCCCTCAAGCCGATGGACCCTTCAAGGTGCTAGCACGCTACAACAACAACGCTTACAAGATCGACCTACCAAGCGACAAGTACAACATGAGCGACATATTCAACGTCAAAGACCTCTCACCTTACCATGGTGATGAAGATTTCGATCCGAGGTCGGATCTTTCCCAAGGGGGGGAGATGATGCTGAGCATCCCACGATCATCCCCATGCACGCATCTACATCCCCTACAACACCACTTGGACCTATGACTCGAGCACGTGAAAGAGCTCTTGAAACCGAGGTGACATCACTCCTCTCACAACTCCCTTTCGATTCACATGACACATGGTTACTACCTCAAACGGAAACGCTATGCATACTCAGGTACCAAGGAGTTAACCATGGAGAAGCTAAGAAGCTAGGAGGACCGGAAGTGGAAGACATGCGTGAAGACAGAAAGAAAAAACGCCAAGTCCCAGACTGGCCGGACGATCCGGACGGTGGCCCGGATGATCCGGACAGAGCCCGGACGATCCGGACCCCGGTCCGGACGACTCGGCTAACGCGCCCCGAAGACACCCGAAGCTCCCACGTGAAGCCGGATCATCCGGACCCTGCCCCGAATCATCCGGACCCTGCCCGGACATCCGGACCTCCAGCCGGACATTCGGACCTGCACCACCACCGCCTGCGTCACCAGCTCATTCGGGCCTCCACCCGGATCATCCGGACCATCCCGGATCATCCGGCTCCACCCCCGGATCATCCGGCCAGCGCCTGCGCGCGCGTGTTGGGCTGAGCCCATGTACCCCTTCGCCCCCTAGCCTATATATAGGACTCCTCCTCCTCACTTTGAGACTTAGCATTGGTTTAGCTTATATTTTGTGTGAGAGCCTTGCTCATCCCCTTGGTTACTTCTCCTCGGAGCTCACGACCTCTTCGGAGAAGATCCCCCAAGCGGATTCAAGACCCCTTCAAGGGAAGACAATCAAGACCTCCTCACGGAGAAGAACGGCTACCTTTTTATCTTTCCTTTGTTGATTTTGAATCTTGTGCTACCTTATGAGTTCGGTGATCTAGCCCTTGTGTGATCGATACTTGTCGGTTGAGTGATTCTCTCATCCCCCCCCCCCCGTGATTTCCTCGTGTTCTTCCGCGCGTTCTTCATGTTTCCCCCGTAGGATCCTCTCCAAACGTGAAAGATCGGCCCCTAGGGTTCCGCCCTACATCATGAACCGTCTCTATATGACATCATTTTGCACAATGGTAGAATTTGTCGCTTTGTGCACCATGCTAATTACCCCATGAATGCTTTGCATATCATTCTAGATCATCTTGATTAGCATCATGTGTCTTGCCATGCACTATCTTGCTGCACGGACTCATTCTTACATGATGGACACTTTCTGTGCGCTAACCATTGTATTTCCAAGTGTACTTTGTGTTTTCTCATTTTGCATGTACGACATATCGGAGACACCTTGGAGTACTTGGATTGCGCAATGCCTTCATCTACGTCAAACTACGAGTTCGTCCACGGCAACTGTTTCCATGGTGATGAGGATCATGATCCGAGGTCGGATCTTTCCCAAGGGGGGGGGGAGATGATGCGGAGCATCCCACATTCATCCCCATGTACACTCCGACTACTCTCCAGGCCCCAAGAGGACATATGACGAGACCTCAAACATACGCCATTGGACACAAGGTGAATTCACTCCTCTTCGAAACGTCACTTTCCACATGTGAGACATGGCTACTACCTCATGAATGGACCTTGCATACACTCAGGTACAACCAAGATGACCATGGAGAATCCAAGGACCAAGGCCAAGCATGGAAGAGAAGACGGAAGAAAGGAGAAGAAGAAGACGGAGCGGCTGCTGGAGCCAGGCCGGACATCCGGACCGCCGTTCGGATCATCCGGGCTCAGCCGGATCATCCGGATCCTTCCTCGGATCGTCCAGGTAACTGCGCCGAAGACACCCAAAGGCTTCCACCGAAGCCGGATCATCCGGGACTCCGTCCAGATCATCCCGATCCCCGACGCCCGGATCATCCGAGACCCCGTCTGGATCATCCGGCCTTGCCTGCGCGCATGACTTGGGCCGAGGCCCGTGTACCCCTTCGCCCCTCACTTACCCCTTCGTGGCTTAGCACTATAAATAGACCTCCTCCTCCCCATTTTGAGAGTTAGCATTGGTTTAGCTTATATTTTGTGTGAGAGCCTTGCTCATCCACTTGGTTACTTCTTCTCGGAGCTCACGACCTCTTCGGAGAAGATCCCCCAAGCGTATTCAAGACCCCTTCAAGGGAAGACCATCAAGACCTCCTCACGGAGAAGAACGGCTACTCGTGTATCTTTCCTTTGTTGATTTTGAATCTTGTTCTACCTTATGTGTTCGGTGATCTAGCCCTTGTGTGATCGATACTTGTTGATTGAGTGATTCTCTTGTTTCTCCCCGTGATTTCCTCGTGTTCTTCCATGCATTCTTTGTGTTTCCCCCGTAGGATCCTCTCCAAACGTGAAAGATCAGCCCCTAGGGTTCCGCCCTACATCACTCATCTTGAATAGGGAGAGCCGCCAATCAGGTAGCCGCGGTGATATTGTCCAGAGGGTTAGAATAATGACCCGGTGGCGTCAGAACAATTCTGAGGAGGGGTCAAGTTCAAACGTGGGGGGTCTGCAGCACGTGGCTAAACCGGTGGTCCAGCTACCGGCGCCTCAACAGCCTGATCCACCACGGGAGGGTTACTGGTTCCTACCCCAGGTGTTTTGAAAAGGTTTCTTGCATCATACACCATAGGTAAATGACTCTGGTGCCTTCTGTTAAAGACAACATTTGATGCATTATGGTCCAAGCTCAAGCGAAAATTTTCTGCTTGAATTCGTTGTGCTCCCCTCTCCAAGGCAGCTCGTTCTGTCTCCATTCAGGTGTTCTCAGTGTTAAGATCCTCTTTAGCCTGAGCTATTTCTTCGCGTAACTTTGCAACATCCACACTATGTTGCACTTGATTCACCGGGGTTACCTCCACCATCAGCAACGTTGCCAGAGCCTCCAACAGTTCATATAACACTTGAGGCAGAGGGCGCACAGGGCCTCCTGCCCTGGCTACCGTAGCAGTCGCTGAATCGGAGATCATTGTTGCCGCAGTTGAAGAATTTTGCACCGGCTGCGTATCGGCCATGAAGATCGCAGCCCGGTTTGGTGACTCATAGGGGTCCGGAATACTGTCGCCATCGGTACAACCCCCAAGCCTATCGTCCTACAGTTGATACATGGAGTTGGTCTCACCGGTTGAGGACTCATCGCCTGAGTAGATGGTCGTCTCTCCATCGGACACAGATCCTCCCTCAAGATCCACTCCTTGAGTAAAGCCAACAAAGACACTCTTCGGGGCATCTTGAATCTTGGCGGGTCGCGCGCGCTAAGCCGTCTCGACGATGTCGGTGCAGGTGTCTGGCTCAGCTTCTGACTCGCCGATCTTGCCGATGAAGACATGAATCCCGCTGAAGGGGGCCCGATACCCATACTCGATTGAGCCGGCCTTGGGGCCCCAGCCCGCGTCGTCGATGTAGAGCTTGCCGCGGCGACTCTTAGTCATCCGGCCCACAGTGTATCCCTTGATCCCCGTGAAGTTGCCTTCAAGAACTTGAAACCACCGTGCGCTGGCCCGATGGTGTGCGCCAACTGTTGTGGTCTTAACATGACAGATTCCCTAGCAAGAGGACTTAGGTGTGGAGCCATCGCCGCTAGGTTAGCTTGAAGGGGTTAAACGGGACAAAGGACACAGAGAGTTTTTACCCAGGTTAGGCCAGTCTCAACGAGGTAAAAGCCTACTCCTGCTTTAGGTTGTATTGCCTAGGTTTCAATTACCAGGGAACAAATACGCTTGACCTGGTTCTCGATCTATTGTTTCTTGATTTGAACCGCCGCCGGGTCACCCCTTTATATATACAGGTTGATGCCCAGCGGCTTACAGAGTCCTGACCGGCTCATACACAATGTGTCCGGCTCGGTGACCAACTAAACTTGCCTTAACATACAAGTTAAACATATGGCGGTTCATACCCATGGGCCTCAAGTCACCTCCGGGTCTTGGGCCTTCCGTAAGTTTGCTCAATGGACCACCATCTTCTTCATCCTCTTGGGCCTTCTCATGATGAACCGCTAGCGGTGTGACCCGGCCCCTCCTGGGCAGGTCATACCCAGTAATCATATCCCCAGCAGGAACCTTAAAAAAGGAATGCCATATATGACTCCTGGAGCTAATTTGGGCAGCTCCTCGACTTGGCTTGGGGAGAAATCTCTTCCCATTCCCCAGAGAGAAGAGCATGACCCATTTTGGGAGTTGCAGGAGAGTATGGAATTTGATGATTCTCTCCATACTACTCTTCTCATTGATACCATGGCCTGTGAGCAAATGTCATATGAAGAAAAAGAAAGTAAAAATAGAATGAAATCCTACTGTGTTGTTGTGAAGACCTCTGTCGGTGTCAAAACCGGCGGATCTCGGGTAGAGGGTCTGATCTATGCATCTTAGGCTGATGGTAACAGGAGGCAAGGGACACAATGTTACCCATGTTCGGGCCCTCTCGATGGAGGTAAGACCCTACTTCCTGCTTGATTAATATATATGATATGAGTAGTACAAGAGTAGATCTACCACGAGATCATAGAGGCTAAACCCTATAAGCTAGCCTATGATGATTATGATTCTGATCGTCCCTCTAAGGACCGAACCCTCCGGTTTATATAGACATCGGAGGGGGCTAGGGTTTACATGGAGTCGGTTACAAGGAAGGAAATATAATATCCGGATCGCCAAGCTTGTCTTCCACGCAAAGGAGAGTCCCATCCGGACACGGGACGGAGTCTTGAGACTTGTATCTTCACGCTCCAACAGTCCGGACAAAGTATATAGTCCGGCTGTCCGGACACCCCCTAATCCAGGACTCCCTTAGTAGACTCTGAACCAAGCTTCAATGGCGATGAGTCCGGTGCGCAATTTTGTCTTAGACATTGCAAGGCGGGTTCCGTCTCCGAATACTCCAAAGTACCTGTTACGACGAATAGTGTCCGGCTCTGCAAGGTGATCTTCACATACCATTATAGAGAGCATGATATTTCACAAGCGCTGTCTGCCGACAACTTTAGACAAAGCGTCATGATACTACAGTCGAGTCATTATTCGAACCATTTTCCAAAACCTGCCTCAGCGCATATCGCGAGGCGGTTTCCTCTACATGTCTTGTCGAAGCAGAGATCGCATCCCCTTATTGTGTGATTCTCATCAATACGGGTATGAGTAACCCAAATGCACCGCTAATTACGGCGAGTGGAGAATGAGCGGGTTCCACTAGGCAAGTGGGGAGGCACAAAAGCTTTACTGCCCCTATAAAGAGATAAGATTTCTCCCTTTCTACCCACGCCTTTCCCCCCTGCTAGTCGATTCCCCTCTGCTCGAGCCCTAGCGCCCAAGCACCCTTCTTCTTCACCGAAGAGAGGTTCTCCGAAGATGTCCGGATCTGGAGCAGGAGGCAAATGGATGGCCTCAACCATCCAGGAGAAGGATATCAAGAGACTCTGAGAGGTCGGGTATCTGGCCGAAAAGATCAGCCACCGTCTTCTGCTGGCGGGACAGGTCGTCCCTACTCTGGAGACCCACGAGAGGGTCGTGTTTCTTCCTCATTTTGTCCGCGGGTTCGGGTTTCCCCTCCACCCATTCGTTCGCGGTATTATGTATTATTACGGGATTGACTTTCATGATCTGTCTCCCAATTCTTTCCTTAACATCTTGATGTTCATCATCGTGTGTGAGGCTTTTCTCCGAATTTCGCCTCACTTCGGCCTATGGCTGAAGATTTTCAATGTGAAGCCCAAGGTGGTGAGTGGCGAGCACGCCGAGTGCGGCGGCGCCATGGTGAGCAAGATGCCCAAGGTTATATGGCCGACGGGTGCCTTCAATGACTCCATCAAGGAGTGGCAGCAGCAGTGGTTCTATATCACCGAACCACGCGGCAAAAAGTGGGCAGCGGCTCCTGAGTTCATATCCGGAGCCCCACTGCGGCTCACGTCGTGGCCCAAGAAGGGCCTGAACTGGTCCTCGCCCGATGAGCTGTCACTGCTCCAGACGCGCGTCCAGAGTGTGGTCAACAAGGACGTCAAACTCGTCGACGTAGTCCAGGTGATGTTAGTTTGCCTGGTTCTCCCTTGCGAGCATCGAGCCTGCAATTTGTGGGAGTACGACCCAACCGAGCATCAAACCCTTCGGGAGATCTATGATTCCTCGCACAAGGATATCTGGAAGGTGCTCTTTAAGTCCAGCAAATCATGGCCGGGCTCCGCCGAGGATCGTGGATATCTGGAAGGTTGCTATGCTCTATCCCTCCATGCTTCAGTTGGCATGTCCTGAGGGAGACACTTTTATCATGCTTTATCATAACCCCAGGGATGTATAAAAAATGTGGAGCGGATACATTGTCCGGCCCCACTGCCGGAGGAACCGGCCGGACCTCTTCTGACGAAGATGCTGGTCCCAGCGCCTTACGAGGCGCCAAAGAAAGAGGACTCCAAGAAGGTCAAAAATACCCGGAGTGGCCTCCGTCGTCGTGATGCTTCGGATGCAAAATCCGAAGACTCCAGCGACCACCCTTCTTTCTAAGACGAAGAGGAGGAAGCGGAGGAAGATGAGCCTCCCGCAGGTGGTGGGAAGAAAAGGACGGCTTCCTCATCCCTGGAGGCCGAATCGCCCAAGAGGGGGAGAGGTTCCCTCCCAGAGGCATCCATCATGACTGCCGATAGCAGCCCGGAGTGGGATCCCAGGGTCCAGCCCTTGGAAAAGTCGTAAGTATACAAAATCCGAACACACATATGCGTCAGGGGTTGTTTGGGTATAGTAGTTTTAACTATCGCCACATTTTGTGTAGCCCGGCAAGGTCACGTGCCGGACAGTCCTCATTGGAGGATTCGCTGAGCTCAGATGCTTTGGCGAGCGAGATGCCTCCAGAGGCCCCTTCGCCGAAGCCTAGGCGCGACACCGAGGCGTCATTTCAGCGGGACCCAGACCAGGGGGCATATCTCTGGGGCCGGACACACGGGAGCAGCGGCCCCCAGGCGTGTCGACAGCGGGGGCGATCTTGGGTTCGAACCACAGCCGGACACGGCCCTATAGATCTTTAAAGCTCCAGGACCGGGCGAGCAGCCACCTTTGATGGGGGGAGGCTTGCCTACTCCGCCAGCAACCTCTGTCCAAGCAGAGCTGTCGGGCGGCCTATCGACAGCACTAAGGAGCGCGTCTATCATCGATGAACATCGGACCCTCATGGGTGCGGTGATTTAAAAGATTCAATCCGCCGAGAGCAGACTGAATGAGTCCTGCCTTGGCCTTATAAAGGCCTTTGAGGTATATTTTTGCAAACGTTTGGGAGATTGTCACAGTATGAGTAGTAGCCCCTGATGCACTGTCCGGTGAAAGAGAGAGAAAGCCGAACATGGAATCAAATCATCCATTTTTGCAAGAGACTCCGTTAATGACATATATCCCTTTGTTTGAAAACAGCCGTCTGCAGAGACAACCGCCGCTCATAATGCGGAGGTGTCCGGACTGAAGCAGAGTCTGGAACAGGCCGAAGAGGAACTTGGCCATGTGAATAAGCAATTGGAGGACAAGCAAGGTATGTTGAAACTGTGTCCTAAATTCGGCATGAATGAGTAATTGTGCCTGATGAAAAAGTATTTGTCTTGTATGCTCTAGGAGCGAGTGCCGAATTTGAGGCACTGAAGAAGGCTGTGGCTGAAGCCAACGAGAAGGCTGCCGCCGAACAGGCTCTTCGTGAGAAACACGAGGCCAGGGTCATCGAAGCTGAGCGAGAGCTCCAAGAGGCTGTGAAGAAAAGTGATGCCTTGGAGCAGAGTTTGGCAGGGAAAGAATCCGAACTCGCTCAAGGTCTCCAAACCACGGAGGATGCTCGGGTAGAAGCCCGCGGTGCTCTGAAGGATATTCAGAAGGCACTGAAGGTTGCAGCTGGTAAGGCCTTTTGTATGCAGGGACATTTGTTCATAGTAATGTGGCTCTAAGCGACAAGATGAATTCTCGCATTTCCAGGTGTGTTTGCGGACCTGCCACGCAGCATATCAGATGCTGCCCAGTTCTACCGTACTGAGGAGAAGAAGTCTGTGGAGAGGGATTTCTGGACACAGTATTTGGCGCCAAATTATCCTGTGCCCTTTATTGATCAGCTAAAGCAGCTGGTCGAACTGCACTAGGCAGCCGAACTAGCCATGAAGGACTTGGTTATCCGGCTGTGGCCCGCGGAGCCAATTCCAAGCAGTTACTTCGAACTCATGAAGTGGACTCTTGGTGCTTGCCCTCGGCTCAATGTCATCAAGTGATCGGTTTGCATAGAGGGTGCGCGCATGGCGTTTGCCCGCGAGAAGGTGCACTAGGGGAAACTTGATGCTAAGAAGTTGATGACTGAAGGGCCACCGTAGGGTAAGGAGCATCGCAAGCCCGAGTTGTACTATGAGGGTGTCCTGAAAGGGGCCCGCCTTGTGGCGGACAAGTGTGCTAAAGACACTATATTTACCTGAAGGCCGTCGTGTCGTTGTAATGCGGGAAAATGACACTTTTATTATATATTCCCTGTTTATGTGAACGTTTGTTCTTCCAGTCGTCGGCTTCTGCCCCCACGTAAAAGGTACGGGGGTGTTCGGGCCATACCTTAATACTCTTTATCCCATTTTTGGGTTATTTTAAGGAGGTGTTTCTTACCACGAACCAGGCAATCAGACTATAGGGCTTTATTACTCTCACTTAGCCATAGGAATTCGAGTATGGTGGGCGCAGCCCCTGGTATTCGGAAGACCGTACTAGGGGCTCTATCGGCGCCTGATCGGGAGACCGATCCGTCGCACTTTGCATTTATAATGGCATTATGCGGAATAAATCTTTAAGGATTTTACAACCTCTCGAACAGCTGACCAGCTCTCGCCGTATCATGACAGTCAATTTTCGGCTTTCTCTACTGAGATGCTCGTCCGGAAGAACCAGGACACAATCGTAGTAGTTCTCCCAGCACTACCTTAGCTGATGGGGCGGAACATAAGGTACCAAAACATGGGAGCCGGGCAAACCCAACCAATGACCCAAGACATGATTCGGAGCTGATGCATATAGTGCTATAAGTTCGGGGTGCCGAGCGACCGAAAAGGTGGTCGGACTTTATTGCCGTACTATGAAGCCCCTGGCGTAATCGGGCATAACACAAGGCGTCGGTGCCGTTTGTGATAAAGAGGTGTCAATGAGAAACGACGGCCGATAAGTGTTATTTAAGTCTATGTATTGTAGTAAAATGACATGTCTATGCGTATGAGTGCGGTGTATGCTTATGAAAAGGGGTATTTTTGGCGGAACCTGTCGTGGCCGGACTGGAGGAGGCTGTGTGTGGATCTGAGGTTTATCGGGACTGCCTGTCTTGTGCGTTCGAGCTGATTCCGCATCGCCAGTCCTATTCTGCGCCAAAGTTAGTCTGTGAAGACAAATGCGTAAAGGCAGCTGCATATACCATTGAGGTTGAATCGTGGATGCCTGAGCGGAGCCCGGCTGAACCATGCCATAAAGTAGTTTGGATTCCATAATTGGTGTCCGGGTGTTTGGCTGCCAAATCAAAAGTTGATAAACAGGCGCGACTCGCTGTTCCAGCAACGGTATGGTTTCCACTCTAAGGGTGGAGTTCGACCATGCCCATAACTGTGAATATGTCACGCGGGGCTGGCCTGATGTTCTACCTCGTTGAATCTAGCCAACATGGTTCGTCCCGGTAGTATATGGTAATTACTATATAAGGGGATAATGCCGAAGACTTATTCTTTGGTGTGGTATTTGTTTGGTGATCCGAAGACAACCATTCGTATGGTGGGTCAGTTAAAACTTGGCCTTTGCACCTTGCATCTTTGAGGAGATGTTATTGATAGTTTCATGCCTGCGGGGTTTATGTGAAATGAAGCCCCTGGACTATTGGGTCTATAGGTAGTGCAATTAAATTTCCATGGTTGATGTTGTCCGGACGGTCGATGTGATTGGGGAAGATCGGCCGTACTTTTGAGTTGTGGAGGATCTTCTTGTGACTTCGCCGTTGTTGGAATCCTCCCCTCATTGTTTCCGGCACACGACCGCCGCTTTGTTTTGAGGATCAGGCATTCTCTATTGGTATGCTTGGCCGTCCTTCTAGGAGTACCATGAATTTCACATGGTTGATCGAGTATGTTGCTTGGGCCGGATAGGCTTGAGCTGTTCTTTGTCCGGTGACCGGACTGGGAGTTGCTGGATTTGGCACCAACTTCCCTGACATCACGTTTATGATAATTGCGTCGAGGCTTGAGGATGCCTCCTCGAGTATCCTTCGTACTGTCTTGGACCTTGGTGGTATGTTGACGTCGGGGTATGTGCCTTAGGTTCTCCTTCTTAGGTTGAGGTAGCGGATTATGCCGTGTTTGCCCTTTGTCGGGGCGGTCGAGTCCGTATTCCTCGGTGGCCAGGACCTTGGTCCATCTGTCCACGAGCAAGTCTTGGTCAGCCTTGAGCTGTTGCTGCTTCCTTTGCAGGCTCCTCGCAGTGGCCATGAGCCGTCGCTTGAAGCGAACTTGTTCCACGGGATCCTCAGGCACGCCGAATTTGGCATCGCCGAGGCTTACCTCGTCTTCGGAGGAGGACGTATAGTTGTTCCTCTCCAAGTATCACACCATGGCCAGTCCGGCCTGCTTGAAGGCAGGCTGATCAGGGTTGTATTCATCTTTGGCACCATCCGGACTGTTTTCGTCTCCTGCGCCGGTATTGTTGCGGCAGGGCTTGGAGCGGCGTTGACGACGCCCATGCTTTGCTTTCTTCCCTGAGGGGTTATCCTCCGTTGCCTCATCGCCATTGGTTTCCTTCGGAGTGTCCACCATATATATATATATCATATGAGGAGGTGGCTGTCCACCGCCCCGTGAGCGGTGGTTCATGTTCTTCTCCTGTAACTTCGTCCATACCATCGATGTCTTCAGAGTCGAAGTCTAGCACGTTGGTTAAATCATCGACCGTGGCAATGAAGTGGGTGGTGGGTGGGCAACAAATTCCTTCGTCGCCTGCGTCCCACTCGAGCAGGACATAGTTCGGCCAAGAGTCTCCTGACAAAAAGAGAGACTTTAACGAGTTCAACACGTCGCCAAAGGGCGAGTGCTGAAAGATATCCGCAGTGGTGAACTCCATTACAGGAGCCCAGCCAGGTTCGGAAGGCTCAGGAGCGCGCGGACTGGAACCTACAGCCGGATACAAATCCGGGGGTCCGGTGTCACAGGCTTCTTTGGGGGTGAGGCCTGTGTTCGGCTCTACCGCCGATGGGTGTGTGGCCTGTGGGGCGGGGTCCATCCACCCGTCCTCAGGCGGTGCAATCTGCTCCGGATTTAGGTCCGGGGCTCTTGCAGGGGCGATATCCCGAGCATTACCCGACAACAGGTATAAGCCGTGCTCATCGTGATTGTCTGGCGCTCCTGGCGCAGGCCCGAACCCGTCGAAGATCGAGTCTCCGCGGATGTCGGCCGTGTAGTTCAGCTTTCCGAACCTGACCTGGTGGCCAGGGGCGTAGCTGTCGATCTGCTCCAGATGGCCAAGCGAATTGGCTCGTAGTGCGAAGCCGCCGAACACGAAGATCTGTCCGGGGAGAAAAGTATCACCCTGGACCGTGTTGTTGACGATTAAAGGAGCCATCAAGCCTTGCAGTGATGACACAGAGGAACTCTCAATGAAAGCACCAATGTCGGTGTCAAAACCGGCGGATCTCGGGTAGGGGGTCCCGATCTGTGCGTCTTAGGCTGATGGTAACAGGAGGCAAGGGACACAATGTTTACCCAGGTTCGGGCCCTCTCGATGGAGGTAAAACCCTACTTCCTGCTTGATTAATATTGATGATATGAGTAGTACAAGAGTAGATCTACCACGAGATCGTAGAGGCTAAACCCTAGAAGCTAGCCTATGATGATTATGATTATGATCGTCCCTCTAAGGACTGAACCCTCTGGTTTATATAGACACCGGAGGGGGCTAGGGTTTACATGGAGTCCTGTTCTCATTCTGAAAGTTGTTAAGATGGGTGTAGATATTCCTGATACTGACTTTACTAGCATTGATATTCTGAGAGAACTTGAAAAAAAATTAGAAATAAGGATTCCTTAGATGATGTCGTGGAATTATCACGTCAGGTGTCCTAGTGTGAGGACTTAGTCGTGGAGCCATCGGAACGAGATTAGCTTAAAGGGGTTAAACCGAACAAAGGACACGGGGAGATTATACTGGTTCGGCCCCTTACGGTGAAGGTAAAAGCCTACGATCCAGTTGTGGTGGAATTGATGAGGTCTCGATGAGCAGGGAGCGAATCCGCTTTACCTGTCTCTCGAGTTGTTGTTTCTTGTCCCTGAACCGCTGCTGGTTCGTCCCTTTATATACACAGGGTGACGCCCGACGGTTTACAGAATCCCGAGGCCGGCTCATACACGTGTCCGGCTTGGTTTCTACCTTTCCCTATCTTCCAATAAAAGTTACATATCTCATGGAGGTTTATGTCTACGGGCCCTAATCCTCCTTTGGGCTCGGGGCCCTTAAGTCTCTGTAGTAAAGCGCCATACTCCTTGTCTTCATGGGCTTCAATATGGATGACTCCTTATGAGTATAACCCGGCCCCTCCTGGGCAGTTTATACTCAGTAGTTATATCCCCAACATTAGCCCCAGATTGATTTGAACATGTTCATGTCAATCTCCAATACTTAAAGAAAAATTTCTTCTGAACATCTTCATGTGAACCTCGTAAATTGCCATGACGTCATCTTCCAAGATTGTCATAAACTGCCATGACGTCACCTTCTTATTAAAACATGTATACACTTCCATTTTATTAATGAACTCCCGAAAATCGAGGTGACAGCTCTGTCACATATCCCTTTTTTAGGTTCCTCGATTCCCGTGCCTGTCGCTTATCCCTTCATCTTATAAATAGGACCGGGGGTCATTTTGTCTTTTCCCCTCCGTGCCTCTTCGTCTCATCGTCTTCCACCTCGCGTCGCCTCAATACTCGAGCACAGCCACCGCCGTCGACCTTCGTCTCTGCCCCAACAACGGCCGCTGCATCAACTTGATTTGACCAGAGAAACGCGGCGCCTCTCCACTGCTCCTTCACCTCAGTAAGCCTTCCTTCTTTTCATCTCAGATCTACCACTAGGGTTTCAGTGTTCTTCGGTGTTCGTCGGCGTCCTTCGGTGTTCTTCTCTTGTACTTTGCTATCACACGAGTACTTGATAAGACATCACATTATTCCTATGCGGCTGTAACCATAGTCCATTTTTCTCATTACCGCATCTATCTTTTAGTGAAATAATCCCATCAGGACCTTAACTGTTCTGTCGTGAGCACTTAGGGTTTTAGAATTTTTCTCCTTTTCTGAACTGCGGTAGATCCAAAATTGTAGCATCAACCTGTAAAACCTGTTTATGCAACACCTTAGCAATTTTTCAGATCTGTAACTATCACACCATTGTAGGCGGTTTAACCTTTAGAAAATGATAACCCGCCAGGTACCATTAGCCCTCTCTTAAACCGCCAACTCGACCTTAATGTCAGAATCCGGTTTATGATGTACATATGTTTCAAAATCTTCTCCCTCCGTCCTTGCGCTGGTTTATATGTGCCAGTCATGAGTCTTAAACCGGCATTGATCCTCTTTTCCAGCTTGTCGTTAAAATGACCAAACAGTTCTATGCTTGCAATTGGGTCCCTTCCCGAGTTACCGAAGCATAGTTAGATGCGCTTGTTGCTACTGGTGTTTTAGCGAAGAAGGAAGTCATAATCTGGAGAGTTCCCGGTCCAGAAAATCCTCCTGATCCCAAGGATGGAGAGGTGGTTGTTTTTGCCGACCATCTGGGTCGAGGGTTTAGCTCGCCCGGTTCAAAGTTCTTCCGTGGCGTTCTTGCCAGCTTCCAGATCCACCCTCAAGATATTGGGCCTAACTCCGTGTCCAATATTTGTAACTTTCAAGTTTTTTTGTGAAGCTTATCTGTAAGAAGAACCCGCTGTTGAGCTGTTCAGAGATTACTTCTATTTGAACCACCGCACCGAGTTCACAGATGGACCTAACACTGAGCTGGCCGGGGTTTCAATCGAGAAGAAAAAAGATGTCAGCTTCCCTCACGCCAAGCAACATAGTCATCCCAAGGACTGGAATCAAACTTGGTTTTACTACCGTGATACATCTCCACCTGAAGAGAACCCTCTGCCGGGTTACCGTGCACACCGGCTTACCAGAGAGCATCCAGTTCCTCAGGGACTGACTGCCAAGGAACGATCAAAATACGCCCCTCAGCTATCAAAAGTCAGGGCCTTTGTTGCAAACGGTCTGACAGGCGTTGACTTTGTTCGATGCTGGGTTTCTTGGAGCATTATGCCTTTAAGCCGGCGCCCCGGTTTAATGTGTGAATACATAGGGGATTTGAAAGACCCTCAGCGTCATATTGACATCCAGCTCACTGATGATGAGGTCACCTATTCTGTCAAGAAAATGCTTGATGAACCGGTGGCTGTATGCAGCAAAGTAGGGCTCAGTCCCTTCTGTACTACCAACAAACCGCCAGCTATAAGAATTGCCTCATTTTTGTCTTAATACATCCCCTCTTAAAAATTCCTTTATAATTTGTTGTCCATCTCTGCAGGGTGATGATCCGTTCTGGTAGAGGAAATCGCAGGATAAACCGGCGAAGCCGCAGGACAAACCGGTGAGAGCACCTCATACCAAGACCAGGGTTACAAAGAAACCCGCGAAGAAGAGAACCGCCGAGGCCTCTGACCTGCCCAATGATGAAGAGCTCGATGACCTGGAGTTAGAGGTAGAACATGACTCTCTTGGTTCTTTTTTCATACACCTCATTGCCAATGATTATTATCAGGATGATGCGGAAGCTAGCCGCGCTGGTGATACAGAGGTAATTGTTCTATCTTCCGACTTAGATCATGTGCCAGTACCAAATATCCGTCGAGCAGTCCGGAAAGTAAAATTTTCACGCCATCTTGCTTATTTGGATCCGCACTTTCCTTTGAAGACACATCAGCATGAAGCTCGTCGCACAACCCGGCATAGTGGCCAAGTGGTTACCTCCTCCGGTTTACCAAACTCTCCGGTTCGCAAACGTCGTCAAGAGGTCTCTTGTACTTCTGATACGCTTTATCCTAGGGCGGGTTATTTCCGATATCCTCTTAATCCATTTGATTCAAATTATCAGGGAACCTCCCATTCATCCTCCGGCGAATCATCGGCCACACAAATCCCTCCCCTCAAGACTGTTCCTAGGTAAGCATATTACATTTAACCCTTTATGCCTTGTATTGGTTTACTGTACTAACTTTTGTGTCTGTTCTTTTCAGTGCCAAAGCCAGACTTAGCAAGAAAGCCTAGCTGAATAAACCAACCGATGATAATCTGGTCACTGGACCAGAGACGACCCCAGAGACCTTTGAGCCGAATGCTGATACCATCCTGGATGATTCCGTACATTAGGTTCAGGACACCTTTGTTGAACCGGCAGATATAAATCTGATGAGCCAGTCTGCTGATCCACCAAGCCCAGCTGCTGATCCGCCAAGCCCAACTGCTGATCCACCAAGTCCAACAAGAACAACTGATAAACCACCAAGCCCGGTCAAACCTACTGATGACGATGCTGTTGTTAATGGTACTAGGTTTACCTCTCCTGGCAACCCTGTCGCTTTATCAAAGCATACTACCAAGGAAGAATTTTCTGCTATGGATAAGGGCAAGTGGAAAACATATTTATCAAGCTATGCTCATCTCAGTGCCCAAGACATCCATTCTGGATATCTAAACCGCCTGTACACAAGCCACGACTATGAAGCCGGTTTAGTGGGCCTGATGAAGGAACGGTATGAGGTAAATATCACTCCCTCTGGCATATTTTTTTCTTATAACTGGCTTAGAAACTCCAGTAGCCCCCAATGGCCGGTTCATAAAATTGTTGTGAATCGGGACTTGTAGTAGAATAATATTGAATTTTTTCCTGTGTAGCCCCCAAGGGCCGGTTTATACCTTTAGGATGAACTGCTACCTTTCCGGTCATGAAGGCTTTAAAGTTTCTGATGATCATCTTTCTTGTAATCCGATTTACTGGTCAAAACTCCATAACTTTGAATTGATTCGATATGCATTAGCCCCCAAGTGCCAAGTATATAACTTGTTGTATGCTTGGGACTTAAAATGAAAGTTGATAAAAAGCAATCCGCATTAGCCCCAAAGTGCCAAGTGTATAACTTGTTATGTGCTTGGGACTTCAAAGATGCACTACCAACTCATTAACTGTCTATTGCAGGCTGATCTGAACAAGAAGGAATCTCAACTCGCCGACCTTCAAGAAAATATTAAGTCCCAGCAAGCAAAAACCTCCAAGGCTAAAGAAGAGCTGACCGACGCTTTAACAACCATGGAACAACTTCTGGAGAAGAATAACCAGTCGACCGATCGGACGATCCTTGAGCAGCATTGATCAGTTCATCAGCAAGGCACTCAGCAATGGTCTTGACGTTCCTGTCAACCGATCGGACGATCTTTGAGCAGCATTGATCAGCTCATCAGCAAGGCACTCAGCAATGGTCTTGACGTTCCTGTCAACCGATTGGGTGACCCTTGAGTAGCATTGATCAGCTCATCAGCAAGGCACTCTGCAATGGTCTTGACGTTCCTGTCAACTGATTGGGTGACTCTTGAGTAGCATTGATCAGCTCATCATCAAGGCACTCAGCAATGGTCTTAACGTTCCTGTCAGCCGATTGGGCGATCCTTGAGTAGCATTGATTAGGTCATCAGCAAGGCACTCAGCAATGGTCTTGACGTTCCTGGTAACCGATTGGGCGATCCTTGAGTAGCATTGATCAACTCATCAACAAGGCACTCAAAAATGGTCTTGACGTAGGCGAGTGCTGGACTGCAGTGAAGCCTTCGAGCGGGAGGATTGCTCACCACTCGGTAGGATTTTCCAAACTTAGGCGAGCATTGGGCTGCAGCTAAGCCCCCGAGTGGGAGGGTTGCTCACCACTCGGTAGGATTTTTCAAACTTAGGCGAGCACTGGGCTGCAGCTAAGCCCCCGAGTGGGAGGGTTGCTCACCACTCGGTAGGATTTTTCAAACTTAGGCGAGCATTGGGATGCAGCTAAGCCCCTGAGTGGGAGGGTTGCTCACCACTCGGTAGGATTTTTCAAACTTAGGCGAGCACTGGGCTGCGGCTAAGCCCCCGAGTGGGAGGATCGCTCACCACTCGGTAGGATTTGTCAAACTTAGGCGAGTACTGGACTGCA